>NC_059484.1:19824391-20127843 GCF_018139145.2 Gymnogyps californianus
GTGTGCATGCACGGTGCGGAAGGAGCAGTGCCGAGAGGGCTCGGGGCGGCCACCGAGGCTTTCGAGGCAGTGGAAGTGCCGGGAGCTTGCCGGAGTCTGCAGTTTTTCAGCTGGTGGCAGAAAATAACTCAAAGGCACCATTTTGCAGTTCTTAATTTAGCCCGGTTTTTATCAATGGGAGTTTTGCCTTAAGAAGAACTGAAGTATTGGACTTTCAAGATCTCTTTCTAGCGGGATCTGGTTTTTATTTCTCTTAGCTGTTCATTTTTACAAGGCTTGGGAGTGCCAGTGTTTTCTGCTATGCACCAGTGAGAGACATTTGTTTCCAATTAGTATTTATTGGATTATTTTAGTCAAAAGTAAGCTTTCTATTAGAGCCCCACAATATGCACTTTGTTATTTGTTCACAGGACGGTGTTTTCTTTTTCTGCTTGGTTTTGCATCAGCTCCAGTCTACTGAAAAGCCGGTGCAAGGCAGCATCGCTGGGGATCTGCCCTGAAACAGATTAAACCAGATTAGACAGATTAAACCAGATTAAACAGATTACAGCCTCTTATACAAGCATCTCTTTCTTCCGTCGGTACGGGCATGTTTCCGACTCGCATGGCTGGAAATAGCAGCAGCCGGCGCATGTCCTTAGGCTGTGTCCGGCTTTCTGCTGCTTTTCCTGATAGCTGGAATTAGCCCCTCTCTGGGGAAGGGGCTGCTGGTCGCTCCCCAGGCTGAGTGTGAGCAGGTAAAGCCTGGCTCAGGTGGCTCGTGGCGAGATGAGCAGTAGGTACTGTTGGATTTGTGGGTGTGTGCGGGGCTGACTAACAAAGCTTTGGAAAAACACATAGGTAATGTTTTCTGTAGGTAAAATAATACGGAACACTTGCGTTTTAATGGCACCTGAGTTCCTGACTTGAGGTCATACGACAAAAAGACTTCCGTAGTTTGCCTTGGGAATTAAAAAAAACAACGAAAATATGAATACCAAGCTAAACCCTTGACCAGCGCGCTTCTCACACTGCTAATGACTGATCTTATTTTGGGAGAAAACCTCCCGAAACGGACACGGATCTTTGTGGATGAGGGTAGTTGCAAGTAAGTGAAAATACCGGGACTGGCCCCTTGGCATCAGGGCTTGCCCAACCTGTACAGGTAGCTGCAGAGCTTGGGTTTTATCGTGTTTTGCTAATGTAAATCAGGAGTGATTGCCCTGAAGTCAGGAGAGCGATAAGTGCTCTCGGGGTGATGTAACGCGAAATGAGAAGCAGACTCGCAGCCTTTCTTTTGCGGAAATAACAAATATGCTTTTACAGGAGAATAAATGCAGAATACTTGGCAGTGGCTCGCCATGGAGAAACAGACAAGTTCATTTGGTCGGAGACCAAGGAAAGCTTGCGTAGATTCAGCAAGATTTAACTGCAGGTCAAGTCTGAGTTTTCCTTTTCCTGCATATCTCTGTTTTCCACAGCACGTATAAAATATTATTACTGCAAACTGCACGTCCCAACGCAGTCTCTCCGTGTATATCATACTAAGAACTATAAATCTCACAGGTTTTTTCTGCTTTTTCTTCTCTTCCAGGACAACGGGCCTGCCCAGAGCAGGAGGCCGATGCCCCACGGGGCTGGGGGAAGCCCCATGGACAACAAGCAGATGCTGAACGTGCAGCATCACCACCCAACCCGGCTCTACGCTAACAGCGGCTCCGAGTCGGCTCTGCCGGGCCAGCTGAGCGGGCTCCACATCGCTCCTGCCCAGAGGTAGGACGAGAGCATGGCTTATGTTCTGGGTCCTGCTGCTGTTCGTGCAAACTCGGTTTCAGGGGTGTGTGTTGAGGCTGTGGTGCTCCCGGAGCTTCTGGAGCTCCAGAGATGCTGGGTTCAGCTTCTGCTCCATTAGTCGAATGTAGATGGGAGGGGGGGAAAAAAAAACACAACAAAAAAACCCAAACAAGCAAACAAAAAAAAACCACCAAAGCAAAAAAAGGGGTTTTGGAGATGCCAAGTTCTGAACAAAATGGCCACGTGTATGTATGTAGCAACTGCAACACTGAATTTAAGCTTGCGATGCTGAAGCGACGTTCAACCGTTTATCTCGGAGATGGGTAAAGGTGCTGGTTTTCCAGATCTACGTAAGATCCTTCTACCGCCGATGTGGGTAGGTAGATTAGCAGCATCAAATCCGCTCCCCGGTCTGGGATTAATGCCAGGGAGTGTCACAGACATTAGTATCCTGGTTTTTCAAAGTATGTATTCAAGGCAGGATGGAGGGTTTTGCCCTCCTAGGAGTGGGGATTGCACCAGCAATCCCTGGGTCCCAAGACCCAGGAGCAAACACTTGGCCTGGGAGCTGGAGGTATCTGCAGAGAAGATTAACCCCAGTAAACTGGGATGTTTATAAATGTGAGATCTGCTCAATGCAGCTGTCTGGGAGGCTGGGAAATAAATAATGCTCGTAGGAAAGAAAAAGCTTTTGTGTAGCCAGGAATGGTTTGGGTGGATAACTCGGACTTTGAGACAGGCCAGGTTCTAGACTGCAATGCTTTTGCACGGCTTGTGCTGCTGCTGATTTACGCTCCTCCAGGCTGGCAAAATATCCTGCAAGAAGGTAATGTCTGTATCAAATACAAAGAGCAAAGAGAGTTTCTTTTCAGCTCGGGAACTCTGTGCCTGCATGAATTCATATTTCAGTGACGCTGCAAGCCAGCTTATTCCCTGTGCTGCTCCAGGAAAGTTAATGAAGTTGGAAAGAAGAGAACCGTACAAAAAAATACGGAGAACAAAATCTGATGTTATCTGCGTGTGAGCCAAAAGCAGGGAGATTAGCTTGGGTGTTTGAGTAGAATTGGGTCAGAAGTGCATTCTCTTTGAATTTGTGCTTGATCAGGCTAGACTGGTCAAAACCTGCCCTTTTTCATTGAAAATGTGTGAATTGATGTACGAGAGGGCTGTAGCAGGGCAGATAGGCGCTCAGGGCACACGTGGAGGGTTTGGGCTGGCCGGGAGTCACAGGGATCAGTCCTCTCCTATGGCACCGGCACTTCTGCCCCTCGTCTCGAGAGGTCGGAGCCACGGGAGAAGCTGGCAGGGCTGCCCCGGCACTGCTCTGCCCGGCCAGCCGCCGAGGCTGGCCCTCGCCTGCCCGCGGGGACCGGGACTGCCAGGCGGGTCACCCCCAGAATAACGGAGCTTTGGCTTTTCTTTGAAAGTGAATTTTGTTTGGGGTTTGGTTTTTTTTCTTTTTTTTTTTTTTTTTTTTAAAGCAGGCATGAATATAATGCTGGTGGAGAAAATGAGTCAGACGATGGCTAAAATATGTTAAACTGTCTGATGGGGTTCAGGGCTCTTGCTATTTTTGTTGGTTTTATAATGACCTTGATGACCTTCTCCTTAAAAAGGAAAAGGAGCCCCTTCCCACGAAGCTGCGCTGTGCTGTGGGGCCTCAGCGAAGCACAACAGCACTTGAATTTGTCTCTACTCAGCAGGACGCTTAACCATGTACCCAAAATATATTTGATTCCAAACTGTGCTTTTCATGTTTTGATGTATTGAATGAACTGGAATAATGGTTTAAATTACTGTTTGTTGTCTGTTGTACCCCAATCACGCCACATACGGACAAGGAGCAGCTTCAGGTCTGGATGCTGAAGGTCGGCGCGTGGTTGGGGGGGGTTACGGGGCTGCTCTCGTGGCCCGTCCCGGGTGCTGAGCAGCCCGGTGGGGTGGTTTTTGCGTTGAAGCCGTGGGCTGTGTCTGGCAAATGGATCTTTTAATGCAGTCCCCTACAGAAACGCTAACTTCAAGAGAGGTGCTTGTGGTCGGTGAGGGGATTTGCTGTCATGCCTATGCCTGGCAGCAGCAGACGCTCTCCCCGTGCCGGATGGCCTAACAGCGGTACGAGGGGTGGGTGGATCCCCTGGCCCTACGTAATTAATGAAATGCATTGTTTTACCCTTTTTTTTTTTTTTCAATAAATTCCATGTGTGGCAGAGCAATTTACAGTGCGTGTAAGCGGCTGCCCTCTTTCCCGAAGGCATCTGGTAACTGGGCCAGCCCTAGCTGTGTTGCTCAATCGGAGCCGAACAAGGAACGAGTTTAACTTCCCAGGTTCAGTGGCTGTTCCTGGGACAGGCGTACCTCCAGGCAGAGAAATGTATGGGAACAGAGAGGTGTTTAATTGAATCTGTGGGAATGTGGAGGTTTCAGTACCTCCCTGATGAGCTGACAATTGCTGTTTATATTTGACTCGAGCCTTTCTTTCTTTTCTTCAAAACAGCGTGGACCCCTTGAAGTCTCTCCCAAGGAACAGAAACGGGATTGATGTGGAGTCGGATGTCTACAAGATGCTTCAGGATTATGAAAAGCCCGTTTCGGAGCCTAAGCAGTCCGGATCCTTCCGATACTTGCAGGGCATGTTGGAGGCTGGCGAGAACGGTAAGGAGGTGGGCACCCATAGCATGTCCCAGCGAGTCCCCTACGCCCCGCCGCAACCAGGGCTGCGGCACTGCACCGCCGCAGGGCTTGAACCATCATTTGGTCCCTCTGCACCCACCGAGTTGCTGTTGCAGGCTTAGCCTCCTTCTCCTTCCCTCGCGGAGGTCCAGAAGCTGGAAAAGCCTCTAAAGGTCTGCGAGAGCTGATGGGGTGGGTTTGCAAACTCTTCTGCTCTGTCTTTTTACCACACGTCGCCTCGGTGCCGAGGCAGCTCAGCTCAGCACGGGAGGGTCCCGGCACCCTGGGAGGGGGAGCACCCGGATGGCAGGTTTCACATCAGGGTTTCAGATGCTCGGGCCAGCATCTGGGGGCTTCCTAAATTTTGTGGCTGACTTGAGCATCGTGTGAAAGTTGGATTTGCAAACAGCTTCTGCACGGCAGCAGTTTTCCTGAGATGGTTTATGAAATGTAATGGCCTAAAGCGGTTGTGTAAGATCACCGGTGGAGAACTGTAGGCCTGTAAGTAAATGGCATTTGCATAAGGACGTGGGATGGTCCTCGGCAACGCAGGGATAGAGATCAGGAGCTCTTGGCTCACTTCTCAGGTCTGTCACAGCTTCCTGCCTGTGTCGTTAATGCGGGAAGCAGCCAACTCTGAGCATTAAATAATAAGATCCCCAAACTATACATTTCAGCTTCTTTTTATTTGCCTTTCAACCTTAAGTCCATTGGGGCTTTCATGTTCAAACTTTCAGGCTTTGCTTTACAATCATTAGGGCAAGACTCTTCATTCTGCTTCCTTCCAAGAGCCTCGTACTCCGATCATGTGAATCCAGGAACTTAGTTTTTATGGGAAAATACAGACTGCTGCAAATCTCATTATGAAGCTGCGAGAGGTAGCGAGTCAGGCTGTTGCACTTCAGTTTCTGTGTATATAAAATGATGGAGAAGGATATGCTTTGACTAGAAGGATATTGCTTCTTACTTCACAAGGAGAAGCACGATCGCGGGTAACTTCTGAGCATCAAGAGTTTCTACCAATTTTAGTTTTCTCAGTGGTACTTAGGCATGTCCGCAAAGCATGAGATGGGATCGGCCTTGGAAGTACTGGGTATAAATATTACAGCTCCTTCGAGGCTGGCAGGAAAACTGATGTTAATTACAAGTTCCAGATGTACGTTCAGGTCCCTCACCGAGAGCAAGCACGAGCAGCTTCCTGGCGAGGTGCCTGCTGCATCCCCAGGTCTCCTCATTAGGAAGAAGCAAATAGGAAGCGACTGTGTTAATCCCAAGTAATAACAGCGCTGCCTTCTTCCCTTCTCTGTGCCAGGGAAAGGGAACAAAATTGAAGCTTTTCTGGTTTGCTGCTGCCTCCCCTTGCACTCCATGGCCCTGGGGTGGCAGAAACCCAGCGCTGCCTTTCGGGAGGAAGGGAGAAAGAAAAAGGTGTGGGCTGGGAGAAGGGGAGGACAAAGAGGTGCCAGGACAGTCCCCGGACCCTGGGACTGTCCCAGCCAGTCCTGGATTTCTGCTCATCCCGGCAATTTCTCGGCACCAGCCCGTCACTGGTGCAGCACCGTGTGTTCGGTTGGAGCCTGAGATGCTGCTGACGGGTACCAGCCAGCGTGGGGGCAGGCTGGAGCGGTCACCTCCCGGGGCTCTGCCACCGACCCTTTCCCTCTCGGCTGTGCTGTGCGGCGGGCAGAGGGGATGTGCGACTGACTGCAGGCACAGTCTCGCTCGTGCCTTGGCCGTTGGACCTATCTGTTTATTTCATAAGGGATGAGAAATTAAGTGGAAAGCATCTCTCCTGGCATAAAGCTCTGTGATGTTTCAGCATGGTTTAAATCCCCAGGAGTGTTCCCGCTAGGTTGTTTTACAGCTTCCACCCCCGCTCCTTTTTCCTTAAGCCTAAAATTATACATTTTGGCCCGAGCCTGCTGTGCGTTGTCCTTTTAAAGTCAAGATCTCCTCTCCTGAGCAGCTGGGTGTCTGACAACAGCCTGTTTTATATGGAAGGTGTTTCTGCTGGAAGCCGTATTTTCTTCAGGATATCAGCCCCATCCCACACCCTTAAGGAGCAATGCCTCGTGCTGAGGATCCGGCGGAGGCTGGAGGAATCGCAGCGGTTGCCTCCGTAGGCGCCCTTGGCGCAGGAAGGATGAGCACTGCAGCCACAAATGGGGACAGCGATGGTTAAGATTGTGGAGCTAAAGCATCTCGCTGCCTTGCTGAGGACCATAAATTACGATGAGACTGTGGGCTGGTAAATAGAAGGAAATGATCCAGCGTTTGGGAAGATGGGAAGCAGCCCTCTCTGCAGGGCTCGTTTTGCTGTAAAATCTCTCTTCGCCCCCCCCCCCCCTTTAAGCAGTTTATCCAAGCACTCCATCTGAGAGACAGTGACAGCTTAACTGTTAAATGTTGGCAGATGAGCGTGTCTAGTCCAAGCACGCCGTATCTCACGCTGGGGGAAGCCAACAGCTTGAGCAGTTGTTTCGGTTTATTCCCAGCAAGGCAGCGGAAGGACTTGACAGGCGAGCTTGGCTGGAGCCAGCCGAGCGCTCGGAGGATCCCTGGGGTGGAGCAGCCCCGCTCTGCTCCTGGGCAGGCAGTCTCACACGGATCAAGGCTCTCAGCATCTCCAAACACTACATAATATCTTGGGAAAGTGGGGTTTGGTGGGAAATGAGTCCTTTTGGGTTTACTCGCTTGGCTAGAATCGTTGGCAGCGTTGGTCTCTGGATCAGAGCCACGGCTGGAGACGGGGTCTGCTGTGCGAGGGTGCCTGCGCATCCCGAGGGCAACCGCGGGGGGGTTGGGGTCGGGCGTGCTCCCTCCTCCCCAGCCGAGCCCAGGACAGCGGGCGCTCCTGAGATGTGCCGGACGGGGCACTGTGGGGGTCTCTCTGTGGAAGGAAGCTTTGCCAAGCAATGCCCTTCAAAACGTACCACGTGAACCCGCACGGGATCGGTAAGCGACCACCAGCGATGATGCACCGGTTCCAGGTACTAACAATTCACTTTAGGAAAGGCAGAGACGTTCCTGGAGCAGTAAGGGACACTTCAGAGCAAAATCCAAGTGGAAGTTTCCAAAACGGGCGCAGTGCATACGAACGCCTGGGTCAGAAAGCGCCTGTGCCCCTGCTGAGACCTCCTGGGCATCGCGGGCTTTAAGCACACCTTTAAGATTGACCATGGACTAAAATACCCTAGAAGCTCAGGGAGCATAGGAAGCCTGAACACCGAAGAATGGCTTGTTCATCCAAGAGCTCCTCTGCTGCTTTTCCAAACTGTGTCAGCTGATGGAGTAAAATACATTGTCCTTTTTCATAAGCTTTTCCTTTCTATAACCGTAGGCTATCACAGAGGAACCACAGATCAATATATACCCAAAAGACCAGTCAGTTGTGAGCCACAAAAACCCACGCGGTGAATACTGGAAGCTTTTAAGTGTCCCAGTGGTTGGCGAGAAGCATGTTTGTATTGTCCGAAGTACGAGGGCAGATGATAGATGATCTGTAGGGAGGGCGGCTGCGACACTGAAAACTTGGCCATGGTATTGTTCATGTGCACAAAATTTTCATTGCTTCCTTTCCCGTCCTTGGACCTTTATGAAAGGAGGCTTGGTGCCCCAAGAAGACCTTATCTTCTATCACAATGTTTTATTTTAGATTATTTGAGATTGAATGAGTGTTCTAGGAAGAAAAATGCATGTATTCCGTTATTGTTTGTTTTAATTTGCCTAATTCTCCAAAAGGCTTTCATCTTTGTCTCCGTGACTGATGGTGGATCTACCATGTGCCCCTGAAATGTTGGTGTGATAGAACCTCTTCTTTCTGCAGCTTTTCTGAGATTTTTGCTATTTATCTTTCTTAACTCACTAAATAGTATTGTAGCCAAATTCATCTCTCATCTCTAGATTAAGGCTGCTTTGCCTTTTGACAAGGTGTATGTACTGAGTTGGTGCTATCACAGTACATGGACAGATCGTCTGCTGATGCAGCCAAGGGCTTCTGCCACCATCCGTGCTTCATTAGGATGAGCAGAGGGTCAGTGCAGCGTCCTGCGGTCATCTGCCCAAGTGCTGTGTGACTCTTGAGGTAGTTGGTCTCACTATTTGCTTTTTAATTCCTTCCAAGCAAGTTGCAGGTTCTGTTGTGACAGGCAGAGACTCATCTGACTCCTTAAGAAAAAAGAAAAAGAAAAAAAAAAAAAAGCCCTGAGAGGACAAGTTTTCAATCTGTGTCTGTTTAAAATTCTTGGCAGGTGAAAAACTCGACAAGCTGAGCAACCCTCGAAACATCAAGTCCCCGGTGTCAAAGCTTGGCGGTGCCATGTCCGGGCTGCAGATGCTCCCCGAGTGCACCCGCTGCGGGAACGGGATCGTGTAAGTGTCGCGTCTCGCCGGAGCCTCCGGTTCGGTGGGGAGGGTAACGCGGGGACGCGGCTGGGTCGGGTCCTCCCAGACACGCGGGTTAGAATTCATAGCAGAATACCTTGCATTTATAGCAGAATACCTTGCATTTATAGCAGAATACCTTGAATCCCTTTCTGGTTTTTGCTAACCATATATAAACCTGGAATTGAGGAATATGGTTTGGATTGCCCCCTTTTAAGGGAATCTTGCAGCAAAACGGGGATGATTCATGGGATGGTTTCTGCCCTGCTTATCATAGTAACTGCCCAGGGACTATGAATAGCGCCGGCCGCGCTGGCACCCTTTCACTGCCTTACAGAGGGAGAAACGCTTCAAGGGTCAAGTAGAAGAGGTCTGCGGATTATTTTGTTTGTCTGTTGAAGAGTTACTCTCTGGTGGATGGATGTTGGGTCTGATTTCAGAGAATATAGGCGTCTTTCTGCTTCATTGTGTTGTAATTTATGTTCTGTTGTAATTCATGTTCTGTTGTAATTCACGTCCTGCTCAAGCCTGATTTGCTGGCTGAGAGTCTGCTCTGCAAATGCCTGTAACCACATTCTTGCTGGTGCTGTGAGCTGAGGGTCTCTGCTCCAAAAGCCGTGGTGCCTGCGCGTGGGCAGCCCCAGCCCTGCCAGCAGCGCTTGGAAGATGCTGGTTCCTGATGTTCAGATCCAGGCTGAGCGTAGATATTTGAGGCTCCGCTTTGCATCGAGCCGTGGAGCGGTGCCGCAGGGGGGTGCAGACAGTGGAGCATCCCTTCCCGCAGAAATACGATGGAGTTGTGCCTGGAGCGGGGTGGCAGCTTTGGGTGGGCTGAGATGTTGGGATGGGAACCCACGCTAGCACCCTTACATGCCCCTACACGCCGCTTTTCTTCACTTACTCCGTTTTACTCGAGGCAGCAGGAAAAGCTGTTTATGCTCGTTGTTTCTCCATCTCAGCCGAGCTCTCCCCGTCTCTCGCCAGGGGCACGATCGTCAAAGCTCGGGACAAGCTCTACCACCCCGAGTGCTTCATGTGCGACGACTGCGGCCTCAACCTGAAGCAGAGAGGGTATTTCTTCATCGAAGAGCAGCTGTACTGCGAGACGCACGCGAAGGAGAGGGTTAAGCCCCCCGAGGGATATGACGTGGTGGCTGTTTATCCAAACGCTAAAGTTGAACTTGTCTAAACCCGGGCTGTGCTCTGGAGAGGTCGGGCGGCCGCGCGCCCACCCACGTCCTCCCCGCCGGCTGCGCAATGTGGCTGTAGTCAACCCCGATTACCAAAGCCCAAGTTAAAATGCCTTTTCCTAGATAAAACCGTTTACACTTGGGATCTCCAGGGGATGGTGTTGAAAGCATATGAACAGGTTTTTCCCTTCTTTTTGACACTCTGCTTTTTGGGTTGCTGTGTTGGCTTATTAGTCTGTGCCATAACCTTATCCAAGACCTGTGTAAATATTGATTAATTCTCTACTCTGTTTCATATAAAACCTGTATTCCTTTTTTTTTTGCCCTCCTTTTCTGAAAAAGCAAGGAAGATGTTTTAAAAGCGCAAAGAAAATAAGGCACTTTAACAAAAGAAGCTGACTCCTATATCCTGACCTTAATCTCCTGCCCTCTGGCTGCCCCAGTGATTAAAAGCCGACCCCCTGAGGAGTGTGGGACACGGCACCGGTGGGTCGGGGTCCCCGGCTCAGCCCCATCCCAGATGTGCTGAGGAAGGGCTGTCTCTTAAAACAGTAATTGCTGTGAAATTCCCTGGATCAGGGCACTGCAGTTTGAGGCTGACACGGACCGATCCGAGTTCCCCGAGATCCCTCCACACTGAGCGTGCGACGATGCTTTTTTTTTTTTTCTTCCTTCTTTCACTCCTAATTCAGTTGTTCTCTGTCATCTAATCACCCGAGCACACCTTTAAGGGACACTGAAATAGCACGGAGCCCACCTCGGCTATTCCCACCTCCCGCGCTCCTGCCCCACGGCTGTCCTTGCTTTGGTTGTTCTGACTCTTCCCCAGCTTTTGCTATATTTTTGTAGTCCTTTATTTCTAGATCTCTAGACTTCTGCCATCTGGGCCTGCCTCCCAGCAGGGAGGTGGTGATAGAATCCCTCCGGGCACTTAGGAAGTAACTGGAGCGGGGCTGAGCTCAGCTGTGAACCCCGAGTCCAAGGGGCAGCGCATTCGGATTTATACCCGTATCCCAAGGCTGCGCTTTCAGCCAGGTCCGTCATCCACTTTATTTGATGGGGAAAAGTTTTTGAGGATCTTGGGATGTTGCTTTGTTGGAGAAATGGTTTTTTTTTTTTTCATGTGAGTGTTTGGAGGGGGGAGAGAGAGAGAGAGTTTAGTCACCCAGCTGCTGGGTGCCACCGTGGGTGGTGGTAGGAGCCGTGTGTTTGGTACCACGAGGTTACTTCTGCTTTGCGACAGCCGCCTTCCTCTTCCTCGCTTGAGAGAGGGAGGATGTGGGGGAGAAAAAGAAATGTCTGTGCTCGCTTCCCTTCTGTGGAAAAGGAAAATAAGAGATGGGGCGATGGCCAAAGCACTCCTTCCCCTTCTGGCTCTCCATGACAGGGGTCTGAGAAACCTGGGATGGGAGGAGGGTGGGGAGCGTTATCCCGGTTGGGGCTGAGCACGCAATTTCTTCCTACAGGTTCTGCACCTCAGAAGGGAGTAAGGATTTTAGGGTGTTACTGGGCTACATCTAGACCTTTTCCTGCGGTGCCTTATAGGGATTGAAGCAGCTCCTGCCCCGTGCCCGGCAGCCTCCTGGCAGGGCTGGGCTGCCCGAGCGCGCAGCTCCCTCCAGCCGGGTACCGCCTCGCAGCCACAGGGATGCTGGCCGTGCGCGTTCCTGCTAGCAGCAGAACATCCACCTCCCCCTCCTTCTGCCATCAGGATTTTTAATTATTAAAGTACAAGAAACACGTGGCAATTTTTATCACGGCGCTGAGCCTCGTTTTTCTTGTATTTGCATAGCCCTGCTTGGTAGGTGGGACCATCTGAAGGGAAATACTTGGGACAACTGTAAATGCTGAGGAGACTAACAGTAATCCCGTGGGAAGTGTTACTGCCCTTGTTTGCAGGCCTCTGGAGCTCATTCGTTTGCCATTGTCAGAAAGGTTTGTTCTGAATTCCTCCATTAACCTCGTGCGTTGCTGGGCCAAGCTCCGGTGCCCGTAGCTTGAAAGTTCAGGCGTCACCCAAACCCAGGACTGAATCCAGCTCCGCTGAGCGATGGAAAACTCACGACACGAATGGCGCAGGGGGCTTTTCTCATTTTCCACGGCAGACAGCCGCAGCTGGGGCTGCAGGTCACCCTCTGCAGCTCTTGTCCCCCTGTTCGACTCCATCTGCCCGGCGGTTGTGTCCTGCGGGGATGCCAGGCGTCTTGCAGCCCTGGCCCAGGGAACACCTTAGAAGTTCATAAATTGTTTCATTGCCCCCGTTTTGAACACCTAACTGAGCGGGCTGCTGGCGGGGTGTCCTTGGTGGTCTCGCCCGGCTGCTGCACCAGTACAGCACTGGGAGCGCTGGGCGCAGGGCTTTGCTTTTAACTTGAAACCAAGTTCCCACAAATCAATTTTTCCATGCGGTTATCTCGTGATACCCTTTCTTAGGAGTAATCAACTCATTTGAACTCCCCCCCCACTGCCCCGGAGCTTGAAGCTGGAGCTGCCTCGCACAACCCCATCGCGGGGCACATGGATTCCTGGCTTCAGGCCATCTCATTCACGTTACGGGGTTTGTAGGAGCTGCTGCCAGCGAGCCTCCCGTGTCACCAGGTAACGCTGTAAAACGTGGGGAGGGCACCGTTTGTATGAAATAGAAAATAAAATTGTGTTGTTGGGTTTATGTCTGACATTACTTAGCTTGGCCTTTGCCTGGTCCCTGGCTGGGTCTCTCCCATGGCAGTACCCGTACGGGTGGGGGTCCCTCGGCGTCCGGATAAGGAGGACACTGGATAAACTTAAAAAAGCATCTCAGAGACGAAGCGCTGCACTTCTCATGGCATTGTGCGTTGAGAGCCTTGTTTGAGGTTTGGCCTGTGTTTTGGCAGGGTGTTGGCTGGGTTTTTTTTTTAAACTCGTGAGACCTTCCTGGGACCCTGCGTCCCATCGGGCGCAGAGGCGGGAAGGGCCATCGTGTCTCTGCCCGTTACGTGAACGCCCGTGGGTGCCCGGGGTCCTCTCCACCGGTGTGACCCAGTTCATCCTGCAGTGGTCCAGAGCTTTACTGCGTCTGCCCCTGCACCAGGCCAATGAATTAGGTTTATGAGCAGCATTTAACCAGCCACAGTGCTGCTCCAAGGGTACCTTCTCCCACCTGATGGCCCAGGCTCTCACCGGACCACGAACTGCAGCTCTGCGGGGCTGGGGATGTCACCTGCCCCGTCACCATGGGAGGGATCCGGGCAGCACCCAGGCTGGAAAACACCCTTCTCCCCAAGGATGATGTAAACCAGGGTACAGCCATAAGCAAACAGTGCTCCTGAAAATCCCCTTGCACGGCGCCGGCTGCGGCATTGCTCAGGCTCGTTCCCCGAGCGCTGCAGCCTCCGCAGGGAGCCCGGAGCTGCGGCACTGGCACGGCGGGGGCAAAACCAGTCCCAAAAGCCCTGTCCCACCCCGTCATTGCTGGCCCTTGAACCACAGAAACCCGCCGGGTGGTAGGAGCATGGGGAACCGGGAGGGTGAGGGCAGGCTCGCTGGGGTTTAGCAGCTATATCATAGACGGATGTTTGCTTACGTAGCTAGATCTTGATAGGTCTGGGTTTAATAGTTGATTGGTATTCGATTCACTAGTATGTGGGAAAGTCAGAAGTAATGTGAGTTAAGTGCCTCCAACAGATAATTAATCTAAAGGGTTTTGTTTGGAAAGTGTTCATATATGGAAATTGTTGCTTGTACGTGCCTAAACTATTTAAAAAGACAAAGCCTCTGAGGGTCCGCATGTGGCATCAAAGATTTCCATACAGCTTGGGTCTCTGTAACTCCATGTCTAATTAGTGCGCATATTCAAATAATTAACATGCTTATGACTCTCCGATTAGTGATTTTGCTATTCACCCTTGAATGCATACGTATGTCGGATGTGTTTATACATTACAGCCACCGGGATCCCCAGCCCCTCTGCCCTGGGCACGGTTGCTGTGAGGCTTCAGCCTCACGGCTGAGCTCCACGGGGTGATCCCTAGGTGTGAGACTGAAGAGGGGGACACGGGGTACCTGGGCCCCTCCGAGACCCCCCCCGCTGTCCCTGTGGCACCCCGGCCCACGCAGCAGCCGCCGCCTGACCTGCCCAACCCTGGGAGCCTCCTCCGGGCTCCTCACTGCTTTGGAAAAAAAGACGCGTACGATCAAACATGATGAAGGGCACCGTTTATTAGCTAAATGAGGTGGGACCGGGGCCAAACTGATTCAAGTCCTAATTGTTTAACTTTTTCCATGTATCATCATTAAAGTTTCCTACTTAGCCGGGCATTATTTCCACCACCACACCCCCTTTCTTCTGCTGCTTTTGTTTGGAGTTGTTTGACTTTGCTTTTGTTACTGGATGGCTGCCCCAGGGACCTTAAAAAAATCTCAGCTGGCCCATTATGTATTAGGATAAAAGTCCTTGTGCCATAGGAGGGGAGGTAGAGGGAAGGAGGCTCTTTGGAAAAGTTCCCTCTCCTCCCTTTCTCATGTGTGAAAGAGGCTATTTTAATTACTTCAGGGAAAAAAATCTTCCCCACACATATAATAAAACACACAGAACTGCTCCTGACTGTAAGGGAACTTATCTGCAAGTTATTTTGCCTCTCTGTTTCTCCCTGGGAAAGCACAGGCTGTCAGGAAACACCCACAGAGCTGCCCCAGCCCGGGAGCAGCTTCTCGCACTGGGCCATTTAAATATTTTGAATTTTTACGTACTCCTAAAGCAGTTCCTTCGTGCAGGGAGAGCTGGTGGGGAAGGCCTGGGCTGCGGCCAGCGCTGCTGCTTTGGGCAGTTACCATGCACAGGGTCGCTCTCTTGCTGTGCGAAGACGCTGCTGAAGCACGCTTCAGGCTTTTAGCTTTATTAATGAAAGCATCTTTCTTTTTTTTTTTTTTCTTTTTTTTTTTTTTTTTTGAAGAAACACCTTAGTTCTTCACTCCCAAACCCGAGGGGTGGCGGGAGGCCAGTGGCAAGCGTCCGTCCTGCCCGAGCTGCTGGCACTGCGGCACCACAGGACAGCGGGGCTGGGGCTCAAGCCAAGGGACACTGAGCACCGTCACTGGAAAAGCCAGCTGGAGGGGACCTCGGGAGGCCACCCAGTCCCTGCTCCTGTCCCCAGGCAGCACCAGCCACCCCCGTCCCTCCCGGGAGGTGTCTGATCTGTCCTCAAGATGGAGACTTCCAGCTTCCCCAGGCAGCGTGTCCCAGGGCGTTTCCAAACATCTGGGGGGGTGCAGAGGGTGCATGGGATGCAAAGGAGTGTATCGGGTGCATGATGTGCAGAGGAATGTATGGGATGCATAGGGTAGATAGTGGTAAATGGGGGTGCCTGGGGCACCTGGGGCTATATAGGATGTGTAGGGGGTGCATGGGGCACATGGGGTGCAGGGGCACGGGGGAAGAACCTGCGCTGTGAGGATTCCCGGCGTTGTGGGATGGTTCCCAGGTGGGAACAGCCCAATTCACCCGAAGGGCAGCGCTTCTGAGAAATCTCTGGCAAAGGCTGCTCCGGGAGAGGCGGTTTTTAAGCCGGAGCGATGGGTTTGAGCCTGTCCCCTGGGTACTTGCATGCTGTCAGACATCTCATCCCTTCTCTGGCAAGATCCCTTGCCTTTCCTTGCTCCGATGCAGCCCTGCCTGCCCTGGCCCACATCACTGTGCCCTGACCCAAAGGCTGAGGGGCCACGGAAGCAGGACGGGATGCTGCCGCCCCACGGCACGGGTGCTGCTCTTCTCGGCAGGACGCCTCGATGCATCTGCTCCGGCTGCAGAGCTGCGGTGGAAGCGTGTGCCGGTGCCCTGCTAGCTGGCAGGGCCAAAGCGGTGTCTCTTACCTGACCAGAGTGACATTGCACCAGGTAAAATTACTTAAGTCCTTGGTAAGTGGTGAATGGTCTTGGGAAAGCTGACTCCACTTGAGCAGATGCGTTTTGGGGGGGTTTATCCCAATCCTCACATGTGCACTACAGGCACCCTGGCTCTATCTCTTTTACGGGATTCCTACCACAAACATGATTGCCTGATAAATAATCACGCTGAGTGCTTGTCTGCCCAGCTCTGCTTAGGAGGGGAAAAGCTCACACACCACTGCCAGGAACTGGGAAGCGATGGCCACAACTGCCCCTAAAAGCTCTAAGTCCCGTAAATTAATGTGGTTTCAAGCGAGCCTTGCACCGGGCAATCCTCAGCACTGCTTCGTGGGTAAATGCATTGCACTGCTGAGAGAGCAGCAAGGCTGAAATGAGCCAAGAGCCTTTTTCAAGAGTTGCCAAAGACCGTTTTTTCCCAGATGCCATCGGTCCAGTGGGACGCGGCCCTGATGGACACGATCACCGGCTCCAACCACTCCAGGGCGGACAGCAGGCAGGCAGGGGAGTAAGTCTAGGGCTTTGGGCAGAGCACGGCCATGCCAGGCGCTAGCCGGGTGGCACACGTGCTCCAGCGCCTGGGTGCAGACCCCTCGGAGGACACTCTGCAGACTCAGCAAACACAAAATGGGTTTTGCTTTGCCCCGTTGATAAGCAAGCTTCCACATGATCCGACTGCTACGCAAACAACATGGAATTACAAAACTCTAAATTATCACGTGTTTTCTTAATTCCCAGCTCTTGAGATGGCTCCTGGGAGGGTGACACAGTAGTCCCACCAAGGCAGAGGATCCCTTGAGAGGGGCCTTGCCCAAGCAGAAGAGAAAGACCCGCGGGCAGTAACCACCCTAACCCGGAGCAGACCAGGAGCTCCGGCCGTGCCGGGCAGCAGTGTCACACAGGGTGAGGGTGCTGTGACCGCACATGAGCAGGAGCCGGGCTGCTCCACAGCCGCTGGGCAGCCTGCAGCATCACAGGAGCCCGTCGGTGCCGCTTCCTTCCCCCGGCCCCTGCCTGACTGGTTTAGGCCACGTTAGAGAATCTGTTTGCACAAGAACAAAATATTTGCACAAGAGGTGGATTCTCAGCTATTCAAAGAGTCGCTCCTTCTCCCCCTGTGACGGAGGTACTCCTCCTTTGCTCTGCCGGCTCCTCAGCATCTGATTTCACTTTACAGGATTCCCTCCGACCTCATTTCCCACACGCTGCTCTTCATCTAATAGCTGACAGCGTGTTTTAGAAGGCTGTGGTGAAATGCACTGACCGCTTTCAGAGGGGTCATTTAGGAGAACTAGGGCTGGTCCTTCCTCTACAGTGAATTTGCTCCGCGACTGCCCGAGCCATTTACTGGCCATTAATTCTGTGTGGTTTTCATAATCTCCGTGCCTGGGTTGAAGCATCCCTGACGTTGGATCGTAAGTGGGGTTTGCAGTCTGGGGAGCACCCAGCAAAGGCTGGGAGGAGAGTGGCATCGCTCTGGGCTAAAATGACTGTACGCAGTAGCTAGCGGTGCTGTGGCAGAGCTGGCTAGAACACAAGGTATTTCTGTAACAACTAATTTATGTAGATTCACAATATAAGAGAAACCCCCATGGTGTTTTCATGTTGAACACATGAAATTTATAATACACTAAGGATTCATCTGCAAACCAGATCAACCTGAGCATGTCATACATGTCTACCACTTACTTTTGATATGCTAAATTTGCAGTCTAACCACATTTACGAGCACTGCAAATTATTCCTGTTATTACTGTTGACTGAATAATTATTAAGATTGCATTAACATTAATGCTTAAGACAATACACTCCCAATTCTTTATTTCCTCATGGGAGCAGCAGGCATGCGTTGCCTGTCTTTACTGTGGTTCCTGCACAGCCGCAGGGCAGGGCAGGCCGAGGGCTGCTGCCTGCTGCTGCCTGCGAGCTCCTGATCTGCCCGAATCAGCCCTCGCCCCGGCTCCCACTCCGCTCTTATCACTGGGGACAGCTTTGGCTGTGGGGTGGCTCAGGCCTGGCATCGAGATGCCACCTCCAGCCTCTCTCCAAGCGGGAGGTATCTAAACCTTCCCCATTTACTGCACGATATCGGCTCTCCATCCCTTATCCCGAGTAGCAGAGGATCTCTGCCTGGCCCGGATAAATGCTGCCATCTGCTTCTCCTCCCCAGGCACTGCCGCAGCGATCGCTCCCCGGTCTGCGCCTCCACCTTCCACGGAACCCTCTGATCATCTCTGCTGGAGAGATGCTTCTCCGGCCTGCCCTCGCTTGCCGCCGGCACTGGCATCCTCAGCTCTGCACGGTCAAACTGTCCCATTCCCGAGCGGGCACGCTGCTGTACACCTCCGGGGAGCTGTGTCATTCAAGCAAGTCAAGCGCTGTGCAGATTTTAAACACCGCCGTGTTTCGGAATGCCCCTTGAGTTATTTCAGAAGATGACCGCGTTGCTCAGATTTCTGAAATGGCTTTGCCAGTTATCTACTTATCTGACTCCAGGCAAAGCCAAGCGTCACGTGTAAACCAGTAATAGTTAACAGATAGGAAACCGGAATATCAAAAGCTCCTCTCCCGAGGCCAGAGCTGCTACAGGCTCCTTCAGAGCAGACACTGCTGACCTTGTTTGCTGCATAAACGCCACCAGGAAAAAATACTGGGCTGCAGATAACGACAGATTTTCAGGGGCTGTGAGCACATTTGATTTCTGAAGCTGTGTCTGATGCTTGTTTTTCCCCGTGCCAGTGTGTAGGAGGGGCTCACATCACTGCTGCCTCCAGCTCGGCCTGCGTTTTGCGGGGTGCTGCTGCCGGGGAGCTCCGGGGGGGAGAGACCCCACTGCCGCTGCACCCCGGCTGTGCTCCCACCGGCCGCGGCAGCCCCCCCAGCTCATGGCTTGATCGATAGCTGTTCCAGTTTCCTATCTATTAACTATTACCGTGACTCTGGGCTTTGCCCAGCTCTCGCACAGCGTGTTCTGCAATGGTATTCGTCCATCTTGCAGCAGCGTTACAGGGGGAAACCTGGTTTGGGTTCCAGAAGGGGCTGGATTCAGGGCTCCGGGGAGGGCTCGGGGCGGCGGAGCCACCTCGTTGCTCCCAAGCAATCCCACCGGGCGCCGATTTCTTACCGGCAGCAGCTGCCGAGACAGCCCGCTCCATCCGCTCACGGCTGGGCGCGGATGCCGAGCTGCCGGTACCGGCGGAGCCCTGCCCGCCGCGGGTCCCCGAGCCTGCCACCGGGAGTGACTTTAAATAAACCCGTGAAATATTCTCGGTACACAAACGGAAAGCACCTCCTTGGAAAGCCCCGGAGCCGGCTGCGGGGCAACGGTGGGTGCCGGGGGAGGGCTCCGGGGATGCTGCGGGGCGGAGAGGCCGGCGGAGCCCGGGGCCGGCAGCATCCCTCCTCCTCCTCCGCCCCCTCCCGGAGCGGGGCCGCGGGCGCCCGCCGGTACGCGCCGCCTCCGCGGGGGGGGGGGGGCCCGGGGCGGAGCCGCCGCGCAAGGCGTCCGCGGTGCGCGCAGAGGCGCGGAAGAGCGGCGGCCGCGCCATGCGCGACTACGATGCGGCCACCGCCTTCCTGGGCGAGTGGGGCCGCTTCCAGCGGCTCGTCTTCTTCCTCCTCAGCGTCAGCATCATCCCCAACGGCTTCAACGGGATGTCGGCCGTCTTCCTCGCCGGCACCCCCGAGCACCGGTGCGCCGTGCCCCGCGGGGCCAACCTGAGCGGCGAGTGGCGCAACGCCAGCATCCCGCTGGAGCTGCGGGGCGGGCGGGCGGCGCCGAGCCGCTGCCGCCGCTACCGCCTGGCCGCGCTGGCCAACTTCTCGGCGCTGGGGCTGCGGCCCGGCTCCGACGTGGAGCTGGGGTCGCTGGAGCAGGAGCCGTGCCTGGACGGCTGGGAGTACAGCCGCGATGTCTACCGCTCCACCATCGTCACCGAGGTGCGCGGCCGCGGGGTCGTGCGTGTCCCGTGTCGTCGTGTCCCCCCCCCCCCCCCCCCCCCGCCGGTGCCCCCGGAGAGGCTGTGCCCGGGCTTGGGGGGGGTCGTTCTGCCTTACTGGGGGGGGGGGGGGGATAAACAGGGAGCAGCAGCCAGCAGGTCAAGTGCCTGTGGGAAAGGGTCCGAAGCTCGGGGGAGAGGGAGGGGTACGTGGGGTGAATGGCCCCGGGAGGACTTGCTTGTCCTTATTATCTCGGCTGTGTTTTCCATTGAAACTTCAGCTTGTTTTGTTTGGAGAGGGCTTTTCTGTGGAGGGGGAGGCGAAGGCTGAAAATAGAAGCCAGATAGTTTTCTTCTGCCAGCACGCTGACCATCCCGGTAAACTTTCCATCTGATGGAATCACTTGTTCCCAGTGTCACTGCGGATGGGGACATGGACACTTGCCGGTAAACACGCAAACAGCCTGGCTGGGTCTAGGGCAGCGGCGGGCCCTTGCTGGCCCCAGCACCCTGTGCCAGTGCTGCCAGCCACGCCGGTGGCTGTGGTGGCCGTCGGCGATAGGTTAGGCGAACTGGTGGAAGGCAGGTGCCGTGGGAGCTGCTGCCTGCCTGCGGCACGCCGGCTTACTGCTGTAGGCTCCTGCGCGAGCCTGGCCCTCGGGCTGCGGCCAAGCTGTCGGCTCGGTTTTTAGGGCTGTAGAATGGCATCATTTGTACGGGGTGTCTTGTGGGAACAGTGACGGGTCATGTAAGCGCTTGTTCGGGTTTTCTGGCCGTGCCGCGGTGCAGCAGCAGGGACGCTCTGTCTGTCTGTCTGCCCACACTGGTGGGGAGCGCGGAGTTTTGGTAGAGAAGGAAAACACGATTCCTCTAAAGCTGCAGGGTTGCTGCTGCTCTTTTGTGTTGCGTGAGCGGGTTCAAGGAATAACGGGCTCATCCTCGCGCCAGCCAGTGTTTGGGTTCGGCAGCTGGCGGGCTCCGCAGTCGTTCGGCCGAGCAGCATGCCCCAGGTAGCCGAGGGATGCCCCGCTCACACACCGATGGCTCACGCTCGGGGTGCACGGCGCGGCAGGGAGCGGGTGTCTGGCCCTCGTTTCGAGTCCCCGTGACTCAGCAGCAACATCTGCCACCAAAGAATGTTGCACGGGGGCACAGCCAAGAAAGGTCCTGACCGAGAGGCGCAGGGCTGCGGGTCTGTGCCCTGGGGACATGGGGGCAGGGTCTGTGCCCCGAGGACACGGTCAGGATCTGTGCCAGGGGCGTGCAGACACAGGCTCAGCCACACTGAAGCATGTGGGGAGGGAGGCGAGTGGGGAACGGCTCCGGGCTAGGGGAGGGCAGGACGTGGGCAGGGGATGCCAGCCTCCTCTCGCATCCCCAAAGCGAAGCCATCGGCACGCGTGACGCCTGCGTGTGCGTATCTCTTGCCGTTTGTGCTGGCAGTCGTGCTCAGTCGCCGGGGATCCCTCACAACACCAAATCAAGGCAGGGGGTGCGTGGGAAGCTCGCCCCGCTCCTGGCCGTGGGCAAGCTGTAGTGGCAGCCCGCCTGCAGCCCACGTGCTGCATGCAGACGTGCCTGGCTGTAACCCGTGGGCTGGCACGGCTGCGTGGCGGGTGCCTGGTTGCCACCACCGGCATAGGCAGTGCCACGGTGCTCGCTGCCGGAGGGAGCCCAGATTATGCCGGGGTGTCTGTGAACTTGTAATCTGTGGTTTGGCGTTAGCAGTTGCTCCGAGGGAGACAGTAAATGAAGCAAAAGGAGGAGCAATGCTATTCCTTCTTCATGAGCAGCAAACAACTTGTGTTGGCAGATGCCAAACAAGAGCCTTCTGTGCCGGATTCGGATGGGACGCAGCAGTGGGGTTTGCCACGGGGCCTGGGGCATGCCAGAGAGGCAATAGCACACTCAGAGATGGAAACCAAGTGCCAGGTTCCCATCTGTAAGCCAGATGGAAAAGAAGGATGCTTGTTTTGTTTTAAAATTGTCATGGACATTTGGTAAAAATACAGAATTTGGTTTTAAAACAAGGAAAACAGGCGCTGATGAAACCCTGAAAAGAAGCAGTTCAGTTAAACTTGAAATGATTATTTTTGTACCCAACATTTTTCTCTGTATTAGGAAAGACAAGCCAGGACATGCCATCAGGAAAGCTCAGTGAAAAAACATCTTCGGTTCAAGAACTCAATTGAGGAGCAAAACTTGATGGTACAGGATTAAGCGGTGGAGGTTTTATTTGGTTCGTGCAGTTGCATCAAATCCTGTTGTTATTGCTGCTTGAAAGGAACAGGGAGATGCCGGCTCAGCACCGGTGTTACTTGGTCTGTGGGGACGTGCTAATCCCTGGGAGCAGAGGATCCCAGACTCAGTCATCTGCTTGGTCTTAAAATGGAGATAATGGCGGAAAAGTGAATGTGTCCACAGCACAGGTGAAAAAGGAGATCAGCAGGCCAGGGTGATGAGCCTGTAAGTGTAATGATGAGCAAGTGGAAATGTGAGGTTAGGTGTGATCCTGCGGCTGCGGTGAAGGGGCTGCAGGGTTTCCTTTTGCTTTGCAGGGCTCAGCCAGGCGCCTTGGCAGGGTCCTGAGGCGCAGGAGCCCCTTGGCCCAGCTGCTTCCCCCTGCCTCCAGAGCAGCTCCCCGTCTGCTGCAGCTCCTCCAGTTGTCCCAACATAAAATCGCTGTTTTCCACCTAAGCAGGTGGTCACTGCATTGGGTCGGTGCCACCCGTGCTTGCACAAGAGGGCTTGAGCAGATCTAGCAGGTCCTGACCCCAAAGCAGGGCTGCTTCTCTCTCACCATCCCTTCCGCTTTCTGCCATCTGTGCTTTGAAATTAATTTAAACGTTAACATATGTATTTTTGTTACATTGGGGGGGGGGGTTTGTCTGGAACTTAACCTACTTCTGCTTTAATTCCAGAAAACGATGCTCAGATCTGACATTAATTAGAGGTTTGAGCACAAGCACCAGTTTTGGTCTTCGGAGCGGGGCGTTAGCATCCGGTTAATTCCCTTGAGCCAGGTTGTCTTCCAGCACCGCTCCCTGGGGACGTGCTCGCTGGGCTGCTCGCCGCCGCCGAGGCGTAGCACGTACCCCAGACCCCTGCGAAGGGCAGAGCGAGTGCCGAAGGCTTTGCTGGGGCTGCTCACCTCTCGCCTGTGTTACCCTGCTCCATCCCCTGTCCCAGCCCTGGCGCTGACTTCTCGGTGAAGGCAGAAACCAGGAGCTTTTGGGACTGGCAGAGGTGAGAAGCTGGATATGAATTGCTGCGGTTTGAAGGTGTCTGAAGGATTTTTCTGTTCCCTTACGGCTTTTTCCAGCAGCAGTGAGCAGCCCTACCCAGCACTGGTAGCCTGCCCTGCGCTTGGGCATGGAGGTGTCCATGCTCGTCACTCGTGCGCTGAGTGGAGCCGGTCTCATTGCTGGACTTGGTGCCCGGGGTGCAGCATGGGGCAATCTGTGAATATTTTTTTAATATCTCTTGCACTGTTTGTCATCAGATTTACTCTTGGAAACAAGGTCAGATTTTCCCTGGTTTACAGCCTCGGCCATTTACAGAAGGCTCCACTAGTGTTTTCTTTTCTGATGTGAACGGGCTGATACTCAGGATGGTTAATTAGTGATTTCTGATTGAGAATGCAGGCGGCAGGGTCGCTTCGGGCAGTCAGGGCACCTTCTCCAGCAGTTTCAGTTTTAGCGTTCCTGCTGGCAGCGCCCGGCAGAATTGGCTCTTCTAGTAGCTGGGAGCTTTTGGGAAAGGGTTGGAAGGATTTGATGGTAATAAAGTGATTTAATAATGTTCTTCTCAAGCAGCTCTTATACCTAGTGTTCAAAGCACTTGCTAGGAAGCTTACATGAACTTTGCTCTCCAGTATGCTTAGCCAGGGACATTACAGAATTACTTATTTTCTAGTTAATGAATAATTAGGCCAGTACAGGCAGTTTGGAAGTTGTAGCTGTAGGTATTTTAGCTGTGGCTGGGCCGTAGCTCCTGTGCCCATGGTGTGCTCGGTCCTGGCTGTGATGGATGCAGCCTCTGAGGAAAAGGTCAAATAAGTTAAATTTCATTTTTTTCCCAAGTACTGCTTGGGAGGAGTCAGCATGCAATGAATACCTTGAAGCCCTACACATTCAGGCAGGAGTGAAATCTTACCATGTCAACACACGCTTGATCACCGTGCAGTGCTAGGGCGTGAGCCTCCGTCAGAGCGAGCGCCTTTGGGGAGGGGAGGCCGGTGTTTTGGGAGAAGACGAGGTAGGTGTACCTATAGAGTAGGGCTGTATAGATCATCGCTCAGGTCCTGTGTGCCGTGTGTGGTATTGGATCTAAAACAGGTCGTGTGGTTTTTTTTGCTCTCAACAGCTTCAGGTATACTTGGAGTCGGATGGATTTGATTGTGTTTGTGTGTTTTCTGGTCAAATACAGTGAGTTCCTGCAGACAGCGACCCCTCTCCGGCCAGCCGGCTGCTGCGTGCTCTTTACCACATCCCACAAATTTTAAAGACTTGACCCTGTATAGTGAGTTTTTGCTGTCTGTGCAGTATGTCATGGGAAAAGGTAGAGTGAACAGCTGGGTAGGAGGCATTTGGCACCAGGGAAACACAGGAAGCCACTCTAGTTTCATGGGCAAGTTATTATTTAGCTGGGTTTATTTTGCAGCCAAAGTGCCTTTGGCACGGTGGAGGCGTTTTAAAAACACTGACCCTTAACCTGGAGCGACTGAAGTCTGAAGGTCCAGGAGCAGGCACTGCACTGGCGGCCCCAGAGCGGGGTGCTCAGCGCCCAGATAATTAATAATAGTCTGTATCGGCGGCAAATTCTGCCACCTCGTTAGTCACCAGCTTTCCCAGAGCAGGGAAAGGGAGGTGCAGCAGGACGTGGCAAAACATCTCTGTAGTGTTGGGGCCAGGTGAGCCCGGCTGGCGCGGAGCTGCCACAGCTCCCACAGCTTGCGGAAGCAGCCCCTCCGCCGCCTTGCCTTCTTCCCTGCTTGCACTTTGTAAAGAAACGCTTACTTTTAATGCTGTGTTTCCTGCAGCTGAGTTTTGCTTCGTTTTAAATACAGGGCTTGATTTCCACCAAGCTTCTTTACAGAAATCTCAGTTTTCTTTGACACATGAAACAGATCCCTGTATATATTTTTCACAACTAGCATCCTTGAACGTATCAGAACCCTACTGACCCGCACGCTCCCATCCACCATATCAAACAGCGAAGATAAACGCAGGTGCATGCCCAGACGGAGCCAGGGCTCGCCACCTCTCCCTTCCCAGCAGGGACAAGAAAATATTTTACAGAAATGGCTGCTGTAGGTTTCTTTTTGGTTTTAATCAGATTTAAGTATTGGAGGCACATTTCAGTCTTCAAATCTCCATATTCCTGTGTTAAAGACTCTGTGTGTTTCTCAGGAAGAGGCATGGGCTGCGTTTTGAAGCTCAATTCATCTCTTTTTGTCCTGTAGCTGGTGTTACTTTGCAAGGTGGGTGGGCGGGTGGAGGTACCCGTCTCCCCACCGCTGTCAGCGTACCTTCATTCTGCCTGAAAACAGGCATTGATTGCTTCTCTTTCCTAAATTATAGTCCAGAGCAAACTGCATCGAACCACACCACATCCCCCCTTGCTTTGGGGTTTCCTTCTGCTTGTTCTTCTGCAGCAGAAGTGAAGCCCAGCCGCCGCCCCATCGGTTGTTTGGTTTGGTTTCAGCGGGACTCGCAGTGCTCTCAGAATGCACCCGGGTCTCTTTGCAATGCGAGAGTTGCTCCTTTTTGTTGCCTGCAGCGGAGCTGAGGAGCCTGAGCAGCCCAGAGGAGAGGTTTCTGCTCCACCGCCTCTGCCTTTGCCTGGGCTCAGCCACCGCTTGCTGAGACAGCTCGGCCCGTCCGTTCCCCAAGCACAGGCTGAGCGCTGGTGTGGGCGATGTCCCCGCTCTCTGATAGCATGGCTAATTATTAAAATTATGCTATACTTTGATCTGTGATGTAATTAGCTTACCTTTGTGGTAGAATTATCTAATCTGAGACTGACATGTTTGAAGTCTATCCATAAGCGCTCCTGGCAGGCATGCCTTAACCAGGAGATTAGTCACCGGGACAGGAGCAAGCTGTGGCAGAAACATGCTCGGCTGTAACTTCAGTGGACAGAGACTGACGATGCTGTTTTTATTTTTTTTAAAACTTGTCTGGGGTTACGAGTGGCTTTAGGTGGAAGTTTCCACGCTGGCTCCTGTCCTAAGCCTCCAGCCCCAGCCAGGTCTGGTAGCAAGACTGAGTGATGGGCAGTGAGTCAGCCCGGCAGGTTGTGGGGATGGAAAGGAATTTGGAAACCCGTCAGCGCAGGAAAAGAGATTTCATTCTGTGCATCTTCTTGCATATGTTTTGTCAACTCCAGAAGTTATAGAAATGCAGCAGGTTTTGTGCTGCCAGAGGTCAGGTAAACTGAAAACTGTCCCTAGCCGGGGATGGGGCAGTCCTTCACCCCTCTCCATCGCTCTGCTTTTCTGGTGGGGAGCATCTCGGGCCATGGGGAGCCAGGTCCTGGGTGTCGGGGGGCCTGATGGGCGCATGATGGGGAGATTGTGCTGGAAACGGGGCCAGGGCAGCCCCTGGGCTGCACACACCGACTGCCCATCGGGTTTGGCGTTGCTGGCTGCTCACCCACTTCAGAGGTGATGGGGTCCCGTCAGACGGCTGCTGGTGTTTTGGCCTGATGGAGCTTGCCTGGGGAGGCAACCGCTTTCCCTTTTTTTTTGTGTGTGTGCTTTAAGCAGGGTGTTCTGGCAGCAACCTTCACTGTGAAAACAGTACTGGTGCCAGCGATGGGTGGAAATGCGGTTGTGGGGAAACTAAATTAAATTACATGGAAATGTGTGTGTCTCCGGCCAATAACTCCTGTGCCTGGATGAGGCTCGACGCAGCGTTGCGGCTGCGTCTGAGCGCGGGCCCTTCTCTTACAGTGGAACCTGGTGTGCGAGGACGACTGGAAAGCCCCGCTGACCACCTCCCTCTTCTTCGTGGGGGTCCTCATCGGCTCCTTCATCTCGGGGCAGCTCTCAGACAGGTAACGCCGCTGCTCCCGCTCCGCCCATGGGCAGAGCAGGGCAGACCTGATGCCATGGCTGGTGTGTTTGTTTTTGAGGCGTAAAGGAGCTAAATGTCCGGTTCTCTGAGTTTTGATCAAAATGAGGTAACTGGCCTGGCTTCTTCAAAAATCCCAACCTTGATCTACCCCAGGCGTAGGATTACTGCCTCTTGGGCGCTTCAGGAGACCAAGAACTGATGTCCGCAAGGAGCCCCATGCAGCTGCTTTGCAGATCGATGTGGTGGTTTTCACTTCATGACCACATTTGTTTCTTTATCCGGCCTTTTTAGTAGTTTAAAAGATGTTGTTCTTTGTCACACATTAACTGACAGTCCATTCTTAGAGCTGCAGGATAGAAACTTGTCCTTTGAATGGAAGCTCTGCATAGAAGAGATGGTTTGCTGGAAATAAAGTAAGCATATCCAAGAGGAAGAAAAAAAGATAACCTGTAACTGGATAGCAATCATGTCATACCATCTAACTAAGCAGATACAAAATATCAAGAAAACATTACAGGCACTTGACAGTTATCTCAGCAGTACTGAAGTTCTGGCCTTACAAGTGTCAAATGCAGAATATATGTTCCTTCTGTGAGTCTCTGCTTCCCTCTTTATACATCCCTTAGCCTTTTTTTCCATATCATTATGGCAGGGTCTCAAATACTGCTTTGATTGTTGCCTGTTAATGAGGAATTCATAAGAGTTTCAGCGCTCCTCTGGGTGTTTAGCAGAGGGGTTTCAAAACTTGATGGGAGTCTTAATCTTAAAGCCTCCAGCGTTAAATTCCATGTGATCCGAATTTAATCTCCTGACTCCTGCCCCCGGTGCAGAAGTCAGTCGGTGTTACTGTTTGAAAGGGAGACGAGATAATCACTAAATCCCTCTGGTGCCATGTGCCCACTGGGAGCATCTGAGAAAGCATGCGTGCCCCGGCGGCTCCCCGAGAGCCCGGTCACCTTCTAGCATGAGCTATTTGTCGAATTATTTTGGAAGTGTTTTGTCAGTAAAGGGGTACGTTCTGAGCCTGTACCCCTGTGCTGCTGCAGAAACCTTTCCTAAGTCAAGGGCTGCTGCAGGCAGCAGGCGATGCGGCCCGTGCAGCATCCAAGCAGAGGGCAGCGTGCCCTGGGCCAGCACGCGGGCGTGCAAACCCGTACGTAAGCTTGCTCTTACCTTTCCATAAGAAAAGTCTACGTACTTCTAATGCAGAGAAGCGGGTGAGAGAAAGGGTGCAATATGTGTGGCAACTCAGAGAGACTGAAACGGGCTGATAAAGCTATTTAACACACTCAAAGCGTAATGGTGTTGCAATGTATAGATGCCAGTAGCCTAAAAGCCATCATTTCCTAACTTTTGGCTGTGTGGCTTGCAATCTTCATGTGTCTCACTTATGTACTGTTGTCTAGTGTCCTTAGTCCCTGTCTAGTGGCTCCCTGAAGTTTCTGCTCTTAATCTTTCTCCTTGCTTTATTTCCTGGGTCTTGGAAATTTTAATTTTTTTTAGTGCATACGAAAATAATAAACAAAATTCTTTAAGATGAACCAAACTTCAGGTTGTGCTAAGCTGCATCGCTTGAGGTTGGATATTTGTGCTCCCTCATGCTCTCTTACATAGCCCCGCTCCATAAATACATGCTGTTTCAATAATAATCTTTATCTTTTGCAAAAGGTTTGGCAGGAAGAATATCCTTTTTTCGACGATGGCCGTGCAGACTGGCTTCAGCTTCCTGCAGATCTTCTCTACCAGCTGGGAGATGTTCACAGTGCTCTTTCTCATAGTGGGGATGGGACAGATCTCTAACTACGTGGTGGCCTTCATACTGGGTATGAATATGTCTGCATTAGATTAAATGCTTAATGTACTGTTTTGGTTTTTTTTTTCCCCTCTGAACCTGCATCATTTAATTGGACAGCAGCAAATCCTCGCTGGTACAATTCCTAATTTAGGCCGGTATGATTTTTTTCCTCTTGGATACTTCAAGCCTATACTTTCTATAGGTTTAGAGAAAAAGAAGAGAGCAGGAAGACTCTAAATAAACATCCATTTCCCTCCTTTTTGGAGAAGTAGTTCAAGGCAGCGTTCAGGGTTTGTTATCAGCAGAAGCAGGTCTGAGATAGAGAAGGCATTCGGGTTCCTCCCTGCCTCTCCACCCCTTCGCAGAGGGGTCGGTGCATACCTGAGTGCAAAGCCTTGGAGCAAACCCACATTTCCAGGCACAGCAAATGTGTGGGAGGACCGGAGCAGAGGAGCTGGGTGGGTGTCAGAGCCTTGTTAGCCATCAAGTCACCGGTCTCAGTGCCGATGTTAGCAATAAAGTCCCTAATTTTAGAGGTCAAGGTTTGTTTTGTTTCCTATGGGGAGCGTAGGAAGAAAGAGCCAGCGGCCGTGGGGAGGCTGCACGGCTGCAGTCGCTGCCTGGGGACCCTGTGGGGAAGGGGGGACCCCTTGGGGAAGGGGACCCTGCAGAGTCTCCCGCTAGTCACAGGGTTGTCAGGAAAGGCGACTGCACGGGTGAATTACGGGATGACTGCCGCAGGCCTCGGGGGGAGTTGGGATTTTCAAGAGCTGTCTTCAAAGTGTGCACATATATATTTAGGTCAGCTTTTAAACCAATGGTGTCAAAATTACAATTTGTAGGTAGTAACGTGAGCTAGTCTAAATTAAAACCGTATACTAATAGTTAATGCTGTTCTTTCCCACCCCATGAGGCTTTAACGGGGAAAAAATAGAGCAGAAGAGCATAATGTGAAATCAGTGCTATGGAGAGGATATGGCATCGTGTCCCCGGGCAGCCCTGAGTCACCCCTGCGAGCGGTGGAGGCAGGATTAAGTAGGTCAGGCTGTCAGCAGGGAGATCGCTTGCCATCGCCATTGCCACTGCTCCCTCTGTCCTGGTAGTTAACTCTTGTGTGGAGCTGATGGAGCTGGAGCGAACGCCTGCCGTGGGAAGGCTGGGCGGTATGGCACTGGGTCAGGAGTGCTGGCTTGGCTGAAAATCCTCTTGGAAGCACATGGGGTTTGTGTAGCACGAGTGCCTCTGATGGGGGTGTGGGATGTAATCAGGCAGGAATTTCGCTCCGCAGCTCCCCTGGGAATGTGGGGCACAGCTGGATGCGGATTGGGATGCTGCCTCCACGTTTGGCAGAGGCAAAGCTGCGGGGGGGCCCGGAGCACCCCACTGGCCAAATGCCCCCGCTGCTGAGAGACAGGGCTGGGTCTCCCGAAGTAATGTTAGGTTTGTTTAACTGCATAGCTGCAGTTTGCTGACACTTTATGCCTTGTGCGGACTCCTCTGCCATCCTGTTTTCTGTAGAGTTGTTGCAGCAGCGATGACGCCCTGGGAGCGGAGAGGCAGGTGCCTCGGGCGCTCGCGGTGCTGGCCATTCCCCAGCAGCCTTGAGGCTCTTACTAAGGGCAGGATTAATCTAAACTAACTTAGACATTAGCTTCCTAATTTAAGTGAGTCATCAGCCACCTGTCATCAGTAAGAGGGAGGCACTAATGGAGGATGGTCCTTCCCACCCTACCCTGCGTAGCCGCGTGGTTAGTGTGCCCTGATGAGTGCCCCGACGTCTGCCCGTGGCAAGGCAAACCCAGGAGCTTCCAGGAAGCCACACATGACAGAGGTGCTGGATAGGAGAATATACCCACAAAAAGAAAAGTAGCTCCTTAAAAAAGCCCATCCTGATTATAGGATGCACTGGAGATGCTTCCCTTGTTTCATCCGACGGCGGTCAGGGCTGTGACCTGTGCTCGGGAGGGGAGCAGTGACACCGGCACGGATAAAGTCCCCGTTGATGCTGGCTGTGCTGCAGCCCTGGCACCCTCTGTCCCCAAGGAGGGTGGTTTTTTTTCCAAGTGGCCACCTCGGCACAGGTTTCTCCTGTCGTTCCAGCTTTCGACATCCAAACCCGTGTTGCCTCCCCTTGTGTAGCTCAGACCCTGTTCCAGCATCCCCAGCCACCCGGGCTCTTCCTGCCCTTTGCACTATTGCTGCCCACCTTCATGAGAATAGCTTTCCCCCCTAAGCTGTTGGTGAACTTCTGTAGAGAATTTTTTTTTTTTTTTTTTAACCACATCCTGTGAAATTTCTCTCTGCAGTATTTTTCCTTAGCTTTAGGCCGCGGTTGTTTTCTGTGCTCAAAATGGTTGTGTTCAAGTTCTGGGACTGTAAAACACTACGTAGATTTGTGAAGGCATGTTGGTATCGTCCCAGAACTGTTATTCCTTGGCCAGGAGAATGAGGGAGGAGGAGAGGCAGCAGAGAAGAGAATTATAGTTGAAAGATGTCATCTCATATTGGCTTTGTTGCCACAAATTATAATGTAACATTTAATACGTATAAACCAATGTTTCAGGTATCAGACCTCTCCCAAGAGAGCCCCTCTAAACAAGGGCAATCAGTAGAGGAAGACGGTATAATTTATCCCCACACACTCGTTTTATCCCTAAGAGTTTTTATTTTCAGTTTTCTTACTGTGACTGTATTTAGTTACTCCAAGTTTCTAAAATGAAAATTCATGTCGGTATCAAATAGGAGGGTTTTTTCAGTCTTGGGTATTTTTTCCATTTTCTCTGCAATATTGAATGTTAGAGTTCTTACCATGCTACATAACCAAAATGCACTCTCCAGACTTCCTGAGACCCTCCTGTTCGCTCAGTGTCATTTGCTTTTTAATTGGGTCCAGATCAAACTGTGGGAGTTACAGCCCTTGCAGTGCTGCTGATGGAGGGGAGAGGTCTGTAGACCCGGGGCTGAGAGCTCAACGAGAAGTGAGGTGGACCTGAGGGCATCCGTGGATTTTGTTAAGCAGTGGCTAAGTATTTTATTGGAAAAGACATGAGGTGCTCTTGAAGGCTTACAACAGTCTCAGTTTTTATTACTAGATATTAGGTTGGCGCTAGGCTGCGCATGACGCAGTGGTTGTAGGATGCTTTCATTGACTGCTGCCTGGCTACTGAAGCAGTAGCATTATTAGCAGATGGCATCTTCCCTGGTTGTGTCTTACAGCCCGTGATGTGCCAGTCTGACATCCCAGCCTTCTGTTCCAAAAAATAAATGTGAAATTTGTTCCCACTTCACTGTAAACTCACGTTCTTTCATCCTGAAGCACCCGTGTCAGTCTGCCATCCACAGACCTGCTCTCCTCCAGAAGTGCTCAGCAATGAACTGCACCTTAAATCCCAAATGGGTTAAGTGGGGGAGCAGGCTGTGTCCTAGCCAAGCATGTCGGGAAGGCTCCTGAAAGTCTGCCGGCCATTCCCCATGCCTGCCCTTATCTGTCTCGGACAATGCATTAATCAAAGCAAACAGAAGTTGCTCCTTCATCTGAAGGTCCCCGATAATCCCAGCAGCTTTTCTGTACCGGCTGGGTCCGTGCTGCGCTGCAGGTGACCTCTGCTATCGCTAGTGCCGGCACTGCGGGGCAGCACGGCAGCCCAGGTCTTCTCTGCCATCCCACAAACCGCTGGGTAGGACAGAAGCAGATTTGCCAGGCAGGGAAAAGGACCAGGGAGGAGTGTGAAGCTCCTTCAGTTCCTCACAACTCTTTCTGTTCACCCAATAGTTTGTCTGGGGTTAATGTACAGTCGTGGAGCTCAGTATTTTGGAAATGAGGCTAGTGGAGATAACTGAAATCCTCTCTGCTCAGTCCTTCCCACGAGGAGAGGACATTATGAGCTGTTTAGTGCAGGTGGAACGCATGGGACTCGCTGCTGCGGGGAAGTACTGCAGTGCCAAGCAATATTTGGGCTTTAAACATACATTCGAGTTACTGCCCATCGGCTGAGCTGCTTTAACTGTCTGGGTGCACGTTCCTAGGCTGAAACAGAGGACAAAAAGTGTGACATAAACTCTTGCACTCCAAGTTCAGCCTGTTTGCAAGTACGCGCTAGCTGACCAGCAGGCTCGGTCCCGTCCCTGTGGTACTGCCGGTACCACAGCGGCTTCATGCCTTTGCACTCGCATCCGCCTCTGACCACGGGTGGGAGCTGGACTGGGTGCTCCATCAACCAGTACTGGGATTCCTTCATCCTGGTGTCCTTGGGGCAAACCACAGAGGGTTCATGTTTCACTGTGCGCTTCCATGTGGTGGCCTTCATTTTTTGCTCCCAGCTCATTTAAACTCCTGGCAGGTGTGAAGAAGAAGACTTCATTAAAAGGACGCTGTCGGCTGTTTCTCTTTTACTTTGCCAGCCTTTGCAGTAGAGGAGAACTCGCTGAACCATGGGTCTCTGAACCCTCTGCTAGATCTGTGAGCAAATACTGATAGTCATAACAGAGAAACTGTGTAGATGCTGCTGTTACAACTATGTTTAGGATTGAAAACGGTTTTGTATCGGACTCTGCCGGACTGCTGGGGTACTGGAAGAGCCCAAATGGTGCTGGGCTCATGGGTGCTTCAATAGCAGCCCCAGGGGAGATGCACAACAAAAATCTGGAGGAATCTCCCACCAGATTAATACCACTGTGATGATGATCATCTCTTGGAGCATTACTCCTTGGCAGCGTCCCTTTAAGTATTATAAGAGAAACTGCTCTTTTCTAAGATTGTTTAGCTTTTTTTTTTGTAAATGCAGTAAAGTATTTAGTCATGATTGAACAGAAAGAGTTAAAATGCTAATCCAACCTCCCTTGTTTTAAACAGGAACAGAAATTCTTGGCAAATCAGTTCGTATTATATTCTCTACGTTAGGAGTTTGCATATTTTTTGCAATTGGCTACATGTTGCTGCCACTGTTTGCTTACTTCATCAGAGACTGGCGGATGCTGCTGCTGGCGCTCACTGTCCCGGGGCTGTTCTGCATCCCGCTCTGGTGGTGAGTGCCCCCGTGCCGCGAGGCCACGCTCCCCACCTCGCCTGATGCTCTCCCGCGCCGGGTGCTGGGTAATGGCAGGGTGTCGGGGGGGTCCCGTTTCTCCTCTTTGTTTGTTTGTTTGTTTGTTTGGGTTTTTTTCCTATTTGCCATGTGAGGAGGCTTTGCCTCGAGGCGGGAGTTGGGGGGATTTTTTGTTTGGGGTTTTTTTGCCAGTTTTAAGTCAAATTAACTACCTACAGAGCTTCCCTGGTGCTGGCCATGTGCTTGAAGCCACTTTTTCGCTGGCTTTCCAGAGCAGCTTGGGAATTCTGTATTTGACTCCGAACTCCAGACACTGTTAACCGTCTCTAGGTTTACCCCTGTAGTACCGCTGGGTGATTCGTTCTAACTTTGCTTCCTTCCTTTTTTCTGTAAGCCATTTTTTAATGCAGATTCACCTGCTGATGGGTACTCACATCTCAGTGAAAGGCTGAGCCCGTTCACTCGGCATGCAGCAGCTGGCAGTTTATTGCACTCAATGTCATTAAGCAGTTCATTGCACTAGATGTCGTTAAGCAGAGGCATTTGCCGGCAGAGCTCGCCGGGCCAGCCCTCTCCCACAGGCTCTGCGTGCCAGGAGCCATGTGTCCTCCCAGGCTTTGCTTTGGCTGCTGGAGCAGGACTTTGATTTGTGAAGCTCCTTTGGCCCATAGTAACTCTGTCTGGCTAAGCCAAAGGTTGGCTCTTCCTTACCCTGCTCCTCTGAGCCGTGCCGCGCTGTCTTCTTGGTGGCTGAGTCCATGTTTTCTTTCATTTTTCCATTGCACTCACCCACCCCTGCTCCAGTGCGCTGGTGGATGTGTAGGTGCACCCTCACTTGCCCATGGTTGCTCTGCCCTGCAGGACTGCAAAAACAATTTAGGAAAACTCCCTGCTCTTCTCAGCTGGACAGAAGCATTGAAGAAGGGCAGATATCCTTTTCTGTTGTTGCCTTGGTCATCTGTTGTTTCCTGAAGAGACAGATGTTTAGAAAAGAATAAGGGAAAGGCAAGGTATCATTCACACTTAAGGATAATTTACAAACAAACAAAGAGTTCCTTCCTTTCCTATTAGTCTTATCTGGGGAACTCTTTTCTTCCTATTATCTTGAAAGAGTTATACCTATAAGTAAGAGATTAATGTCTCTATAACAGCTAAGTGATTTAGACCCGCTCTTCTATAGCCTAAAAGACCTCCTGCAGATCTCAGTCTTGCTAGCTGTCTCTGCTGATGGTTTTGGTTTGTTGGTGGTTTGGGTTTTTTTTAATCTTGGTCTTCAAACCAAACCTTCAAAATGGTTTTCAGCTCCACCTCTGCTATCATCTGATTTTAAAGATAGTCTGATTTTGTTTAAGGGTCAGTTTGCTTATTTAACTTGAAATGTTTCAGACTCCTTCAACACAGTGGCATTTCCCTCTGAACCAAGCAGCTGCTCTTCGGGGAGGTTGGTTTTGGGTGGAAGCCTCTCAGATATCTGCTACAGAACAGGCACTATGAGGCACACGAAATTGGTCCCCAAGGCATGGCTTCAGAGTCCTGCTTTGGAATGCATTTGGTGGGAATTTCCATGCTTTTTAAGAGCATACATCGTAAAACATGCCAAAAATTTCCACGGGTGGCCCTCCCAGTCTGGGGCTAATGTGGGAGTAGATGGGGATCAAGGTGCACTGGGAAAGCTCTGCCGAGGCAGGTTGGTATTAGCTGGCATTTGGGCATCTGGAGCCACTGCTTCCACGGGCGATGGGACTTGCACATCCCACTGCTCCGTGCCATAGTTGCTCTTTTATTCATTCCTCTTCCAAATTCTCCAGAAGGTTCCCAGCATCATCTCTGCAGTCTTGTGTTCCTCAGCTTGCCCACAGAGAAGAGCAGTGGAGACAGCTCATCTCACAGAAAGTCACGTTAGTGGTTGAACGATCTGATATAAATCATCTGACGCTCGAACCCGTTGACATGGCTTTGGGTCAGTCCTTTAGGGAGTTCATCAGAGAAGGAGTATCTGACCTTTTTCCCAAGGAGAGGAAAAAATGCTGCTGGCTAAAGGGAGCAAGGTAGCATCTGTTAAGATCAAAGGATTTAGTTAAGGAAAGGTGAGATTTTCTGTCCTGTGTTTGGTGTTAATTCACTCAACACATGCCTGGAATTGATTAGAAAATGTCATCAGCTCTGCAAGGGGACGCTGCCACTGTCCTCTGCCTGGGAGAGCCTGCCTCAGAGTTGTGGTAAAATCGTGAGGTTTGTATATAAGGTTCCTATGACACAGAGCCTTTAAATATACCCTGTGCATATTTAAAGCATTTCCACATTGTGTGCAGTTTCCTAAGAACATTTTTGCTCAACACTAGTTAAGCTACCCCCATCTTTGCTGTCTATCTGGTGACATCTGTTTTTTTTTCTGGTGGACATCAATTATTCCTTAAAAAACAACCACCAAGGACAAGGGCCCAAGCATCTGCTTCAGCACGAGAATAAACACGTCCCATATATTTGAATTCTCCCACTGATCCCAGTGGGACAAATCCATGAATTACATTGTCCACATGCTTCTGTGCTGACTGTCTTCTGCTGCAAGCAATCTGTGAGATGAGAGCATAACTCATAAAAACGATACATGTGTTTTTAATAACTTTTTGCTTTTGTGAAAATGTTGAGTCATTTATTCTGAAACTCATTGCAGGATCATTCCTGAATCCCCTCGGTGGCTGATCTCCCAGGGAAGATATAAGGAGGCAGAAGTTATTATCCGAAAGGCTGCCAAAATAAATGGCGTTCCAGCCCCAGCCGTGCTTTTCGACACCACAGAGGTATGTTTCATACGTCCTGGTTCTTCACCTCGCCGGCAGTTTCCCCCTTTGGCCAGTTGACTTGTTGGGAAATGCCAGCAGAGAAATGGTTTGCACCAGCAGCTCTTAGAGGCTGGCAGTGACTGTTGGCGTGAGGTAAGTGCTGGGTTAGCGAGTTCAAAACGAGAAGCCAGAGGGGGTTTTTATTTGTTTGTTTTTTACAGTAAAATTCTCTTCCTCAGCAGTGGTTGGTTGTGGTTTTCAGAGCAAGGGTGACCCAGATTGCTTCATCCTTTGGGCACTGAGAAGACCTGAGGAAGACGTGTTTGTCCCCATTTCAGCTTGGCGCGGTATTAGCGATTTGCAGTGTAACAGCAGCCTTTCACGGGGAGGGCTGTGCAGGGGACCCTAAATCGGCACCCACGTGTGCGGGGGCTGCGTGGAGCCCCGAGGGACTCCTCAGCTTGCACAAAGCAGCCAAAGCACCCGAGTGCTACAAGGGCACTTGAAAACCATGACGGTAGCAAAGGCAGGGAAGAACATTAAGCTCTTCTTCAGGCTTGTTTTTTTCTTGTATTTCATATTTATTGGTTAAAAGGAGAAAGCCTAGCACAAACCTAGCACGCCAGCAAGCCTGGGAGCAGCACGGCCGCAGCAGGCTGGCTGGTTCTTGTGCTCATCTCCCCCTCTAGTGGCTCTGCCCTCGCTGGAGCTCCTGCTGAAGAGGCACAGATATTTTTCTTGTGCAAAGAAACCAGCAACGCTTCCAGCCTTGCGTCAGCAATGACCGCGTGTCCGTATGTCAGATCTTACTTTACTGCGTTATCCTAGCACCTGCTGTTTATGCCTCCTGATGTCTCCTGATAGAGCAGAAAGCAAAGCACCGCGTGCTCCTTTGCAGTCTCTACGGGAGAGAGCTGCTGTGTCCTACACCTCCTGTGGGCAGGATCCATCTCTTGAATGTCACGCTTACATTTTGGCAGAGCTGCTGAAGATCTCTTTTCCAAGTGTATGTTCTAGTGTAAATTGAAGTGCATGTTCCAGCTATGGGAAGCTCATCCTACAGAAACCATGGAAAAGCACTTTCCTTACTTCACAGCCAAAGTTCAGATGTCTTTCATACTGGACATGACTTTTTCAGGCTCCAGCACGTGAGTTTGCTTTTCATCACTCCTGAGTTTTTTTGAGACCAAGCAGGCAGCTCAGCTGTCCTTTACTTCATGGCAATCTTGTGTGCCAAAGTGTCTGTCCACAGAAGCCTGAGGATGATGTTTGCACGTTAAGTCCTCTGTTGGAAGTATTTTTCAAGCATTGCTAGAAAGACATTCCTCTGAAACCATCCTCTCTGTCTAGGAAAGGAAATCTCCAGGGTAGCCCCATAAGGAGGGCCAGGGTGGTTCGCTCTTTGGGCTTGGGGGGAAGCCTGGCCACAAGCGCTGGCTTTGCCCCGGCAGGCAGAAGGGCACCCTAATGCCACCCAGAAGATTCCTGCTTCAAGCCTCAAACTGGACCTTCCGTCTCCGATCTGGGGTGGTGGATGCTCCCATGATGCGCCCTGGCCACCATGCCGAGCTCTGGCATCCGTCCCCCTCCCCGGCAGGCAGGCAGCAAAACTGGGTGATTTTCTGCATTTATTTCAAATCGTTTGTGAAGGCTGAACAGAAGAGAGTTGAGTGGACAGTGCACAGAAAAATGCCTTTGGTAATGAGGTTACTCCTGGAAGTACCGTGTTAGATCCTTGAGGAAGTGTTAATGCGTCTTTCTTGTCAGCTGATCCTCCTTTTTCATTAGCCAGCATGGTGCAGTGGTCTCAGTGCTACCTTTTTTTTTTTTTTTTTTTTTTTTTTTTTTTTTAAACAAAAAACCTGGAACCTACCACGAGTACAGCTGGGTGCAGAGACAAGCTCTACCTAAGGACCGCCCTCCCTGGTGCAGAAGTGGCCCTTGGGCTGACTAGTTATCCCCTGATAGAGTCGTAACTTCGTAACTGCCCAAACTTGTGGGTGTGCAGAGGTTGTTTTGCTCTTAGGTGTGTGGGAATTTTTTTGGTTTTGTTTTCCTTTTTCCTTCAGATGCAGGATTCGAAGCCTCAGCAGCAGCAGAAGGCTATCCTTCTGGACCTATTTCGAACCCGAAACATTGCAACTATTACTATTATGTCATTACTTTTGTGGTAAGGAAATGTGTATTCCTAAAGTACCCAGGCAATAGAACAGTTTCTGATTTGAGGGCACATGCCACAGGTTTAGATAATAAGTCTCAGCCTCGGAGCCCATCTACACACGGTCCTTGGCCAGTACGTGGCCCTCAATGTCCTTGCACCCGCACTGCATTAATATACAAGAGTATGGAGAGAGTAGCCTCGACTCAGATGTAAAATAGTTAGGAATCTATATGTAACAACTTGTGTATTTTAAATTCTGTTGCTTTTTTTTTTTTTTTTTAAGAAGCTCCCATCTCTGTAATCTCTATTTGAAGAGAAATGTCCTTCTTGAAGCAAAGGCAGCAACTCAGTAACATAACAAGAAGCAGACCCATGGCCAGCGTTTTTGTTCTGTTTCTGTACAGTGCCCATCTCAGTGAGATCCTGGTCCCTGCCTGGGCAGCCACGAGGAATGAGGACCCAATAATACCATATAGACAAACCGAGACCCTTTTCTGTACATATTTCCCCCAGCAGAAAGGAACTGGCTAGCACACTTGGCATGCCATAGCAAGGCAATCTTGAGATTTGAAACCCGAACGTCCAGCTCTCTCGTGAAGATTAAATAAGATGTAACGGAACTGCTGAGGGTGGGAGATCCTGTCACTGGAGTTGGCTACAAGTAGGAACGTAGTTGGCATGGGAAGCTTTCAAGAGTTATTTCATTGTGCCGTTAATGAGTCCATTGCAGTGAAAAGCCTTTGTGAACGACTTCCACAAAGCCTTTTACTTGGTATAGTGTGTGGAGGAAGGACAGAGAAATCAGAGGTCTCTTCAAGCCGCTGTGGATATGGTCACTGGAAGGGATGACAGAATTAGAAAGATGGGGTTGCCACTGAGATTTTTTTTTTAAGCCACGATGCCTGTGGCGATGCTTTGCGACATCCTATTTTTGTAACAACATCTGAGGCAACACTGGAGGCGTTCAGAGACTGGTGCTTCTGGAATAATTTGGGTTTATTGCTTTTCTCAGGTTTTTCACGTCAGTTGGTTACTTTGGCCTGTCCCTCAGCACTCCAAACTGGCATGGAAATGTCTACATCAACTGTTTCCTCTCGGCTGTTATTGAAGTTCCAGCTTACGTGATTGCCTGGCTTCTCCTCCGCTCCCTCCCTCGGCGCTACTCCTTATCTAGCACCTTGTTTTTAGGGGGAGGTGTTGTCCTCTTCATTCAGCTGGTTCCTGCAGGTACAAGATTCAATACATGACTTAAGTATATAAAATGTTAGAAATATTTTATGGTACTATCTAATAGTTCTGTAAAATTACTGGAAACCATGATCAAATTTAGAATTTGAGGTCCAGTTTATGCTGATCACTTGCAGCCAGGATTTTTTTATGTATATGCTGAGTCACGCACGGCTCTCATTTATTGTGTCAAATTACTGAGCTTTTTATAGTCCGGGGGAACCAGCTTGTAAAATGAGAGCCAAAAGTGTACTGTGATTTATCTGGTTGTGCGCAGAGGCTAAAAAAACCTGCAAGTCTTCCAGGTTTCACTGTGTGTAAATCTCCACAGGATTTTGTGAAAAAGGGGTGGATTTAAGCTTGTGCTTTTTTGCTGCGTAATCCAGAGTTTTTTGTTCCATTTCAAGAACGCTGTTTTACTGGGAGAGAACCAAAATCTGAAAAGTACAAAATAACCTGAGCATCTACGTTATGCTCAGTGGGAAGTCTGGAGCCAAGTCATCTAGGGATGGGACTAATACATTGTATAATTAAAAAACAAAACACACACAACTGCTAGGAAAAAAACAGTGATACGGTCTTTGGGATGTAAAAGAAATACAAGTAATAAGCACAGGGTGTTGTTTATTCACCTTGATTTTATTTTTTCTCCTCCAGATTTTAACATCCTGTCTGTTGGCCTGGTGATGCTTGGAAAATTTGGCATCACAGCTGCATTTTCAATGCTTTATGTCTACAATGTGGAGCTATACCCAACGCTAGTGCGAAACATGGCAGTCGGAGCTACTTCCACGGCTTCCAGGCTGGGCAGCATCATTGCTCCTTACTTTGTTTACCTGGGTGAGACATCTCGTGTTTCTTGCCTTGCGCTACGCAACTGCCCAGAGAAGTTATCAGAGCTTCTAGAGCGCAGGCTCAGCTTTAAGTCCCTTCATTTGTTGTCTTTTAAGTCCCTGCTCTCGCCTTGGGTCTGAGTTCATTCTCGTACGCTGTAGAAATGAAGCGGAGCTCCTTGGGTTTCACAAAAGAATCAGGCACGTTTTTCCTTTATTGAAGCTAGGCACCATTCATACAGCACCGGAGTGGGTCCGAGCTGGTCCAAGACAATGACAGTGTCTATAAACCGTGCAAGCGGAGTGGTTGGGATGATAACTGGACACATCTTGGCAATGGGTGTTACCCCGGGATGCCGGTTAGTTTCTCAGGAGAGTGTGACAAGAAGTGATCTTGCAAGTAAGGAAATCTAGCAGTAGGAAATTCATTGCATTGTATTCTTCCTGCGCATGCCGAGATGGGTACGTCAGGAACAGATGAAGCAGGCAGGAATCCAAACATCTCCTGAATCTGTGCTCTCCAAAGCAATACATGGAAAACATACAGATTAAGCAGCAAAATAGTGTGTTTAATTGTGACCTTCATGAAGTGATTTTTTTTGAGTTACTAAGCCAGGCACCTCGGCATTCGTTTTGCTTTTTCTTATTGTTCATGCCTTGGTCTGTAAGCAGAATTATTGATTTCCTCATAGGCTTTTTTTTGACACTCATTACCATCACATTCTGAGTGCTGTACAAATATTAATGGATAAAGCTTTTTTGTTTTTAAAAAAAGTACATGGAAATGACCCTCATGTTGCAGACAGGAAAGGGTGACAGAGAGCAGGGGATTAAGTGTGGAAGGATCTGTGAATACCGGCTGCTCAGTCTGGGCTGCTCAATCTCCTGTTTCTTTCGCTCACACATGATTTATTTCCTTCTACCATCACTAGACCCGTCTCAGCTCTCCCCTGCCCCTAACGAGTTTTGCTTGCTGCTGAGACCTTTGATACAAAATGAGCGTGACTTTGCCGACTCTGGCAGAACGTTGCTGGTGTACTAAGGGGTTAATGCTGGTTCACCATGCCAGGAAAGGGGAGAAGAGACTACTATCTGTAGCTCGCCTGTGTTGTCTGACCTCTGCATTCCACTGTGACTGTAACACGCTGTACCAAAAATGATGAAAATACATTGTTTTATTTCATACTTGTACAGTGCAAATGTAAAGTAAAAGGGACAGCAGGACTGTAATGCTCCTTAGGGTCTTCAGTCTCCGTTGCAGCACAGGTAACAATAAGAGAGAGATATAGACAGGATAAAGTTTTTACTGTTGGTTTTTTTTTTTCTTCCTCCCAGGTTTCCATAGGCTCAGCCTTTAAAAAATCTTGTTCCAGTCATCAGAATAGTTTCCTAAACTTTAGGAGGTTTTAGGAGAAACTCATCAGCTGCTGATACTTGCTACAGCTAAGTTAGGACCTTGCAGTTCATCCAGCTCATGAACACAGAAGAGATCAAATCACAAGCTTTGGCTCTGTGTGAAATACCCAGGGGTCTTCGCTTTAATCCTACTTTATTCCATACATTATAAAGCATACTGCTCTATCCCAACTAAAAATAAAGCTGTCAAGTCCAGTTTGGTACTTTCTCTACCTTAAATACTTTAACTCCTAGCTAATCCCTTTACTGAAAGACTTTTTCATTGCTCTGCTATTGTGACTTGAAGATCCTGCATCCTGCCCAAACGCTTGTGCACTAGCTTCAGGCTGCTGGCAGGGGCCGCTGCCTTCTAGTCCAAAATAATATTCTGAGTAGACCAAGGTCAGAGCCTCTTGTCTGTCATGGGAGGCCTGATGCTTTCTCCCTTTGCAATAAGGAAGGTATTTAAGGATTCCTCTGTTAATGGCCCATTAGTCTGTAACTGGCCTGTTCAGCTGCCATCAGTCTCTTCCCTTCTTTTGCACAAGCCCAGCAGGATGCACAATCCCAGGCAGCTGATGAGGGAGGGAATGGTTTATTCCCTCGTATTAAATTATTTAACGGAGGATTTGGTTCTTGATGACAGTGTAGTACTGAAGACTCCAGCAGTGATCCCAGCAGAGCTGTTACCTTGCAAAGATGTTGGCTATCCCAGTTGAAAACGTACAAAAAACCTATTAGCCGCTACACAAACATGGGGGATGGCATGAAACTGATGGTAGGTGGTGACCATCCTAGAGCATATGTTGTAGTCTTAAAATTGAAAAATCCCTTTGTTTGCTAGCAGATACCAGATGTAGCTCAGTTTTGGATTCACCTTTGGTATTTATGAAGATTTCAGCTAATTATTCCAAATTAATTCTGCATTACAGCGATGTCTGGAATATAAATTTTACATGAGTTCATTGATTGTGGGCATATAAGTACTGGTGTCATGTCCTGTGTTCTGTCAGGTGCCTACGACAGATTCCTACCATACATCCTGATGGGAAGCCTGACTGTGCTGATCGGGATCCTTACCCTGTTCCTCCCGGAGAGCTACGGCAATCCCCTGCCTGAGAGCTTTGAGCAAATGCTGAAGGTGAAATGGTAAGGTGGCTGTCATTCATCCCGTGCTCCACAAGAATTCAGGACCTCTTTCTACATAGTCCCTTTTCACAATCAGTAAACATGTTTCATCAGATCCACTGCAAAACATCAAAGCTTTCAAAGTGCCCTTTAGATTATTTTTTGGGGTTGTTCATTTGACAGACATTGACATTATGCAGTTTCTCCAGAATCTCTGAACCTGAGAGCTGATGTGCTTGAAAGTGGGCACCCACAAATCAAGGCTGACCTTCACATCACCTTGAGGCTGTTGCTTCTTATCTCCCAACACCTTCCATCCTTTTATATCATTCACTCTCCTTAACTCTTCATTTAAACTACTCATTTAGTAGGATGATTTACATTACAAAACACTTTACTCTTTCAGTGTAAGTTCATTAGGTACTACTCCAAATTAAACACAGGATTTCAATATTCTAGCCTCTTTCATTTGGGAGGCTAGAGACATGCCAGGACAGCTTTTCTCCTGGTTTATTTGGTTTAGCTGTAAGCAACGATAGTTCTCTTGCCCCACCACCATTGCTATTTAGGGTACCCTGAGCAAACCTCTCCACTGAAATCCGTGCACGTACATTATAGTGCTGGCGCAGTGGAGATGGCCAGTGTTTGCTCATAACGATCATGGGAGGAAAATTCTTGGGAGCAGCAGAGGGAAACTGAATTAGCCAAAGTGCAGCTGCATAGCTACCATCCAGCTTAGTGGGAATTTGTCGTGGAACAGAATTTGCCCTTACAAGCAATAATAGCTTGAAAAAGCTGGAATTGCCTGTATCTGATTCCTGGTTGGTATAAGGAGCTGTCATTATGCTTCCAGAATAAGAAGAATTCTCGGGCTAGCTTCCTTGAGAAGGACATGCTGCTCTCTATCACAATTAGGGACTTCTCGTAGGTCTGACCTATGGCTTTTTGGCTTTGCAGTTGACGAACTGTAGCTAGAAATCCTAGAGTCAAACCAGATGCCCTTCGCAGTCTTCTTGCATAAACAGACTGCAGTAACTGAATTACAGTCGCTGAATTACGTTCAAGTTCCAAGTGTTGTTTGCTGCACTACTTCTGCCATCCGGAAAGGCATACTTTACAGAGCATTACATTTTTTCTAATGTTTATATTAGTGGTGTTACATGCTTATTTTAGCGGTGCTAATTTGGAGGGGGAAGTGTCTGATGACACCCTGTAAAACCTTCTCTAGCTTCTCAGTCTTTCACTTGCTTTCAGTTTCAGAAATGGGCAACAAGCCACTGGCATTAGGAATTCAAAGGAGAGTCCTAAAATTCTGGTAACACCCTTGTGAAGAAGGATGCACACTCTCAGAGGGGCTGAAAGAAGAACAAGATCTTCTCAAAATGCATTTTCTGCCAGAGGAAAACAAACAAAACCCAACAGTCAGTGCTACTGCACCATAGTTATTATCCCCTGTGCTGCTGTACCCAAATACACAGTTTACTGAACAGATGCTGTCTACTCCCATAGGACTCTTCGTCTGTAATTCAGTGTCCTGATACCTGGGGTTTGTCAGCACATACAGTCCCTGCTGAGAAAAGGGGGCCTGCATGTGCTGAACGTGATTGATGCGAGGAGTAAGCTAGAAATGAGCCTTAGGAATAATACAGCAATGACTCCAGTCAGTCAGGTTCTCAATGAAAGCTGCTTAAAGAAAAAAAATGATAGCAAACGTAATGCTGGTGGTTTTTACTCACTGTGCGTGCTGACTGGATGAAGGGGAGCTGGGTGTCTGTCTTTGAAAATCTCAGTACACGCCCCTAAACGAAAGATCCTGGCCTCCTCTGAAACCTGCGATCAAAGCCCGATAGACTAAGTGGGATCAGAATTTAGTTGTACCAAAGCAGACATAGACTTCACTGTAAGGACACGGTTTTTAAACAAGACATCGGAGTATCTTTGGATGTCGCTTGCTTTTCCTAGGACCTGGGATCCACTTGTCCCTGTAAAAGCTGATGCTTTTTCATAAAGCCTGAGCCCGCTGAAATCCTTGGGCTTCATGAACGTTCAGTGTCTTTGGGGACGGGGAGAAGCCTTTAGCACAGAAAGGACTATTGCTTGCTGACCACCTGATGGGCCATGTCTGCTTTCAAAACACGGCCTTTAGCAAGTCAATGATCCTGTCCAAACATGCCATGCAGTTTTAGCTTTCAGGTTTTCCGTGGCATATTGGCACAAGCGGTTTTTTAGATCTTTTGGGTTTTTTTCCTAAAGCATTTAATTTCTCCTTTGAATATATACCAGATTGTTTTGTACCTTCAGAGAAAGCTCATTGCAGTTTCAAAAGCCTCTGCAAAACCTTTGTACCCTTTACAAATTTAAAGGGGATTTGATGCTGACAAAAAGCTGATGTTCTGTAGTGGAGATGTTCACCTGCAGCTGTTAAAAATGCAAAAGGGGTAATTTGGGACCACAGTTTTTTTCAAAACAAAACAAAAAAAAGCCAGCAAAGCCAGTGTTTTGTTTTTCAAATCCTGCAGGTTATGTATGCATTTTTTAAAAGTTCAGCAAAGCTAGATTGGATGAAAACTCAAATGTAGAGCGTAGAGTTGTGCTACTACTGTTTTATGAACACTACAGAGTTTGAAAAAAGTATAAGACCTTTTATTTTTCTATTTATAGGCTGCACTTCCTGGCTACATAAAGTCTATCACAACTGGTAGACTGATTTTGATCCTCTATAAATAACAACTAGCCATGATTCACCTTCTGTAAGGGCCAACAAAAGCACACTGTCTCATCTCTGATGTGAGAGTTCATGGCAAGTTGTCTTGTGCTGGCACTTGGCACAGGAATGAGGTTCTCCCTGTAAGTTCAAGCACAAATATAAAGCTTTATAACATTTAAATGCAAGGAACTTGTGCAATTATTTCAAGCTGCTCTTTGGGACGCAGAAATACTATTTACTTTCATATTAACTTTCTGCAGTTGTGCTTTTGCCATAAATGTAATGTGGCATGAGGCAACCATTATCCTGTGACCCGACGTTCTCATCCCTTCTCAAGCTGGAATTTCTCTAACAGCAGCAGTATTTAATCTTGGTTTTACTTATCACAAAGTTAATCTATAGAATAGCTGTTTAGACATAACTAAATGTCTCAACAAAACCTTTATATCAGTGTAGGGCAGGTTTGAGGACTTGGTTAAATATAGGTGGCCATATTTTTATGAAGATTTTTATATTAAGTTGATACTTATGTGATCATAGGCTTGGGTATTTCTAAAGGTAAATATTTTTGTACTCTTGAACTTTGTAGTATCTTAAAACCTAGTTTTCCTATTTTAAATAAGGAAAAGGGTTGTGTTTTTTTTTTTAAATACCTTGTTTTAATCAGTTTCATTTTTCTTACTTATACCATTGATCTCAAGCTAGTGTCACATTTTAGTATTTTTAATGGCAGATTTAAAAAAAAAAATCTTTCACAAGAGTGGAATGCCTTTCTGAAAAGTATGTGATGTTGTTATAAGGCCTTATGGTGTCTGAGCATAGTAAAAACGAGAAAAGGAGATTGCTTCAGCTAATGAAGCATTTGCAAGGAGAATTTCTGTCCCCTGCTTGCATGGGGATTTCTGAAGAAAGCCAAAGAGCAACAGTCTGCAGAGAATCAAAACAGGGATGAATCTGGAGTGCCAGTTTCTGGCGAATTACTATTTTTTGAATTGTAAAGCTGAAGAAAACAGCGCTGGTTTAGTAGCTATTGGCAGACATTCAGTTTATTGCTAGTGAGCTATTTAAGCCTCGCGGTGCAATCTTCAGGGAGTTTTCTGTGTGTCAGATACTCGGCGGGGCTCAGTATGGGACCTGTGTGCTCACACGCAGCTGGGGGATGCCTGTAAGGCTCCGACCTGGGGATGGGAGGGAAGCACCAGCTGGATCGCTCCCACTGACCGCAGGGGCCGTTACGCCGTGTCTCATCTGTCACCTCTGTCACGTCTCCTTGGGTCTCTCTGTGCAACCTCTGATCCTCACCTGGCTTACTGGATCTGCTAAAGCATATATGAAACGGTAGTAATCGTCACTCGTTAACTTCTGTCGTCATTGTAATAAAAATGTGCACTGGCATTGTATAACCTGCTTTCCGCGTGGATTGTAATTGAAGAATAAAGTCTCCTAACGCTTTGTGCAAAGAAGTTTCAAGAAGTACTTTAAAATGTATTTAGCATGGATAAAGTATGAAAATAAAACCCTAAAATAAGCTCTTCCACACAGGAAGACTCTTACGGTGTAGTTTTTCTGGCTTTCTGATGGTTCAGTCCTGACTCTGCATTCCTGCAAAGCCCTGGACAGAGACCCCGGCCAGGCTCAAGAATGATTTTGAGGTTAAACTTCTATTTTGTGTATTTCATTTCCTACCTTTGAAATTTTTCACAACCGTGCAATTCCAACATGGAATGAAAGCTCTTTTTAAATACAAGCATTCAAAAATGCTGTAAAAGGTACGCATTGGGCTTTTATCAATTAGAGGTGGAGAAAATATCAGCCAAAAAACACCAGTCGGAAATGTGAATGAGCCTTAGGGAGAGCAAGGCCAATTTCTGCAGTGACGATCATGCAGCTTAACTGAGCTCTATGGGAGACACGATCTTCACGACAGTGCCGCTGGGTAATGAGCTGGGATTTTTGGCCTAAGAAGAGAGTATTATTTATTAAATAATAAAACAAGGCGAGGAACCATTTAATGCTTGGACTTGCAGAAAGCTGCTTTCCTTTGATTGTGGGTGAAGGCTCTTGGCTCATACGTGGTAACGACCCAAACCAAGGCCTTACCGAAGAACCCTGGGCTGGTTCACCTGTAACATGTAGCTAAGCTCTGGGGGTTGCAGGCAGCTGAATATTGATTCAATTCATCTCAAACCCGGTTTCTGAACCCTTTGGGCAGTAAATAAGGGATCTGATGCCTGTATTAATGGGCTGCTTCTGACAAGGAGTCACCAGAGAGCAGGGGACATGCCACCCAGCCCGGCCTGGGCCAGGCGCCTCGCGGGGAGCTGGAAAGTGGCCCGGGGCCAGAGCAATGCTTGCCCAGAGCCCGCAGCCGAGCCCTGCTTCGGCAGGCAGGGAGCACCGGTACGAGCAGGCAGAGCTGCTGCCTGCAGGCCTCTGTGCATGGCCTGGCATCTCCCGGCACGCCGGGGTTGCCTCTTCAGCCCTTGCTGTCAACACAAGCCCGAGGCGCTGGCTGAAGCCAGGCCTGGGTTCTCCCTCTCTCCCTCAGGCCTCGCAAAGCCGCCTCGGCTCGGCTCAGCTCTGCTCTGCTCGGCGGAGAGGCGAGGCGAGGCACGGCGGCCCGGCCAAGGCGACTCCCCCCGCGGCGCCGGGGCTCAGAGCGCTGGAACCGGCGCCAGGCCCGGCCTTCGCCTCAGGGGCCGAGCCCCCGCCGCGCCTCCCGAGCGGGCGGGCGAAGGGCATGCCGGGAGCCGCCTGCACCGGGCCGAGGCGGCCGGGCCGCGCAAGGCAGGGCCGGGCCGGGCCGGACCGGACCGCGGCGGTTCCCCCGCGGCGCCGGCAGCGACCGGCCCCACCTGAGGGGGCCTCCGCCGGCAAACCCCACCCCCGGCCGCTCCCCCCGCCGGCGAGGCCCGGCCCATGGCGAGGCGCTCGGCGGGCTGCGCGGCGGCTCGGGGCGGGCGCTTCCTGCCCGCGCCAGAGGGGCCCGCAGGTAGCGGCGGCCGCAGCTCGGCCGCGCCATGCGCGACTACGAGGAGGTGACCGCCTTCCTGGGCGAGTGGGGCCGCTTCCAGCGGCTCGTCTTCTTCCTCCTCAGCGCCAGCATCGTCCCCAACGGCTTCAACGGCCTCTCCATCGTCTTCCTCGCCGGCACCCCCGAGCACCGGTGCGCCGTGCCCCGCGGGGCCAACCTGAGCGGCGAGTGGCGCAACGCCAGCATCCCGCTGGAGCTGCGGGGCGGGCGGGCGGCGCCGAGCCGCTGCCGCCGCTACCGCCTGGCCGCGCTGGCCAACTTCTCGGCGCTGGGGCTGCGGCCCGGCTCCGACGTGGAGCTGGGGTCGCTGGAGCAGGAGCCGTGCCTGGACGGCTGGGAGTACAGCCGCGATGTCTACCGCTCCACCATCGTCACCGAGGTGCGGCGGGGGGCGGCGGGGGGCGGCGGCGGGAGCGGGTCCCCCCGGCAGCAGGAGGCGCGGGCGGGCTGCACGGGGGGTGCCAGGGAAAAGCGTGTGGTTATCGTAGCACCGGTGCTTTCCCTTGGCCTAGGGTCCCAGCCTGGGCATCGCCCTTCTGTGAAATCGGGCATGCTACATTTATTTTGAGATATTCTGTTCCCTTCCACTTGCAAAAGTTATCTCCAAGTGCAGCGCATTTCCTTAACTAGTATGGCATGTGTATGGTAACTGCTTAATGGGTTTCATCTGGTATCTGTACAAGTGGCTTGGAGCAAGGGTCAGGACAGGGACAAGGGGTTCAGCTCACTCGGTGGTTCAGAGATGTCTCTTTGAACTCAGGTCAAAAGGGTTTGTTTTCTTTCTTTGGGGGGAAAGGAAAAAAAAGGCGGTAGAAGTCACCCTGAGTTGTGCAAGATGCAGCAGTCGCGGAGCCCTGGTTTGATGCTGTGTCCAAAAGGATGCTGAACTTGGCTGTGTGCCCACGATCCCTCTGCTTTGGTCGTGCCCACTGCTTTGGTCTCCCCGCTCACCTGCCAGGACGGGTCAGGTTCTCGTCTGCTCAGATACACCTCTCGAGTCAAGTCTCTGGTCAGGGCAACCAAACAAAGTTGAAGCTGTGCTGATGGTGCCTCTTGTTTCAGGTGGAAGCTGCATAGACCCACAGGTGCTGGTTGACTTAAGATACAAGGAAATGGATTTTGAGGAATACTTGAATTTCAAAACATGTATAAGTTTTTTCAGAAGGCTTACAAGCCATTTGTACAGTCCCATTGCCTGTTTGTGCCTGTGGAGAAGTTTTACAGAGCTGGAACTGTGTTTGCCTTTATTCCTTGCTTTGCAAAATGGGTTATGATGGGTGTTTGGATAATGATGGATGTGAGTACTTAATCACCATAAGCTGATCTGAGCACGGAAATCTTCCTCAGGAGGAGGAAGACTGGGGTGAGGAAGGGAGCATGGGAGAGGAGCCGTGCCAGCACAGGGAGGCATGGAAATGGTGACGCTGGAGTTGTTGGAAACTTCCCGTGAACATGGACAGCAGCAGGGGCTTGAGTGATTCTGACAAGTGGCACAAGGCATTGCCTCGCCTGTTTCTAAAGAACTGCTGTCTTCCTCGAGAGAAAAGCTGCTCTGAATTTCTAGACCCTGGTCGTTGCTGAAATGCACTGTTGTGAAAGGCTGAGGTGCTCTTAGGGCAGCGTAAGGCAATTGGCGGCATCTCGGGGCAGTCCCGTTCACAGGTGACCGTACGGGTTTTGTTCCCGTGCCTCAATACAATGGTTGACCTGGCTTAGACATGGTTTCAGCCAGTACTTTGTCTCTGGAGCTTTGGCTTGGTGTAAATTAAAATGTCTTGAGCTATCGGTATCATCCAGGAGTCGTATAACCTGTAAGAAACAGGAGCTGCTAACATTTTGCTGAGACTCCCCAGCAGTTCTGGCCCGTTTTCTGTATGGTTTGGCAGATGTTTTGTGTCTGTGGGAGGTAATGTTTGTCTGCTCAGACATCATGCACTGAGGCGGTTTTTTTTTTTTTTTTCCCTTTAATGCTTCTGAGGGAGTTTTGCAAGAGCTGTGGCCTTTCACATACTTGCAGGTTTTCAGTGTTAAACTTGTTTAATTTCTTGGCTTGGTGCTGCTGCTTTTATGATTCACTAATCTTGTGGTTGGTTGCATATCTCTAACTTGTTGAATAATCATGAGGACCTTTGTCCCAGATTTCTGTAGCCACGCTGGGAGGGGGAAGGGGGAATTTTTTTTAAGAAAGCTTTTTACTGAATCTCTTGTGACTCTAGAGAAAGTCCTCATTTACGGCTCTGCTTTTCAGGGGAGACTTAAAACATTCAGTTCCCTCTCATTTGAAGAGAGACTTCCTTTTCTCACACAAACAACAGAAGGTTGTTATTAGCCAGTCTGCAGTATTTAACCAGCTCCTGTGTAACAAAATCCCTTTCTGTCTTTTACTTTTTGAAATGCTGTAGCTCGGGAGATGAGAAAAGCTTTACTTTGGCTCAAGAAGCCATCTGTGTCATTCTTATTCCTCCATAAGTCCCATAAAAAAAGAACATAAGAGTAATAAAAGTTCGTATGCAGTAGTAAAAGGAATAAAACCAGGGGTAGTTAAGGGAAAGGGCTAACTTCTTCTGCCAGTCATGTCTGTTATGGGGCTATACTGAATAACTGGGAATAGAATTGAGCAATGGAGTTAAGAGCATGAGTGGACTAGAAATATGATATAATGAGAAGACGTTAGATGAGACAGCAGTCAAAACATTTTAGTCCATACAGGAGTAATTCTGACATACTGAAATATAAATAGACACCAGATTTCGTATACACATATTCATCCTCAACTTCTAAAAATGTGTTGCATTGTTCAGCAATTTGAAATCAGTTCAGTGGAGGTGGTGTACTCCAGAGCTGCATGTTTTATGCCTGTTGGGCTCTTAACAAGCTTCAGGGACTGTGTGGCTTTTGCAGAGGAAGGCTGTGCATGGTGGGAATTGCCAAGTGTCCTGAGGCTCGGCGCAGGGCTGGCGCTCTGTCCTGTACGGACGTGCAGGGAGAGAAAGTTCTGGGCAGATACGAGGGCCCAGAGGTTTCCATTCCGTGCACACCAAGGATGCAAGTGCCCTGCTGTGCTCTCAGACCCCTGTCCCTGAAGATCAGTGGGTTATGCCAGACCTTCAGGAAACAAGCGGAGACTGCAGTGGTGACATCTGGCATGACACAAATGGGCACTGGGGTACAGCTGTCGAACTAGAGGCTTCGATGTTCACTCTTTGTTGGAAGGCAGAGGGATGTATTGTTTTGCTTTACCAAAATAAAAACACAGGCTCGTGCTAGCCATTGTAATTTCCACAGGCTTTTCTAAGAGTGGAGCCAGCAGCTGAAGTGTAAATCAAGCCTGTGTCATCCAGGTTCAGCTCTCACCGAACTCTTCATTAATGTTAGTCGCCTCCATTATTTCTCATCTTCTAAAATAGGTGCCTCCTCTTTCTTGCTGTAGGTTAATAGCTGCTTATTTTTCTGGCTGAAGTTCATATTGACAAATTTTTAGCCCCAGGAGCTGATCAAGCTATGGAAAGACCTTTAGGTGATTTGCAGGCACAAAATCTTAGTATTAATAGTCTTGTCAGAAGAAGGAAAAAAAGTCTAGTTTTCATTTAATAAGTAAATATGAATGTCTGACAGAGGTATGAAAGTACTTCTAAAATGCTGAGGTTTTCAAGGTGTGATTTAAGAAGCACATAATGCAGGACCCTTCAGAATTGCACAAAGTACAGACATTTCTGACCTTGCAACAAAAAACAGGGTTAGTATTATTAAAGAATGATAGGCCTACAGTTGATATCATTAAAATGGAAACAATGCTCTTTTAGAGGCACATGGACAATTAATGATAGGGTAATGCTCCCATTATGCTGTCTTTAATTTTAGATTAAAACTCAGCTCATGTTTCTCAGTTCCTGATGTCAGTGCCTTGTTCCCTTTTTCTTCAGCCATCTCAAAAATGTCATGTATGGGGGAGAGTTAAGTTTCTGCACTGGAATTATAAAATATTTGGCACTTTCCTTCCTGTTCTATGCAAGTTTTACCTCTGTAAAAATTTAAAACAACTACAAGGGGAGAAATTGAGCAGGATGTATATTTTGTAGATACAGACTTCTGTTTACATTTAGATAATAAGCTTTAACGTAACATCTAGAACTTCTAAGCATTTGGAATATACAAATGTATTTTCAGAGGAAAGGGTGTTTAATAACACTCATAGCTCTGAAGTAAGCAGAGAGTATTTATATGGGTATAAACAAGACCAGATTCTGAATCGAAGGTCGAAGTACTCAGTTGTGAGACTCCGGGATTTTTTTTAAGAACTTGCCTTTACTTACAGAGAGAAGCAAGTGATAGGAGAGAGTACAGGATATTGGATTAGCTTCAGAAATTCTTGCTAACATGTTGATTTTAAAAAGAAAATATTAGCACATGGAACTATCCCACTTCCTTTTTCAATCACGCGTGTTATTCTCAGTAAGAGAGGAAAACAGTTTAAAAAAAAAAAAAGAGTGGGAGGATGCAATATATTGTAACTGTAAAAATTCCTTTTCCTTATATAACAAGGGTGTAACCAAGTAAGGGCCTTGAAGTTTTTGTATTTGTCATAGTTCATCTTTGTTTAGGGTTCCAGTAATGGTATTAGGGAAGTGCGAGTGCTCCTGCGGTGGAACAGTTCTCTCTAATCTGAGAAACATGCTTTTTTCAAGTGAGGTCCTAAATTACATTGTTGGTGGCCTTGCAACTACTTCCGTAACTTTCCAAACATATTTGGTAGTGGTGTATATTTGGTGGTGGTATATATTTGTTTGCTGTGACGCTGTATTGCAAGAACTTTAGATGTTTTGAAGAGCTCCCCTATGATTAGACTTGCCATTTCCATGTTATGATGCATTAAAAATATTGGGCAAATTTTATGCTTAAATAGGATAGGCATCTTGTTATTAGCAGCTAGAATTTCGTTATTTCCTGTTTTGTCATCTCTTACAAGGTGATATAATTGCAGCGAAAGTGAAGCAGGATAAGGGATCTGCATCGGTGTCTGGATGAGAGCCGTTGCAGGATTTGCTGTTAGTAATTCATGAAGTGCCAGCTCTCCTTTTGAGGCAAGTGGTGTTCTGCACGTGCAGTGGATGCAGAGCCTGTACACAGGAAATTAGTCTTTACCCATTCAGGTTTTGAAGTGCTTAGAGAACTCAGAGGAACGATATTTTTTACTGGTGGTATGGCAGTATCTGCAGCTGGACTTGTGACATCCTGCCTGCCTAAACTTGCCTTGCAATTTTAGTTGTTTTATGCTTTGAAGGTTGTTCCACAGTTTGCAGTTTAAAGAATTCAAATATTTCATCTTGGAGTCCGAATTGCATTGTGATTGCGGTTTGTGTGAAAATTGTAGGGTAGTTTTCTTTTTGGATAGAGGTGTTATATTAATGTTCAGTTTAATATTGGAAAGGTGTAAGATAGAATACAGGAAATACCAGTCTAGCAAGACTGATGCTTCTACGTATGCTGCTTAGTGTAATTCTAGCTAAACCTGCAGTAATACTTCTTGTTCAGGTGTATTGTGATAAAAGGCTGGAAGCTAATAAAATGTGGCTGGGGAGGGTCTTGTGTTTGGGGGAGGGAGGAGATCTGAGGGAGTGTTCAGGGTTTTTATTCTCAGTTTTGTAACTGGGCTTGCCTTATAGTAAGGGATTTGGAGGTGTGGTTCCAGGTAGCTGACTTGCCATGTAAGAGATGAAGCAGAACTTGGAAAGTGCTCTCCTGAAGAGGTGCTTAAGTGATGACTGTGCATACCTAGGACTCTTTCATACTCTGGCCCCACACCTGTGCTCAAGAAGCAACTGCTTCAGTCCCTCTCCCTTGTGGTGTCCCCCCGCCTTCTCCCCAAGCTGTCCACATTTTCTGGCCGTCTCCATAGCCTGTCCTCTTTTCCCCATCCCCTCTTCCCACGTGTCCTCGCCAGCGGCTGGTATCAGCCAGGAATCTGTTATGGAGGTGCATGTCTCACCATGCAACTTGCCTCTGATGCATAAGTGATTATTGCTATTAAGTGTGAGGCTGCAGATGAAGATATCACCCCAACTTGATGAATTGTTCGGGAAGTAGCTACAGCCCGAAGTATCTGCAAGCTGTCTGAGTAAGAAGATAAGTTTAAATTCCAACAGAAGGATGTCTTCTTCTAAAATTATAATAATGTAATTTATAAATTTATTTGAGTGAGAATGCTCTGTGCCGTGCCTTGAGCGTTGGGTACCAGTGTTCAGGAGCTCGATGCTTCACAACATCAGCAGCTGCTGTTTGAAACAAAGCTGAAATGTTTTTCTCCTGTTTGGAGCCCCGATCCCTTGCTGAGGTGAACCTTATCTCATTCACTGGGGCAAAGGCCGTTACAGCTAGCAGGCTAACTCAAAGGATACTGAGAAGTGAAAAAAGCACATGATTTTAGGGCACTGGGTCATGATATACTGTGTCCAAAGAGCACTGCCAGCAGCAGAATTCAATCAGTAACTACTCCTGGGACACTCGCTCTTTGCGATGCTGGTCTTCTAACAGTGATGCTTCGGTGAGTTCTTCTTGGGCAACGTACAGTTGAGGGAAGAGTCTGGTTGCAGAACGGTTCTGGAAGACTGATGCCACCATGACTAACAGGCGATATAGTAGACCTTGTTGGTGAGTCATTAAAAAGTTGAAGACTTCAGCATTCGTTTACTGGGGCAAGCGGTAACAGACCTTAAAATCCCTTTGTTCTGATTATTGTGCATCTGTGGAGTCTGTAAATAACTGGTATTGCACAACCAAGGTAGTTTTCCCTTGGAAATTTGATATTGAAGTTCACTTTGGTGCCTGGTTCAAGTGATTTTCAGCATAACAGCTCCTAACATCACGTTAATAAAGCTGGTAATCACTGCCACATTTTAAGGACCAATATGTTTCCACCTGCCAATGCAAGAAGCTTTTGGCAGAACAGTGCAAAACATTTTAATACCATGAACTTTTCCAAGCAACGTCTCTACCTCAGTTGTCTGAAGAAAATGTTTGTTACTGGGCACAAGTATGCCAGTGTCTGGAAAGCCAAGTGTTGCGCAGCCTTGTGCCAAAATACAGGGTGTAAAATAGATGAAAGGAGACGGCTAACTCAAGCACAGGGTGATCAGCTGGAAAATAATGACTCATTTAGTAATGATAGACTATAAATCACTGAGATAGATGTTTGGCTAGTTAGATTTTTAGTTCTGTTATTGAAGATGTCTGGCTCCAGTAGCTGATACAAAGATGATTCTTTGTGAGTAGGCAAGTCTTTGCAGGTTGCAATTAATGCAAGATTTGTATTTGTTTTCCTGATAAGTGTCATCATATGAAGGCATATGATAACCACTGAAACCTTTGGCCAATGTAAATTTGATAATGATAATTTGCTGCATATTTCCAAGTTGCCAGATACATTTTGCTGAAGCTTCCTGGCTGGATTAGCCTCTGGGGTCGTGACAGAATTGCTCAAACTTTCTTTAATCTATAATGAACTACAGCTTTTAATGAATAAATACAGTTTTAATTATAAATGTTAATTACAGTTTTTAATCTAAAATATATTGATAACTATAGTAAGTTAAATCCCTTACATGAGTGGTATAAATGAGCACATTAGAAAGCCACAATTCTGAAAGGAATTTCTGTAATGATGCATAATTGATGGCATTGGTAGGATTTATTGGAGCGTTGCATTGAGTGCTGCTGCCTGTGCTTCAGGTGGTGTGAGGCTGGAAAGGCCATAAAGGGGAATAAGCGCGAGAATAATGTCGAGGATTGTGAAGTCTGATATAAGGAGAGATTTTTCAGACATAAAACCACAATCAGATTTATCAAAGGAGAGGTTAGGAAATGACTTGAATACAGTTACAAATTGGGCAAAGGTGCATTTTGTTTGCTCCCATGACCTTAAAAAAAAAATAATACTGATGAGATGAATTCATAAGATAGGGTAAGGGTTGGTGGCTAAAGTTACGCAAATGCCGATAAGAGTGCAGCCTGTATGAATAAGCATCGTTCGCCTCTAGAAGAACTTCCAGTTCTAATTCAAAACTGGATGCTCTTGCATGAAATAAGTGGTGGCTCAGTTGAGTTTTGCCATGGGGATCTGGGAGTGGAAGGCCATTGCCGGTGTTGGTCATTCAGTGCATGGTTTTTAGTGATCCTCCAACCTTAAAACATACCCTAGGATGTAGTTGTAGCGTGAACTGTTAACAGACTGAGGGCTGTGAGATTCCGGCAGTCAAAGGCTTAATGCTAAGGAGACGGGGCTGGCAGACAAAGCAAAACGCTGGCGTTCCCGCGTGCGGGACCACGGACGAGGTGGATGGCCGAGCTGGGACGCACAGCAGCTGCATTTCTTACGGGGCGGATCAAAGCATTGACGGGTGTTCCAGTACAAATTTAAAAAAACTGAGAGGAAAACACGCTATACTTAATTAATTGTAATTGGGGGGCAAGAGGGATTAATTATTGGGGTCAGGGTGAATATTTTCATTTCAACCTTTTTAATACAGATGAAAAACTAAAAGCTTCCATCCCTAAAGCATCAGAAGGGGCCCTGTGGGCGCTGTTTGAATAACTAAGCTCAGGAGGGTTTGGCCTCACATCAGAAGCATTGGTTGCCTCCAGATTCCTCTCCTGTGGGGCTTCGGCACCTCCTGCCCTCTGCCAGCAGGCTCCCGGGTAACGTGGCAGGACGATGGGAAGAGTTCTGGGAACTCCTCCAGTCGCAGCATAGCAGTGAGGTAGGGGACGAGGCGTCCCTGCTGGGTTTTGTTCTTTCTTCTAATATTTACACACTTCCCCCCCCCCCCCCCCCCCCCCCCCAGATAACCAAAATAAAATTAAGACTCTTTCAATAATAGCTGTTGGTGTAGATACAAAAATAACAGGAGTGCAATTTCAAAAACATCACACTGAAGTGGGTAGGAGATTGGAAACTATTGCAATCTTCATTTAATACATATCTTGTTTTTCTCCTTTTTTTTGTTTTCATTCTGGAAATCTTGGTTGGTTTGGTGTATATTTCAATTTGTATTCCAAAGATTATAATTGATGTTAGTTAGGTTCCCAGTGAGGAGTGAACAGTCTCCAGTCTCTCTCAAAACCATATTAAAAAGTAATAGAGGCATTTTTTTCTATATTCTTGTTTCTATAGTTCAATTTCTCTTAAAGTAGAAATGTGAATTTTTAATGGCAGACTTTGCCATATGCAGGGAAATCAAGTTTGGGGTCTCTTCTCACTCCTTCCAAAACCAGCAGAGCTGCAGCAGTTTAAGGGGCTGCAGAGCCTTTGAAAGGGAGCTGAACCAAGTGCATTATGAAATTATTAGTTACCGTCACTCATATACGTGTAGGGGAAACACCACAGCCATCACCTGCGTAAAGAAAGCCACACGGGTCACACCTGAAGGCAGTGTTGGGGCCTCAGCTGGATCGCTCCCGAAATGGCTCAGAGCGGGTGGCCTTTGCCCTCCGCTGCCCAGCATCCCTTCCCCTTATTTTCATGGAGCTGCATCTGTGCAGTAGGTTAGTTACTTCTTTCTCTTGTGGAGGTTTTCTGGCCAGAAGGTATATTTTCGTCTGGGCTCAGCCAAGATGTTTAGGAGGGAGGGGAAATCCTGTTTATTAGAAGACTTTCATGTTCTCTTTCCCTGCAGTGGAATCTCGTCTGTGACAACGACTGGAAGGGACCCCTGAGCACCTCCCTGTTCTTTGTGGGCGTCCTGCTCGGATCTTTCTTATCAGGACAGCTCTCAGACAAGTAAAGTATATACACCAGAGCTGCTGGCTCTTTGTTTGATGCTGTTTTGTAAGCAATTCTTGTATGTGAAGTTTCCTGTAAATGTCTTTCTGCAAGTACTAACATGTCTTTGTTCTGTGACTGGCTAATCTGAGTGTACACAAAGCGTATAGAGTAAATGTCCTGAACTGGAACAGAAAGTTACCAAGGTTGTTAGTGAGTGTTACCTTTATCTGTTTATTTTTTCAGCGAAATCACTTCTGGAGCAAACTGGTTTTATGCCAGAAAACAGGTGTAGGAGATAAGTTTCATCTGGAAAAATCAGATCAATGACATTATCTTCTAATTACTTTGGACTATGTTCAGAGAGATCCCTGAGGCTTGTTTTCCTTTTTTTGAGGTCAAATTCAAAATTCTCTTTTTATAAACACCCATAGCTTCTCTTCCTCATCATCAAATGCAGCATCTAAGTCCAATGGAAGCATTTGTGGAAGCTGCAAAGCATGAATGCTGTTCAGCTGTACTCCAGAGAAGCAAGGCTTTCTTGTTTATCAGTACAAACATAAAAAAAGGAAGACACCATTAATTTTTGTGATGTTGACAGTTGTTTGGTTTTTTTTGTTTGTTTTAAAGCTCAGTTTTTCTGATTCTCTCCCTGGGATTTGCTGTGCAATGCATTGTGTGCTGTCTTCATGATTCCCAGAGAACAATACGTGGTCCTCTAATTTGCTGATTTACTTGTAGAGTTTCTGTTTCTTTGAAACATAATCCCTATGCCACAAATCTTGTAGCATCGTTCAGGGCCTTTGTGTGGTTTCCTGCTCATCAGGTTGGACCAATCTTGAGCTTGGAGGCAGTGATCCTTGAAAATCAACCAGTTCTCCTGGACTTCTCTCGAGAGCCGCATGCCATGGGATTTTTCCAAGCAGATCCCTGATCAGGCCAGTGTTTGCTGTCCCTGTGATCCTGCCTTCTGCCTTGTTCCTCCCCTCACGATCCTGCGCTTCACCATCGCGCAGCCAGCAGCCATGGCTGCTGCCAACCTTTACATCCCCAAACAGTTCTCCCTTGTTTGCAAGCGTGAGGTCTAGCAGCGTCTCCCTTTGTTGGCTCCTCAGTCATCTGTGTTAGGAAGTTGTCATTGATGCACTCCAGAAACCTCCTGGGTCTTGTCCTTCCAACAGGTATTGGAGTGGTTGAAGTCCCCCGTGACGGCCAGTGCCTTTGAACGCGAGGCTTCCTGGGGTTGTCTGAAGAAGGCCTCGTTTACCCCTTTCTGATGGGGTGGTCTGCAGCAGACACCCACAGCGGTGCCAGCGTTGGTCTGCCTGCTAATCCCTACCCATAAGCTCTGAGCTGGCTTGTCATCCGTCCCCAGGCAGAGCTCCATGCCTTCCAGCTGCTCTCCCACGTGAGGGGCGATTTCCCCTCTTCGCCATGGGGAGTCTCCCACCACTTCATCCTGGTGCTGCTGCAGGGCTCGGGTGCTTCGTTCAAAAGAGCTCCCAGCCCCTCGTCTGCTACAAGGATGCTGAGTGTCTTCCATGGTGACTAACCGGCAGGTGAAGCCCGAGCTGTTCTCCTGGCGCCAGAAGCCATGAGCTTCCCACCTTCACAGTCCGGGGAGTCTCCTCCTGCAGCTCCTTCACATGGTGACACAGATCCTCACCAGGTGCAGTGGAGGAGGCCATCAGTGCAGCTCATCCAGTTACTCTCGTAGCCACTGAACGGCAGGTAGCTCGTGGTCAGGACACCGAGTGCATCCGGCAGCCCCGCCAGGAGACTCCTCCAGCGAGGCTGCCTACGGCATTTTGCTGCCGCCATCTGCCCGTCTGGTACAGAAAGTCCTGCAGCGAGCCTGAGCCCTGCGCCTGGCCGGGCGCGACATTGAGATTGACAAAATATTTTGTGGGTTCAAGTAACGGTCTGTTCTTAATGCCTTGTGACCTACCTGAGGCTTGTGGCACCGACTGTAGAGCTCCTGGTCTCAAGTCTAACTTCGGAGCGGGGTTGTGTGAACCTGCGCTCAGCAGATGTCCTGTTGCAGGCGGCAAAGTCTGCTCGTGGTGTGGGGCTGCCCGGGCCAGGACATCGGCACTGACTCTTCTAACAGCTTGATGGGTTGGGTTTAGTTTAATTTCTTCATCGATAGAACTGCTAGAATCCCCTAAACTAGTTCATTTTTTTTACCAAGTGGAATGAAGATTGCAGCATGGGATCACTTACTGATAACAGCATCTTACAGACTTGAGGTTTACCTCTCTTTCAGAAGCTTTCCTTCTTTTTCTTTTTTTTAAACATGCTGATCTGTGTCGTGAACTGTGTGCTCCTTAGAGGAGAAGGAGCATCTAATACTCTTGCATTTTAAATAATTGGCTCCCGATGATTTGTCTCCCTGCTCATCCTATCAGTAAGAAAGGAATAGTGTTCCAGCACATACTTAAAGACAACTTAACTACCAGCCCTTGGAATATTATTTTCTCTTGGCCAGTGGATTTTTTTTCATGTATTTAGAATAGTTGTGCCAGTGTCACGTTTCCTGAGCCTCTGCTTTTTGCAGATGTTTTGTATCTCCCTAAGTATGCATATGAGTAATCTTATTTTGCTGTTTGTGAAGATTTCATTCATGCTGTTGTATCATCTTTTTTTTTTTTTTTTTTTTTTTTTTTTTTTTTTAAATCTGTTCATGGAAGGTTTGGAAGGAAGAAGGTGCTGTTTGCAACTCTGGCAATGCAGACTGGCTTCAGCTTCATACAGGTCTTCTCTACCAGCTGGGAGATGTTTTCAGTGTTCTTTGTGCTGGTCGGCATGGGACAGATATCTAACTACGTGGCAGCATTTGTTCTTGGTATGAAAGTCCTGCTGGGCACAGTATGCGTTATTTAGTCTTGTACTTTTCCTGCTCCATTTCAGTACTGGCTTAGGGTTGATTTGTTTTGCCAAGCAACGCTGTTAAGAGTGTGTCCTCACCGCACATGGATAACTCATCCTCTCCTTGGAAGTTTCCAGTTGATAGAGGTGCAATCTGAATTAATTCTGTGACTTACCATCGTGAAAAGGCAAAAAAACCAGAAATCGATTATTCGAAACAAAGTCCATCTTCTAGTTGGAGAGATAAGACATGTAAGACATGATTTTTCAGGGATTTCTGTTGTCCATTTTGGGGCCTAAATGCCTATTTGGTTTAAAAACTTGCAAAAGAAAAAAAGTAGTTAGACTAAGCGTTATAAAGTCTCCTTTAAACAGCCTGTAGTAAAAATTTAAATCGCATAATGATTCTTGCTTTGTATACTTTCAATTTAACTAAGACCATACTTGATCATGGGAATGTGAATTACCTTATGAATCTGAGATTTCAAAAAAAAAATCTTTTTTATTAATGTTATTTACAGTGACCTCACTGTCCAAAGTACCAAACGTTAGCAAGAAATTCCTTTTGGGCCAAAGAACACCAGTGCAGCTGTGAAAGCAGTGTTTAGCTAACCTCACTGCAGACATCCTGCTGCAACTTCTGTAATCTTCTTTGATTTCTGTGGAAATGAGGAAGATTATACTTCTTTCTGTGTCTCTTGATTTGCAGGTCCCAAAGCATTTCAAAGAGAAGCATCGACCCTTGTTCGTGCATTTAATTCCACTGCTGGTAGCCTGGCCTTTGTTAGTGACCCAACATGAACTCCCCATGTGTACACTGAAAGACTGCCAGGTTTTTTGGCTAATAGCGAAATAGTGTTTTAGAAGGTGATACAGGTCAGGAACCTAGTTTAGGCATCTCTAAATTATCCTTTAAAGAAGCTGATCTCTCTCCATAAGCTGAAGAGGGCCTATAGAGATCAAGTTGAGGTTAACTGTTGTGAATGTTTTGTAGTATGTCAGGTGGTTCTAGCTCCTCGAGTAAAACATGAGATTCTAAGAAGATAAAATTACAGAAGTATTAGCTACTTCGAGCTGCAGAAATACTGTATGGCCTGGTTCTCTTCCTTTTATATGTATAATTACCTGGGTTGATGCAGGGTCACTGCATGAAGCAGATCTGTGGTGCCTCTAAAACTGGATGGCAGTGCGCGCTGTACAGGGTAACTATCCAGTATAACTATCTAGTGTAGTATATTTCAAAGCCAATTGTTAGAGGTATTTTTGGTAAGTTACTTGGTTGCTATTAAGTTAAAATACTAATCTTCACTCTGCTGTTTTGAACAGGCACAGAAATTCTTGGCAAATCAATTCGTGTGCTGTTCTGCACGCTAGGCGTTTGCATCTTTTATGCATTTGGCTACATGTTGCTGCCGCTGTTCGCTTACTTCATCAGAGACTGGCGGATGCTGCTGCTGGCGCTCACTTTACCTGGGCTGCTCTGCATCCCGCTCTGGTGGTGAGTATAACTAAGTTAAAAGACTTTAGTCTTTAAAAGGTCCTGTCTGCAGATTTTTAAGATCCAGACTCCAAGCCAACCAGCCTTTACCAATGAAATTCAGGAGTGGGCAGGTAAAGAATGGACGTTGTGTCCTTTACTCTTCCCAGTCGTTTAGCTTCAAGTCCATAGCTTTGTGGGTGATCTGACTCACGCCTGAAAAGCCTATTCTTCATTTTCTGTAGGCTTCTATAAAATTAAGTGATGCGCATGCAAAGGAAAAAAAAAAAAGTCAATAAAACTCATCCTTCTGCACCAACTGAAATCCATGAACTTTTAAGAGTAGGACTGAACTAAGGGCAGAAGGAGAAACCAGTTGTTCTGGGAAGCTGGGCAATGCTAGGGTGACATAGTTACGAGAAGGTACAAAACAGTACTTGCACATCTGTGAGACTTCCGTGTTTTCTTCCATAGTTAATGAAATACTACTTTTAGGTGGCGTGTAACGTTTAAATAGTCCACATGGTGGTGGTGTTTCTTCACTTACACTAGCGTTTATGTTTGTGATTCCATCCAGTTTCACAAAGTTGAATGACTCAGGCGAATTCTATTTTCTGACTTGCCTTTATATGACAGTATTTACAGTCACTAATTTTATATGTGGTGTTCTCTAAGGATATGCCTCTTAATGTACAGCATGCTGCTTGTGTATTCCCATTTCTGAATTTCTTTAATTAAACTGTTTTCCCATACTTTGAAGGTTTTGATTGCTCTTTTTTAAGAGTCATTGCTTATTTCTTTAGTACTTCTAAAATCCACAAATGCATTTTAGTCTGTTCTTGTTCAGTATGCTAGTTTGCTCTTGTAAATCGGTTTCCTGTTGTCATTGCTCTAATTTCTGCAAGATGTGGCAAGTTTTGAGCTCTTCATGCCTGGAACAATGTGTACTGGTGCCTCCAGCAGTGCTTTCTGTGGAAATGCAGGCTCGTTATTCTGAACCTTTTCTGCAGGGTCATTCCAGAATCTCCACGGTGGCTGATCTCCCAGGGAAGATTTCAAGAGGCAGAAGACATCATCCAAAAGGCTGCAAAAACTAATGGCATTACAGCCCCAGATGTGATACTTGACCCTAGTGAGGTAAGATTCATTTAGCAGTCCAGTTGTTTGCTGGACCTATTAATGACCATGTAAAGTGATTAATTTCCAGACACATGAATTGAGTTATGCCTGCAGTGTATTACTTACTTCTCAAATGGGTAAAAGGTCATCCTTTTCCTGAAAAGCAGAATACCCTTTCCCCACTTCATTAAGATTTGCAAAGCCCTTGCTGTCCCATTCCCGTGGGAATGCCAACATGCATTCTAATGCAAACATCTTTTTGATCCAGTTTACAGCCACCTTTTTCCTTTTAAACTCTAGTTTCTGGGGGAAGGTAATGAATTTGAGGTACCTATTGCTTTGTGATCTAAATATTTGCACTGAACAGATTTTATGCTTGCGCAGTCTAATACAGTTCTGTAAAAGTCTAACGCAGGACTAATCCTGACCAGTGGCACTGGAGATACTATTATTCTAGTTCAACTCCATATTCAACTCCAATTTCTATTCCACATTAAGGAAAGCAAAACTTGAGCCCCTTTAGGGTGGAGTAGTCAGCAGTATCTTTTCTTCCCCATCTATTTCTTCCAACATGGTCTTGTTTCCTCTAGTTGTCTCCCCTTTGTCTGAGCTGTTTGGTGACCTTAACGCGTAGAAGCAGTTCCACACTCATTCAGACGTGACCTCCAAAAGTCAGACAGACAAACTGTTTGCATAAGCCAGGAGAATGGGCACCTCTCTAGGCAGATCTGTAGAATCTGTCTGGGCAGTTGCCCAATTGTGTTCTGGTTGACAATTGACATTATCTTGTCATTGATATGAAAATCCCTTGCATACTCACTTGCTTTACAAAGCCTCTGTACCAAGCTAAGGAAAATGGTTAGCCATTAAACTGTAGTGTGTTTGCTACTGAGATTGAAACAGCTTCGCTTGGGTTGCAGTTAGCTGAGGTGCAAACCAACCTGTTTGCCCAGACTTATTTGTAGATAGGACAACATCCTGGTCTTGCTGGAACAGAGTAAGAATGGCAGGAAAACCCAGACCTTCTTATGATAGCTTTTCCCCTGGATTTTCATTACAACACGCTTCTTTTCTCCTTCCTTCTCATGCTGTAGGCATGCAAACTCACCCATTGCCAGCAGGAGAACAGAAAATAAGCTCTAGCTCCAGCATCTGCTTAAGGTCACTGTCCCTGGAATCCTCTGTCTCCTGTTATTAGAAAGAAATACTGATCTGTGTGGTATCTCTGAATGGAGCTGGATTATGAAGCAGCAGAAGGCAGGGGCAAGAGTAGGGATGTTGCCTCAGGGAACACTGGATAAGGGGAAATGCTGACTTCTGCAGCAGGGTGGGCTGGAGTACGTGGTGCTTATTTACAGATAAGTCATTGCACATCAACTTTCAGAAACACAGGTTAACATTCTGACACTCAAAGGAAAATGAGCTCGATGAACAGGCGCTGTTCAAATGCAGAACTCCTGTCCATCTTTTTTCTTTTTAAAGAAAAAGTAATGCTGTGACCAAAAAAATCTGTGCAAAACTTTTCTTCACCAGTGGTCTGTTTACGCCGTTCTTTTGTCTGCTTTCTGAAGAGCTGCAAAGCAAAGGCTCACAGCCTCTCTTGAGTTTTTAGGAAGCATGTTTACACTGCAGAGAGGTTCTCAGAAATCTGGCTGGCCCTTAGCCCTCATGCAGTTGGAACGTGATATCTGGATGAAGAAGCAACCTGAGCTCGTGCTTGGAGCATTCCTTGAACCCGTGCAGCTGGAGAGCAGCACCTGCAATATTTAGGCTCCAGAGATTTTAAAAACAGTTAGGATCCAGCAGGTGACTGGTCGCAAACAAGCTGCAGAGCACAGATAGGGCCTGGTTGGCTGAATTATCCCACGAGGGGGACAGAAATGTTTGGATGATAATGTAATTTCAAATTGTTTTGCCCTCCCTGCCCTTCTCATAGCTTCTTGTTCTAGCCTGTGCTGTTAAGGATTATGTTGTCTGCTTACCCAGCTCCTAAAAGGCAGGGTCCTTTTTTCTCATCAACTGTGACTCTGAATTTTACTGTTCCTGGTTTTGTTTTGTGGTTTGTTTGTTTTTTGTCCTTTTTTTTGTTTCCTGTTTGCTGGTTTCTTGGCAACAAATAGTGGCAAAACTGGAGAGTACTTGGGAAAGATCATGTGATTTATGAGAAAGGGCTGTGAGCTGTCAAGCTGACTGCAGTTTGTGTGGTGGGAGGTTTGGCTTCAGGCAGAGTGAAAGCTATCAAATGTAAAGAACTGTTTGGCTTTTGTAGAAAATGAAAATTTATGAAAGCAAATACACTGAAGTTTGCACCAGCATCAGACCACTGTTTTATCCTCCAGGTCTTCAGAACAAAATATCACTCAAAGAATTTTCACCTGACTGCAGGGGTTACATAAACTTCATGTTCCCATTAGCTCAGATACAGTTTACAAGACATTGAGGGGATAAGGTATATTTGAAGTGGAGGGACAAGAGTTAAGGGCCCCAAATCAGTGTCCAGCAACTAGCTTGCCAAAAGAAACGTCACTAACTGAATGTGGAACAGAGGTTGATGAGGAATTAAGTTAAACTAATGGTTGCTTTTGTCTCTTTATTGGTGTGTTGTGTCCTGCAGTACATCCAACTACTTCTGCTGGACCAGCGTGATGTTTTAGGGAAAAAAGTATTGTAAGTTGAACTAATACAGAGTAGAGGATGATATATTAGACCAGGTAGAAAGAGTTCAGAAAAGTTTGAAGTAGTGAGTAATTGCACTATTTTGAAGCTACAATCATAGTTTACTTTTATTGATAACAATTTGCACATACCGTAAAGGACTACACAGTGCCAACAAAAGGCATTCAGTCTTTAAACATATTAAAATTTAATTTGACGTTCTCAGGTCACGCTGACTTAAAAAATCAAGGGAGGAAGTAATCTTCGTATACAGTTTATTGTGCTTGCACATAATAGAGGTCTGTCAGGCAAGAGTGATTCTTCTAGTTGTGGAAACAGAAGTCTTCACTTAAATAGTGAGGTATCTTGGCAGCTTACAATTCAAAAAGTGTCAAAATTAAAAATATTTCAGTATTACCTTTTTTCATTTGATAATTTTGAGCTGCTAAGGTGGATGCTTGTTTCTTTCTTGGTTAGATTTCTAACTGTTGATAGAGTCACAGATTCAGATAGATATAGAATGTCCTAACAGAAAAAAAGAATCTCTGTGGAAGATTATAAGATCAAAATCTTGTTAATGTTCTTACTGTAAGACTGTTAAAAATACCATTAAATTGATGAATAAGTAACCTGTGATAAATCCTTAAAACATACCATCTTTTGCGATAGCAAAAATATGACATCTAGAAAACTGTGGTTCTTCAGCCACATAGTGTTGCTTTGTCTGAGTCGATAGTTTTAATCAATGGAACTTGTCCTCTTAAATCACCTTTTACATATTTTGAAAAATATATCCCTTGTTACTCCTTGTTAGGGGTATAAATTCAAGTCCTAAATTTAAAAAAACCTTAAATTCTTCCCTTTTTTACGATCTTATCGAGCACAAAACTTGTTCGCATGCTTCATGGATGAATACCTTTGCATTGTTTACATGGAAGTGGTTTTCTTTTGAGGAGCTGGAAAGTTTCATGGGGAAAGGAGAAGTTTGTTGACTTTTTGCTTGTATTCTTCGAAGATGATCTCAAAAACAGGCTAGATAATGATGGGGACTCTTTAGCTCATTAGCCAGTTTGTCTCAGTTTAAATACATTACTGTTAGGTCCAGCATGAGGAGTCATTTACTAAATCTGTCCTGCTGCAGTTTAATCTTGTTATTTCTTGCCTTGTCTGCAGTGGACATAGAGGACAGGTTTTTTTGCTGGTCTTTGAAGACTATTCTTGGTCTTTTAAGATGCCCTCGGTCTTCTGGCCCTTAGGCTAGATAAACCCTCTACTTTTACAGATAATGCCTCATCATCCTTGTTGCTCTCCTCTTGTCTGGGTGCAGTTGATGTGCATGATCCTCAAGGTGTACTGCTCAAAACTGGACATAAGAACTCTGCCAGTAGTGACATATAAATCGTGAATTAATGCTGTCGCTTTATAATTCAAATATAAAAGTAACAATAAGCAGTTGCTTTGTGAAGCCTCAGGCAGAGAAAATGATTATTAATTTCAGCCTAAATGTTAAATGATTTTAAATTAGGGAGGAGCAACTACTTTCACAGGTAGTTGGGTCTTATGGCTTATATGTGTTTAGTTAAAAGTGAGGCACCTGTTTCAGCTCTGCAGCATATCAAAATACTGACGTGTAAGTTGGGGGGGACACCTTATTTTCACAATAATTCTACTTGCAGGAAGTTAATGTTCCCATGGTTGGTTTGTTTGTGTGTTTGTTTCCAGCTGCAAGATTTGAATTCCCAGAAGCAGCAGACGTACACCATTTTGGATCTAATGAAAACCCGAAATATCCTAACTATCACAATTATGTCAGTGATTCTTTGGTAAGCAAGTGTGGTTCAGGAGTACGTAAGCACAAAAGCAGCAAAACAATTAAAAACTGCTCTTTGAACACTAAGGTATTCTGAAGAGATACGGACAAAACCAGCTCAAAAACCAACGATCTGCTGGCTGAAGCAAAAAAATTCTGTTTACATAGGTTCTGCATTTCAGTAACAGTCTAGAAACACATCTGGATTGTTATTTCTTTCTGAAGCAATCAGGCATATCCTGAACTGAGCAAGAATCAGATCAGCTGGCAATGATGTGTGGGAATCCTGCCTGATACTGGGCCTTGGGGAATCCTCATCTGACTCTAACAAAGTCTTTTAAGAGGAATGAGTCATGCCCAGTCTCCCAGTCAGAGAACTACTGCCCAGGGGTCTGAACGCAGGGATGCCTGACTTATGGGGAGAATCTTCTCATCTCTGTTCTATTGTCTCTTAAAGGGATAAAGCTGCCTTTGAAGTTCTAATCTGAGATTTCCCTAGACTTTCCTGCTAGCTACTCTGTCTACCTGCCATCTTCAGCTTGGTTTTGCACTAGCTGAAGCCATACTTTATGCTGAATTTGATTAAACGGTTGTCATTTTCCTTTACTGGAAATCTCAGTGAAGCTGTAATTGCTCAGAAGAGGGAGAATGGAGAGAGCAACTTGTAGCCTGCCAGAGGCTGAAAAGTGAGCTTTCATTAGTGCATGTACCTACAGTGTCCTAACCAAGAAGGTCCCTCAAGTGCTTTGGAGCTATTTGCTGCCTTTTTGAACAATGTTCCTGTGCTTTAGTGAGGCAAAGCCTTGGAGTTCAGTCCACTGAGCTGCCAGTGCGTACAAGCTGATGTGGCTTTTCGGGTCAAAGGATGACTTGGCTAATATTTAAGCCAGATTCCCTTGCCCATCACCAAGCACAGTGCTACAAACACACTGAGAAAGGAACTTGAGCAGAAAACAGCTCAAAAAAGAGAAGTAATGTTGGTTCTTCACAGAAATGTCAATACAGTTCCCATATACTTTTGTCTTACCTCCAAGTCCAGTTGCTGACTCTCACCTTTAACTGGAAGTGAGCTAGAGAATTGAGATTGCCCTACCTCTAATCTGCATGGAGTAGATCAGTAGCGGGTTCCTAGGCACAGCCAATTTTGCATGTGTGGTTGTACAAATCAAATGCAAAACCTGTTTGAACAGCATTTCTGGTAGGACAAAGCATCTGCGAGAAACAGAGTGCCGTGGCAGTATGTAAGCCATTCCATATGCTGAAGGGCTTTTTACCACGTAAGTGAAGTTTTATGATAGGCAGAAAGAGTCAAACATGTGCAACTGACTGACACAATCTTACCTCCTCTTGCAGAAAAGTGTTCAGTTGGTTTGGGCAATTTTTGCACTGTTTTTACCTTGCATGTCAATTGCCTAACCTCCTTTTAATTACTTTCCCAAAACATAAAGCATCTTGTGCTGACTCACAGCAGCGTTTTCCAACCCATAGTATACTGATGGTATATTCTGCATTATGAATTGAAAGATCTCCTAGAAGAAGCTCTGTAAAAGAGGATGGTTGCAGGTAGAGGTATATCACCTTTACATATTGCTGAGTGTTTTGTTAATTTTGAGTAAGTAGCAGGCCTTTAAACTAACCTCTTTGCTGGGTTTGCATCAGGGAGGAGGAAGTTTGGCTTCTCGTCACCCTGGGGTGTGTAAATACCCCTAAAGTTTTCCTAGAAAATGTATAACTGTGTCAAGGTTTGCCAGTGTGATAAGCTAAGGCAAGCTGCTACTGAAAGTGAGTTCCAGCAAACACAGTTTATTGTATGTAAAAATAACTCCTAGGAGCACAGGACTGGGCGTATTGCACAGCATCATGGAAACCACTGCATAACTACTTTTGAGAATAGCAGCTTTAGCTGGCAGGGCACACACAGCAGCAGGGGGGTTACCCTCAGCTGTGTGACTTCGTACCTTCCCAGGTACGCTGGGCAACTTATTTTAAGCAATTGGACCGTGAAGGCTCTTCCCATGTGAAGTGAGGAGGAGGAAGAGCTAATCTGTTGTCAGCGATCCACTTCGTGCTGTGCAGTGATGTTGCTCCAGGTTCTGTTACAACATCGATGCTGAAGGAGATGAAGTGCTGAGTGCTCTGTGCCTCACCGTTGCACCTGGACACGTCCTGATCCAGCGCCCGTTATTTCCTTGTTTACCACGTGTTACTTGTTGGTGAAGCATAACCTTCTCTTCCCAGCACCTCCCAAGACACGATAGGATTTGTCTCCAAGGCCAGTTGTGTGTTTCCCTTGATCACGTGGAAGCCAGCTCTCATCTGGCAGCTGCACAATTAAGATGGCAGTGTTCCTGGCCACCAAGCTCTGTCCTGCTGCACTGACCAACCCAGGCACCGAACCGTGCAAACGTGACTTGGATGCTGCCCAGCCAGCTTGGGGCACGGCAGAGAAAATCCCGGATTGTTTGGGTCTGCCAGGATGCCATACTCCTCCTCTCTGACTTTATACACAAAGCACTGAGGGTAATGACCCAGAAACAATGTTCTTCACCCAGAGCTCCCTGGTGAACATCATGAAAAGCTACTGTAGGCCTCAGCAGCAGTAAAATTCAGTAGTCCAAACTTTCAGGCTAAGGCTGTAACTACTAGTAATAGGAACTGCTGTATCACTGCCTTGTGAATGATCCTCACTTATCTCCCAGGGGTGACCTGAAATGTGGAGGCATACGTGAGTAGTAGTCATCCCCTCTCCATCAGCACGACTAGCAGAGACAAATGAGATGTCTAAAAGTGACAAATACGCAGAGCTTCCTTGCAAGGTCTGAATGAGGGTGGGATGGACAGCTGCAAAGTCATGCAATGGCATCAGAAAAGCAGTATGACCTCTATAGCTGCAGGACTATCCAGCACCTATGACCATGGGCTCGTAGGCCTATGCCTCAGCAAGGCTAGCAACAGCTCTGGTGTTACCTAATTGTGTTAATGCTGAATAGGATATTTTTAAATTTTTTTTAAATATATTTTTTCTTTGAATTTAAGAGCAACTTGAAAGATAAAAAGCATCAGCACTGTTTAATTGTTATCTTGCTCTTTCTGAAGTCAGCACTTCAGCTGCCTCAGAGGTGAACAAATCCGGCAGATGCTGAATTTGCCTTACATAGTGATTTCTGTGCTTAACAGAGATGTAAAAGAGGTTCATGGCAACCTCAGGAAGAAGAGAAAATTGTCTGATCCTGTTACTCTGCTTCTTTCAGGATGATAATCTCTGTTGGTTATTTTGGACTTTCTCTTGACACACCTAACTTGCACGGAGATGTCTATGTGAACTGCTTCCTCTCGGCAGTGATTGAAGTGCCGGCCTACGTTATTTCCTGGCTGCTGCTTCGAAATCTCCCTCGACGGTATTCAATGGCTGCTGCGTTGTTCTTGGGAGGCTGTGTTCTTCTCTTCATTCAGCTGGTGCCTTCACGTATGGAATCGTTAGTTGATCTCAAATATGTATGATAGGTGAAGTGCAGTACCATGCACTGGGCAGATGTGGAGGAAAAGTGTCCTGAGGGGACTCAATACAGATACTCGTTTCCTACCTTTGCCCCTCTTCCTTGGTTCTCAGTGCTGCTGCACAAGGAGCTCACGCAACATGTCAATTCAGATACGTTTTGAAAGGTGGGGCACTGGCTTTGTGATCTGTTGGGATTAGCACTGTAGTCCAGTTTTGCCTTTAATGTACGTCCCTGACAAGGTGCTGTGGTAAGGTCCAAGTGTAAAACCAGGACTAGACCAACCAGAATTTGGTAAGCGGAGGTTACCAAGAGGCTGCAGAACTTACTTCCCAAACAGCTGTCAAGGACTGTCTCTTTATGGCTTGTTTACACAGTTAGAAGCATTTTTGATAAGCAAAGATGCTTGTACTGAATTAGTGTCGATACTTAAAATAATGTTTGGCAACTGGAAAGGAGGACAAAGTAACATTTATTGGATATCAAACCATATGTATCTTTAGGCCAGTTAGATTAATAACATTATGGACTGGTTACTGATAATGATGTTGAATATGATGGGGGGGTGTTGTTGCTTAGCACTTATTTACAAATCAAAGAGTAAACAAAAGAGAATGCGCAAGAATTGCCTTGCTTATTTTACACAGGTAATGTATGTCTTGCATTCTCTTTTTTTTTTTTTTTGGTCTCCTGTCCTTTGAGTCGGTTGGACACCGATACGATCTGTTTTGATTTTCAAATCTAACTGTCCCAGTTAAAGACAACCCAGCTTCCTATAATTAAATTATGAACTTGTAGCTAGGAATGTTAATGAGAAACCAGAGCAGGAAACCAAAAATAACTTGTTTCAAATGTTTAACTTTGTTCACTTTATTAAAAAGGGATATATGGCATTGTTTGCAATAGCAGAGATCTGGCCCCTGAAATCTGAGAGGACCTCTCCAGTTCTTGCTCTATTCTCCTTATTTTTTGCTTGGCAGGAAGCCCTGTGCTCAAGAGGAAATGAAAATGTTGAGTCCTAGTAATTTAAAAAAAAAATAAAAAATGTTGCCCATACTTGTAGACATGTACAGGCAAAAAAGACACCAGATACTGGAATTAATTAGGCAGGAGTTATACAAACACAACGGAATTAAGAGGTACCATGAACTGTCAGAGCTTTATTGAAGTTCTTACTGCGTTTTGATTTCAGATATTCGTGCGCTATCTATTCTACTGGTGATGTTAGGGAAATTTGGGATCACATCTGCCTTTTCAATGGTTTATGTTTACACGGCTGAGCTCTACCCAACAGTAGTGAGAAACATGGGAGTTGGAGCAAGTTCCATGGCCTCTAGACTGGGCAGCATCCTCTCTCCTTACTTCGTTTACCTCGGTAAGTTAACTAGTCTGTGCATGAGCGGGGAGATGCTGGCGGTTGGAAAGGAATGCTTTTTACCCAGATCAGTGTCCTGCCTCTGTGGGTTGTTGGGCTTTCGTTTCCAGGTCCAGGTGTCTTGTGAAACTGCAGGTAAAAATGGGGTCTCAACACCTCTGAGGAATTGTCGTAACGTAGAGAAATTGTGTTTTGTGCCCTGTTGAAGAGATGCTCTGAAGACTCACAGTCTTACTGAGTCAGTAGGGACAGCTCTTATAGCTATTGTTTCCCAGTCTTTTGAGTTCCTAAAACCACATTTATAACAACATATGCTTTGAATACCAGACTGTGAGGGGGGTTGGTTGGTTTGGTTTTACTGAAAGCATAAATCTTGCACGGATAAAGCCCTGTACCTAGGTACAAACATTATCGGAGACTTAGAGCTGATGCTAGCTTTTGGTTTTGGTGTTTTTGGTTTTTTTTTTTTTTTCTTTTGTATTCTGCTAGGTGCCTATGATCGATTCCTGCCTTACATCCTGATGGGGAGCCTGACTGTGCTATCAGGAATTCTGACTTTATTTCTGCCAGAAAGCTACGGTATGCCTCTTCCGGACACAATTGAGCAAATGCTGTTGGTGAAAGGGTAAGTGTCACCTTCTGATCTTAATGCATCTGTTCTCTATTCTGAGAGGAAGAGTGGACTTGCCTAGGTATTGTCAGAGGGAGGGGCTGGTTTCGGTAATGTTGTTAGCGCTCTGTGGAAGATATAAGAGCTTGGCTGGAATCCTGGTCCCTCTTCCCAAGTGTGTATGTTCGGATGTACATCTCTCGGCTCCAAAGTTATCATTTTACTCTGAGAACTGAATAAAAGTACATATGGGGAATGCATTTGTAAAAGTGTATTGCTTTATAAAGGTATAGGGACACTTTGTGGGTTATAATTTATCTTTCTACGTCCTGAAAGTCATATAAGTACTGGTGAAGGGCTGAACTCTTCCAATTTAGTTCGACTGACCTAAGAAGGCATTGAGAGCGTTTGGCCTTTTGCCACAGCTCTGACTGAAGATGGCACATAAGCATACACCTGGTGTAAGAAAGGGACCTGTCCAACTGAATTCAATAGGATATTAAAATTAGGAGCCTGTAATGTCAAATAGGATTCAGGATATCAAAGGTTGGGGATTTTTTTCCCTCTGTTCTCTCATCTATTTTTAAAGTTATTTTCTTTTTTCTTTCTTTTCTCCCATCCCCCCCCACCGCCCAGATTAGAATACAGGCCTGCGTCTAGTAGCACAAGGGATTCCAAGGAGGAAGAAGAAAATCCAGAGATTTTTAAAAGCACGGCTTTTTGATGGAACGCCTGTGTACTTCCTGGGGGACTGAAAGTTAAATGGACTTCTCTTCTAATATTCGTTCTAGAAAGGGCTAGTGGCAACACTTTGTCTCCTGTAATTTTAACCTTATTTATTAATTTAAACACTGTGTTCCGTACTTTCTCTTTTTATATGAACATAAATACTGTATAGCCTTCAATGAGATTTTTCAGTCACAGCTGTTTTAATGCAGTAGTACCATGGAACAGTGTCTGATCAGTCCTTTGTAACTTTAAGTGTATAGTTCAGCTGAAAGATACTTGAAAATGAGTTCAAGGGCTGGCAGGGGTACCTGGATTCCTCAGTGAACCTTCTCCAGAGCTAATGCACATCAAGAAGTAAAAATTGCCAGAAGAAGCTGCTAATTGGTTTTGATTCCTTGACTTCTGTCTCTGGACAGGAAACTTATTTATTATAGTGAAGGTTATGAGAACATGCCTCTCTGCGATCTTACTCAGATGACTTTGCACGTGCTGAATTTGTTACCAAATTCAGAAAGATGCAAAGAAAGATTTTGATAATTAATTCTAACTTGATATGTTTTAACTCAACATAGATTGAAAGGGTTGTCTTGCACAAAGTATTTGTAGCACTGAAGTTTTGCTCACAAAATTCACTTGATTCCAGTGCTGGTTTTCAACTGTACCTGTATGGTGACGTTGTTTACATCTGACCCTGGATGTGGCCTGCTTCCAGGCCGTATTTATTTTAAATGATGCAGAAGGTTTCATCTGTGTGTGGAGGGAGCGGTGTTAGTTTGGGGTTCTTCCCTTTTGATGTGTGGTGAAAGTTTTATGTCTAAATTGTTTTAACGTCTTCTGTGCGATTTGGATGACTGAAACAATTCTCCTGTCTTTGTTCTGTGCTTTTCACACACTTGCACGTACACACGCACACAATTAATATATTTAGAGATAAATTTTTGCGTTTAATCTATGCCACTGCATTGACCTCATGGTGGAATGTACTGAGAACAAAATTCAGAATATATTTCTGACTGCTGGTTCTCGATTCTCAAGTGCCAACTGTATGATTGCTGTGAGGTCTGTTATGTCCCTTAACTCATGTAATCAGTGAATTGTTTTCAAATTGTTTTTAAAAAAAAAAAATCTTGTTGACCATCTGCCAAGAAATTGTTCCTTGGGTCGTGGAAGCACCCTTGGCATTACCTGTGTTTCTTTAAATATATGCAATATATACATACACCCAGTCTCGTTTGTGCTATTCTGATTATACTTTGACAGATGTGAGTGGTGAAAGATTTCTCTCTTGTGGCACTTGTTCGTGTTTTGTTCTGTCTTGTGAAGACTTAAGAAACAGAACCTAAACCTTTGCAGCCAGAGCTGTTAGGGGCCGTACTTTCTGCTGTGGCAGCCAGTCATGGAAGTTTTGCATTTTCCTACTGTATTCCAGTCTTTCGTTAACCAATACCCCATATTCTGTTCTTCGTAACCGGCTCCAGTAGTCGGACTGATGTGTGCCCTCCAGACTGCTTGTCATAGAATCAAGAAAGTAGAAAACGCTGTATAGACTGTAGTGGTTTGTTTTGTTTAAACTCTTCCTACCAGTGTCTTGAGCTTTAGGGTTTGCTCTGCTTTTCCTGCATTTTCTGCCCTACTTGTTTAGTATTTTAATTTCTGGATGTAGCAGGAAGCTGGCCAATGTTACCGGGTCAGAGAATGAGACCGAGAAACATAGTTTTGTTGTACCGTCAGTTCTTCCGAGGAGAGAAATCCGAATGTTTGGGCAGGTTCAGCGTCACTCCTGTTTAATAGGTTGACAGGCCCTTGGCAGGCGGGTTTAAAATGCGGTGTGTGATTTGAAGCTAGTGCAAAAATTGAGAATCTGGATTTTGCAAGCCTCACTGCACATCGTATAATAGCCTTGACATGAGCAAATACATGTCAGGAGAGTGCACGTAACAGCCAGTCTCCCTTGCCCAAAAGACATGATACAATTTTTCAGCCTTACCACCTTTTTTGAAATATTCATTGCAAACACAAGAGTATGTTCTAAAACTTGGTACAGATATTTTTCTTGGTAAACCTTATTTCTAGGAACTGGAACATTTAGAAGCAGCTGCTTTTCAGTGTGTTACAGAAGAATTATCTGATAACCGCAGGAATCTGAGGCAAAGCACGTTTAGCTGCAGCTTCCTTGTAATGAATTTGCCAATGTAAACAACCATGTCCCATAAGTCTCTTCCTGTAAACTGTTTCAGAAAATATCCTGAAATGTAAGATACGTGCTTGCCTGATACGTGATCTAGTATGGAAATTCCTGTCCTAAAGTGCAGAGTCCACTTAACGTCTGATTTAGCTGTAATTTCTTATCCACTGTTTTATCCAGGTATGTGCCTTGACAGTGAGACTTTTGTTCTTGAATATTTAAATACTCTGATGTTTACTAAAGTTGGGGGGGGGGGGAGGTGGTGTTGTTTGGTTGGCTTTTTTTTAATCCAGACAAACTGGGGAATTTCCTGGTTATGACTAATACTACAAAACACAATGGCAATCTCTTTGTGTCAAACAAACACATGTTTTTCCTTGCTTATGTTTTTAAAAACAGTATGAGTCAGAAACGTAGAATATACTTAATACAGCATACTGGGTTATTTTGTATTTACTTTTTTATCCTACTCTTTTTTTTCAAGTTTCTCTCTAAAACAAGGAGCTTGTTCTAGTGGGTAGGCAGAATCCAGCTAATAGGTATTTCCAAAAGAAATTGAGGGAATATTTTAATATAGGTAGCTGATCTGATCTGTGCAAAGATGATGTAGATGAAAGCACCTGATCCAGTTGTTGCCAAATCTTACGGTGGCATCAGTGTTGGCAACAGGTAAGATTTGCAGCACTAAGTGTGGCTACGGATAGACCTGCAGAATAAAGCACTGGTGCTGCACCGTGCCTTGGCTTTGAAAGCTGTCTGCCGAGCACCACGTTTTCAGACGTGACTGACTCCTAGACAACGTATGGTTTCATTAATAGACATGTTAGCATGTCACTTTGGGTTATGCTGATGCGAAGCAGGATTGGGACCGACTTCCTGAGACTCTGCTGTAAACGGCCCACTTTGTAACTTAGAATTTTGAGACGTTTCACTCACTCCTGCGGAGCTGTTGTGCGAGTGTCGTGAAATGTGAGTCAAGGTCCACGTGGGAGATGCTTCTCTCGGCCTCGTGGTGGACGAGGGATGCACGGGACAGCCTTGAATCTCAAGGTGAAGTCACACACAGATTGTCCCTTTGTAAAGAGTTGATGGGTTTTAGTACCAGTATTTGAATGCACCTAAACACCGGTCTTGCCTAGTGTGCTGGCTCATGGGGAAGGACCTGTTCTGCTGCTCTCTGGGAAAGCCAGTGCTTTTGCTCCTGTTATCCTCAAAGTAGTGGCGAGTGACACTTTGTAAGGGGGAAAGGACAGAATTTGCCTTTGAAAGAGGAGTTGTGATAAAACTATGAGCTCCTTGTGCTGCGGAGGAAGATAATACAGACTGTGACATTCAGGCTAACCTTAACCTGGGAAATACTGAATAGTTTTGGTGCCCATAACCTGTATTACAGCAGCAGTACAGGTTATACAAAATTATCTGGTTAGGCAAAATTCTCTGTTGCTAGAGAACAATGCACACTACAGTATCTTCACCAAGGAAAACAGCATATGGCCTTGAGTTGGGAACTAGGATCCCTTCCTTTCCAGCTTAGACTGACTTCTTTCATCATCTTGGGCATGTTGCATAATCCTGTGACTTCAGTTTCTTTGCTTGCAAGTGGAAATACCATTAACTCAAAAGGTACCGTAATTTCTTGTGATATTCGCGCTCCACAGTCTGTATTCGTTAGATTCTGTTTGACTCTCCTGACGGTGAATGTAATGCTCACATGAGCATCACTTAGTATTTCATCTTGCTGAAGCAGGCAACTTCGGATGACTTCTGACACTATTTTTGTTAAGAGGTGTGAACACCCCCTCCCTCATTTCCAAGTTACCATTTGGAAGAAGAAAGCATGGGGAGGTGCTGCATTGCCCAGGGAACTGGACTGCAGTAAGTCAAGCCAAGGATTGGGTTTTGAATGCTTAATCGTATTCTTTTAATTGCACGACCCTTCACAGTTCTACACGAAACTGCCTGCAGCGTGCTGCCTGTGAGGATGGGCATCATTGAACATTTTCACTGTGCTCCTAACTACATTGTAAAAATACTGTTCTTTTCAGCGGACTTTCATTTTGAGATGCGATGATGCTAATACTGTATCGCTGATCTCATGGAATTTGAGATTAACATGAGTTACACCCATCTCTGCTTTACAGCTGGTTCCATTTTGTAGTCTCACCCAGAGGGGCTCTTCTTTTTCACGCTCTCCAGGGGCCTACGCACGTGAGCACAGTAAGCACGTGAGGAAACTGATGGGACTGTCTGTGAATAAATACCTATTTCAGTATTTGTAGACTAGAACTTTAATCCTGGCAGTTGTGAACGGTTTTCTTAAAGCATAGAATTGGCTCAGGCACTGTAATGCCTTACTTACAAATGCCTTTGGGGGTACTTTAAACTAGTAATGGCCACAGCCTTGTATATAGAAAGATACAGAAATTTCTTTAAGAATGTAAATATTCCTAGCTGTAACTAAATTGATTCTTACCCTAGTTTTTTATAGAAAAATGCTTGTTATTTGTAAAATTCAGAATAAAATCACATCTGGAATTATCTTTAAAATGAAGTATTCTCATAATTTTTTTTACATCTTCATGTTTTAAGGTGTTTTGTATAACAGAGCTACTTCATTTTTTTTTTTGTGATCTTGTAGCCTTTACCTTGATTAATCTTGTATTATATATAATGACTTTTTTCCATAAATTTTTTTTTTTTAAATATTTGTTCTAAGCAAAGAGGTGGTCTTCATAACTTGAGCACTGTTTGTGGCTGCTGTCCATGGAAGAGGTGAACGGGAGGTGGGTGCTGGAGCAGCAGTGTGGGCACTTGCTTCCTCTCCTCCCTGCGCAGCGGCTGCCGTTCAGCAGAAGGATGTGCTGAAAGGTCTTCTTGTGGGTCCTGTTCTCGTGAACCAGTAATTCAACATTTATTTAGAAATGGCAGGTTATTGAAAAATTGCAAGGAGTTTCTCTAAGGTGCTACTTAAATGTTCGCAGCAAAACTGTACGGGAGTCTTCACATGGCCCAAGACAACAACGTGCAAACATCATTGCTAGATTCAGTCTCGGGTTTTGTGGGGTTCCCCCCAACGTGCTACATTAAGCTGTATGCTTGTTGATAAGCAGAAGTACCACCGGAAAGGTCAGCTGAGTTTGATACCCTAGGAGGTTTAAGAAACAATTTAGAGACTCTGCCTATCATTGCCTGGTTTTTCTTACTCAATAATTAGCATTTGGCCCATCTTGTACATGGTACATGCAGGTCTAGTTTATCTGTAAAAATCTTCGCCCATCTTGTGAAGAAATAGCTCCTCTGAGTTCGGACCAGCCAGGCTGCTCTCAATCCATTCATCCCTCAGCCTGTATTTGTGCTTGGGATTGCCCCGACCCACGTGCAGGACCTTGCACTTGGCGTTGCTGAACTTCATGAGGTTCGCACGGGCCCACCTCTCAAGCCTGTCACGGTTCCTCTGGATGGCATCCCTTCCCTCCAGCGTGTCGGCCGCACCACACAGCTTGGTGTCGTCAGCAAACTTGCTGAAGGTGCACTCAATCCCACTGTCCATGTCGCCGACAAAGATGTTAAACAGCGCCGGTCCCAATACTGACCCCTGAGGAACGCCGCTCGTCACTGCTCTCCACTCGGACATTGAGCCGTTGATGGCAACTCTTTGAGTGCGACCATCCAGCCAATTCCTTATCCACCCAGTGGTCCATCTGTCAAATCCATGTCTCTCCAATTTAGAGACAAGGGTGTCATGTGGGACAGCGTCAAATGCTCTGCACAAGTCCAGGTAGATGATGTCCGTTGCTCTTCCCTTGTCTGCTAATGCTGTACCCCTGTTGTAGAAGGCCACCAAATTTGTCAGGCATGATTTGCCCTTAGTGAAGCCATGTTGGCTGTCACCAATCACCTTCTTATGTTCCATGTGCCTTAGCATAGTTTCCAGGAGGATCTGCTCCATGATCTTGCTGGGCACAGAGGTGAGACTGACTGGCCTGTAGTTCCCCTGGTCTTCCTTTCTTCCCCTTTTAAAAACGGGGGTTGTGTTTCCCCTTTTCCAGTCAGTGGGAACTTCCCCGGACTGCCACGACTTCTCAGATATGATGGATAGTGGCTTAGCCACTTCATCCGCCAGTTCCCTCAGGACCCGCGGATGCATCTCATCAGGTCCCATGGACTCGTGCACCTTCAGGTTCCTTAGATGGTCTCGAACCTGATCGTCTCCTACAGCGGGTGGTTCATCATTCTCCCAGTCCCTGCCTTTGCCTTCTGCGACTCGGGCGTGTGGCTGGAGCACTTGCCGGTGAAGACTGAGGCAAAAAATTCGTTGAGTATCTCAGCCTTCTCCATGTCCTGGGTAACCAGGTCTCCCGTTTCCTTCCGGAGAGGGCCCACATTTTCCCTACTTCTCCTTTTATCACCGACCTATAGAAGCTTTTCTTGTTGCCCTTGACATCCCTGGCCAGATTTAATTCTATCAGGGCTTTAGCTTTCCTAACCTGATCCCTGGCTGCTCGGACAATTTCTCTGTATTCCTCCCAGGCTACCTGTCCTTGCTCTGTTCTTCTGATATGTTTTCTTACTTCCTTTTAAATAAATGCAGTAAAACAGTAAGTATGAAGATAAGGGGGCAGCAGGAATTTAAAATGTTTACAGAACTAAATACTTGGCTGGCTGTCTACAAATAAACCCCTGCTGTCTGTAGCATGAATTGCTAATTTTAATTCTTCGGGGCAGGGTGGGGACAAGGCCAGCAGAAAGGGAGAAGAACCCCTTATCTGGCGGGAGGTGGGTTGGAGAGCTGCTTCCCAGTTTGCTTTCAAGAAACCCACCCTTGTCTGAAAGAACCGCCAAGGCTGGGAGGCGAGGGCAGGCGTTCCTCTCTTGGACGGGCGCAGGGTGCAGCAGCGTTTGCCCCTTGCAGCACAGGGGATGAGATTCCCCTGTGGTAACGTGTGAAAGCTTGGTTGTGGGTTGTTTTGGTTTTGCTTTCTTTAAAATAAATGAAGCAGTGCAGACATTGGTAGTGCAGAAACCTTGAGATGTGCAGAGAAACGGATACCTTTAAGACAAAGCGCCTATGCTGTAGGAGAGGTCTGACTTTTATTTCAGAGGGGTCACAAGCATCTTTGTGTGTTGAGATTCATGTTCAGGGCTGTGTGTCTGTCCTGTGGGGAAAAGCGCTGTCCTGAGCAGCTGTGACAGCACAGGGAATAGTATGTTTTGCTCTCATATATTTGGAGAAGTCCAGAACCATGACTCAGGTAAAGCAGGACTCCAGGTTTTTTGAGGAGTTTATGACTACATCATGAAATACAAACACTTTCCTCTCTCTGCATCCATCAATCTAAAGGATTCTTCCCAAGTTCCCTATTTTCCCCTTCAGTTCTGTCAAGGATAAAAGTTAAAACAGTCTTGTAGAGACGCAGAAATCTGAGCTGTGCAGAAGGTGTCACCCAGGGGATCTCTTGGCAGCCAGGAACAGATCTTCGGTCTGAAACTTCACGAAGGGCGAGTGCCAGGACGAAGCCCAGCCCCAGGCGTGCACCTCCCAGCACTGCGGAGGCAGTTAGCAGCCTCAGTAACTCTTGCTGACCGTTTCCCCGTGACCCGCATTTCAAATATGATTTAGGTAACTGCAGTTTTGCAGTAAGTCTCCCCAGTAGCTAGAATTCAGGTAACAAGTCACCTTTGAAGCAGTGCCTCGGATTCCCAGATCACTTAAGCTCTTCTTGGAAACCTGCGTGGTCCATGGGACGCTGTACCTGGACTGGGGGCCCCGGGGCTGTTTCCTTGGGAAGTTCTTCTCATTTCCCACAGCTCCATTTTTCCACCTGCAAAATATAAGGATCATGATTCTGCAAGTTGATAAAACATTTGAGGAGAGCAAGGTATTGCGTCGTAACCAAATACCAACCTTCCTCCTTTATTTAACCTGGTTGTGCTAGATTTTAGAAATAAATCCTCGAAGCTATTTGAAACGCTGTTAGTGTGGGGTTTCGCTGGTCAACAGCCAGTCTGATCTCTCCTGGACTGGTTGCATACTGGGTCCTTTTGTAGAAGGGCTTACTGTGTACATCCAAATAGCAACAGTCCTGCAGGCGCCGGGGTATACATCAGCCGAGACAGCCCAAGCCCGAGAGCTGCCAGCAGCACTTGTGCAAGCAGGACTTGCCGCCCAGGATCCCAGGCCGAGCCCTCCCCTTGGTATTCCCCTCCCTCGCAAAAAAAACCAACAAACCAAACCAAACCCTTTTAAGAATGTAAAATCTTTGGTGCCTCTAGCAGCCTGTGCACTCGGGTGTTTCTTAGATCTGGAGTCATTCTTCTGTGTGGAGCCTGCGAGCAGCGTTCTGCAAACCCCTGTGCAGAAACAAGCGCTTCTGAGAAGAGAAAAAAAAAAACCAAAACAAAAAACCAGAGACTGCACTCTGCTGAGCCAGCGCAGTTTCTGGAGATGGATGTCCGTAGCTATAGGGAGACAGTTTTTCTGCCTCACTTGCACCATACATCTTTGACCTCTCAGGCTAGCAGACCTTGCCTCCAGCACTTGCCTCTTTGCCTGCCTTCTGAAAAACTGCAAGTATACCTGCTGCTAGCTCCTGTATTGGTTTTGCTTCGAGGCAAGGCAAATAATAAGAGCGATAAGCAGGAAATGCCCAAGAACACCAGGTAACTGATTAAATTCCTGAAGAAAACAGCTTTAAAGTGTGCAGTCATTAAGGCAGCGTTCCCCATAGCGGCAGCCTGCCTCGCGGAGCGTGCAGCCGTGCAGGAGGGCTGAAGCAGAACAGCTGAGGAGGAGGTTCGTTGTTCCTGCTAATTGCTCGTGAAAGCCCCAGCTCTTCTCCTCTCGGCCGTGGCTGTGTTGGTGTGGGGAAGCTCTTGCTCTGTTGGGTCCCTGCTGGAAGTGAGACTTCTCGAGGCATCTTAATTGTGACCATCTGCAGGGTTCTTTGACCCTGGGCTGAACCAAGCTAATTTCCTTTTGACTTAGTCATTAATTGCCCTTAGCCATCAGAAATCTTATGGCCGATAGCTTTTTCCAAGCTACCAGAGTTCATAGAGCTCCTGCTTACAAGTGCAGGGAGGGGTTGGTCAGAAGGAAGTCTCCTCTGTTACCAGGCTGCTGCTTTCCCTTGAAGGCAGTCACTCCCTACATCCCAAGCGCCTCTACTTCAAGCCCCAAATGCTAAATCACCTGGTAGGGTCACATCTACAGGGATTCTGGTCTCTCGGGTGAAGAGCTAAGGTGCTTCTTTGCCTGCTGCGCTGCAACCCGTGGGCAACACCGCGTTGAGGCAGCTCGGCAAGAAATAAACTCATTTTGTAACGTGTGAGCGAGGAGTCGAGTTGACCACGGATCTTGGGTACCCCTGGCTCTAGGTCAGCTCCCCTCTTTGGGCTCTGTCTGTGCTCCTCCCCGCCCCGGGCACCCCCAGCCCTGCCGCTCGGTGCTCGGTGGGGTGCGGGGGCCGAGCCCCCCCCCCGCAGCCCCTTCCCCTTCCCCGGAGGGCGGCCGGCAGCCGGGGCCGCTCCTCCTCCGCAGGGAAAGGGAAAGCGAAAGCGCAGCGCGGTGTCACTGCGGAGCGGGGCCGCGGCGGGGCTGGGCTGGGGGCGGCGGGCGCCCGGCCGGTACCGAGCCCCGGGCGGCGGCGGCGGCGGCGGCGGCGGCGGCCCCCACCGGAGCCTGCCCCCACCGGAGCCTGCCCCCACCGGAGCGTTCCCGCCTGCCCCGCGGCAGCGGGAGGTAAGCGGCGCCTTTCGCCGGTCCCCGGGCATCCCCCGAGGGCTCAGGGAGAAGGGGGGAACCGGGGGGGGACAGGAGCCCGGGGGCCGGCGCTGTGGGGAGGGGAGCGGAGGGGAGGGTCAGGATGCTCCGGGAAGGGGGGGGGGGCCGAGCCCGGCGGGAGGCAGCGCATATGGATCTATCGGTACCTGCCCGTTGCGGGAGGTGGAGGGGAGCTGCTGCTCTCCGGTTCCCTTCTTGGCTCCTCGGTGCTCTCCTCCTCCGCCGCGGGCAGGTGCGAGTTTGGGTGAAATAACTGCGCGTTTGGCAGATAAGCCGGTGATAAAGTCTTCTCTGTGCCCCCCTCCCCGCTGCCTCTGTCCGGCTGCTCCCGGGCATCCCGCAGGCGCCCTGCACCCCAAGGGCCTGATTTTTGGACTGCTGGGAACTCCTGTTGAAGCTGGTACCTGTGAAAGTCTGACCTTTAAATTATAATTTGGGGAGTTTTCTTTCGTGTGTGCGTTCCCAGAGATAATGGGTTTCCACTGGCTGTTGATGCTACTGCTGCCCATCGCTCGGGTTGTTCGGTTTATCCCACTGCAAGTTCCTGTTTTTGAGTTTCCAGTTGCTTATAACTCTGCCAGCTTTAGTTGTTCGAGCTCACAATGTTCCATCCTGGACGTCCGCCTCAGCTTGGCTTTCATTTCTGTATTTATTTATTTTATTCCAGCCAAGAGAGAGGCAAGGATTGACCCTTGTCTCTCAGATGGCCGTAGTTCTGGTGACCTTTCCTTGGAGCAGCACTGCCCGCCCAGCTTCCCTCTCTGCTTCAGGCAAGGAATTTGCATTTGGGAAGGGAGAACAGATAAGATCAATTGCCCAAATATAAGCTGATTTGCACCAATTATAATAAACTATAAGCTTAATTTCCTTCTGTTCTATGTCAGGTCAAGTATTAATTGTAGCTGTGGTACACACTGCTGCTGGTGGTGCCACAGCAGGAAGATAGGTTAAGGTCAGGAACCTGAAAAGGATGAGAAATAAATGTGGATTTCAAGGAGACCAGTGGAACTGCGTGAGCCGGGGAGCTGGAACAAGGGGGTGAGGCTGAGGCTAGACTAAGATGAGACTAAGAGCTGCTGAGGATGGAGACCAGTGGGGACAGGGTCCCCTCATAGATAGCTGCTGCCAGAGCCGATTGCTCCAGCCTTTACCCTTGCCTTTGGCAGACGAAATTCAGTTTGTTCCTCTAGCAACAGCCGTGATCTCTGCCCGCTCTCCCTTTGAGAACAGAGCCCTCAACATGTCAAACAGCTCAGGCCACGCTCAGGACTTGCCTTTCCGCCAGCCCAGCTGTAGGTTAGCGAAGAGCAAGTAACACCTTTCTGCTGCCTCTGCAAAGGGCGGCTGGAGCAAGCAAAAATGGGTGCTGCAGCTGGGGAGAAGATCCCATTCACCGCACAGCCAACGACGTGTTTGGAAAGGCAGTCTGCATTCAGCCCGTCTTCATGCCGCTGGCTCGGCTGTCACCATGTGCTCATGTGTTCACGTTTGCTTGTTTTTAAACCGAGGGGGTGTGCTGGCCCCAGGTACGCGCCTGGCCCCAGGTACCCTGCAGGCACTGAAACGGCCGGAGCCAGGCTGCAGGGTCAGGTACACGCTTCAGGCAGTGGCTGAGTGAAAGTTGCTCTGACATCCCTGTCCCAGGCTTGTGTGTTGTGCCCAGGAGCTGGGACAGAGGGAGCTCTGGAAGCGGCGGCTGTCTCCGGAGCCCAGCCTGCTAGCAGGGTGGTTGGTGGTGATGGTGCAGGCAGGAGCAGCAGCCGAGGAGATGCTCTTTCGGAAGTGCTGAGTGCTCCGAGCAGCCACAGAGCTGAGAGATGAGCTTTGGATGAGTGAAGTGCTTGTTGATGTCATTTGAAAATTAGGTGGTGTAGGTCGGTGTCCTGGTTTCGGCTGGGATAGAGTTAATTCTCTTCTTAGTCGCTGGTACAGTGTGTTTTGGATTGAGTGCGAGAATACTGTTGATAACACCCTGATGGTTTAGTTGTTGCTAAGTAGCGCTTATCCGAAGTGAAGGACTTTCCAGTTTCCCATGCTCTGCCAGCGAGGAGGTGCACAAGAAGCTGGGAGGGAGCACGGCCAGGACAGCTGACCTGAACTAGCCAAACGGGTATTCTATACCATAGAACGTCATGCCCAGTATATAAATGGGGGGGAGTTGGCTGGGAGGGGCGGGTCGCGGCTCTGGCATCGGTCAGCGGGTGGGGAGCAATTGCGTTGTGCATCACTGGTTTTTTCTTGGGTTTTATTTCTTTTTTTTCCCCCTTTTTTTTTTAATAGTCCTTTTCATTATTATATTTTATTATTATTATTGTTAGTATTATATTTTATTTTACATTAGTTATTAAACTGTTCTTATCTCAACCCGCAAGTTTTACCTTCTTTCCCGATTCTCCTCCCCATCCCGCTGGGAGCGAGGGGAGCGAGCGAGCGGCTGCGTGGTGCTTAGCTGCTGGCTGGGGTTAAACCACGACAGTCGGTCACTAGAATGGCAGCATTTCTGTCACTGCTCTGTCTCAGCCCAAGAAATGAGACCGCGAGGCCAAGCCCTGAAATCGCACAATAAATATTCTGGCAAGGTGTACCTCAGAAGGGCTGGTGAGACGATGCGGTTTGTCCTCGGAGCAGGGTTTTACTGGCACAGAGAGAATGCCAGGCTTGAGCAATGTGGAGAAACAGCATAGAGCAAGTGAGCGCCGTTCATCTCCTGCAGGGAACGAGGCAGGGGACAGCGGAGAGGCATTTATGTTGCCCGAGTGTCTTGTAACAATGCGAGTTGGGGGATTTCAGAGTTCAGAGTCTGAGTTTGTGACCACGGTCCTGTTGTTTCTCCATCGAAACATTGCTCCCAGAGCGCTCGAGCCCATTACGATTCTGTACCTAAAGATACAAATTCATCACTGGTAAAACTGTATGAGCCCTAACACAACTAAACGTTGGGTGAATTTGGCCTGCAGGCTCTTGTTCAGCTTGTCGCGTCTTGAAAATTGGCACCAATTTATGGTACTGGGAGCTGAGTGCTCTGCGCTGCACTGGGATCAGGGGGCAGTGGTGGATATCTGAATCTTCAGCTCCAGCTCTGGCAGGGAACATCCTCCTTCCACTTCTCTCCCAGGAATCAGCCCAGCCTCACTGTCTTTATTACCCTTATTGTGTTTATAACTGCAATATTATCAGAGCTTTTAAAATGGCACTCGGGACGCAGGGCTGGAGGTAGGGGCGGCGGGGGGACATCGCGTGGGAGCCATGGGTGGTGTTAGTCTCTGTTCGAGCTATGTTGAAAGCACCCGGGTGCCAGAGCCCTCGGCACAGATGCCCTTTCTTATCTTCTGCTTTCCATTTTGCAAACAAGCCACAGACTAGATGATTGCTTTTATGATTAACTTGCTGCTACAAAGCCAATACTGCTCAGTGCTTGTGCTAATACACACATAAAACAAGAGGCTCTGTTCCCACTTTTTGCATTAAGGTGTAGATTTTATGTGTAATAATCTGACTGGCTTACTAAGAAAAGCCTTCAAAGCAGAAATGTTTATTCGAAACCATAGCTGCTAGCACACCGTGCTCAGACTGAGGTCTGTCCCGGCTGGCAGCCTGCGAGGCGGCTGGGCGGGAGTGCCAGGCTGGGCTGGGACGAGGGTGCTTCCCAGGACACCTCCAAAACCAGTCCCGTGCAGCCAGCAGACTCCCTGGGGATTTCCCCTGGTCTCCCCGTGCAGCCTGGGGAAGAGCAGGGACTCTGGAGGTGTCCCGACAGCTCACCCGCTCTCTGCCTCTGCAGCGATGCATCTCCATGGGTGGCTGAAGAAGTGCTGGCTCCCTCCGAGCTGTCACTGCCCTTGCCCTCTCTCCTGCCCTGATCCTGACTCAGCCGGGTCTCAGTGGTCTAGAAAGCTTCAACAAGGACCTTTACGCCAGTTGCCAAAGCTGTTGTCCTCTGCGGCGTGTCCCCTCCTGGTGCTGCTCTCTGCCTCCTCACCTCGAGACTGCTTCGACTTCCACTTTCAGCTCCAGCCAAGTCTGTTACACTCTGCTGCCTGAGTCTTTACTGACTATAAATGCAGCCTGAAGTAGCCAGTTTAGACCGAGACATCCGTACTGAGTCAGGCGTGTCCCAAACTACGTGACCGAAGGCAGCGCGTCACCACGGCTCCGCTCTCGGATGCACGGGGCACGTTTAGCTGCGTTCTCGGGGCTGGCTGTAAGCTGGAAGGTTTCCTGCAAAAGGACACGGGTGGAGGGATTAGTGTGGGATGACACGCTCTCTGCTCAGGCTGTCAGCCATTCCTCGGCACCTTCTGCAAGAACCGCAGCTGGGTTGGGGGGTCCCCAGCTGGTGCGATGCATGGGACTGGGGGGGTCAGAGCCCCCACTTGCCCCCAGCGCCATTTCCAGTGCTCCCACTGCGGGTAAATGGCGTTTCCTTGGATGAATTATCTTCTGGGCCGGGACTTGGTAGGGAAGCCCATGTGAGGTGAGGCTGGAAGGAGAGGATGCCGGAGGGACCTCCTGGCAGCGTGGTGGTGAGCTGCGTGTTCCTCTGGGGACTGCAGAGGGCAGTGGCACCCACGAGAAGTGCGGGTGCCCCTGGGTGCTGGCTGGAGGAGCTGCCCCGGAGCAGCTCCTGGCAGGTTGGGTGGGAGCCCTGGGGTGGTCCTGGGCGGCAATGCGGGTCGCTGCGTCCCTTGCTGGGCTCCGTTTTTCTGCTTGGATTGCCTTGCTCTGCAGAATGTCTCTGCAAGTTATTGCACGTGCTGGTGGTTGGCTGGTGGCTGTCAGGGGCTGCCCTGGTGTCCCAGCCTCTGTGCTGCCATCCCTCCCGGCCGTGGCAGTGGGGAACGTCCACTCAAGACAAGACACAAGTGACGACCACCACGATGCTTCCCTTAACGCTGCCCTGATGGCGAACACAGTCAGCTATCCACAGCAATGAGAAACAGCCACGGTCAAGATCAGCGCTGCTCAAAAGGCGATGTGAACCAAGCGCAGCGCGCTCTTCCCTCCTGCCTTCTCTCTCCGTGCCCCCAGCGTGATTACCGGAGCCAGCTCCCATGGGAAGGAGTCTCTGAGTGCCTGAAGCTAGGCGTGGGTTAACGCAGTTGCAGAGCACACATCGAGCCCGTCTTACCCCACCCCAGCATCCCCCCCCAAGAGACGAGGGGCCTGGCGGTCTGTCAGGCTCTCTTTGCAGGTGCTGATTGCTCATGCAGAAATAACAAGGGGAGCAGGAGCTACCTTCTGCCCGGGCAGGGTGTGAGGGTGAGGACGTGGAGCCTGTGGAGCACGAGCATGTGGAGATTTCTGGGGTGAGGTTCAGAGGCAGAGAGATGGGAAGATGCTCAAAGTGCAACCAGGGAGGCCCCGCGGTCATGCAGTCCGTGTGGTCTCAGACCTTGGAGACACCCACCATCATCTGACACTTCAGGGTAGCCTCCACATCTGCATCTGGAGGAGGGGTTCGAAGGAGGGGCTCAGCTAGGAGACCCCAACACTTGCTGCTTGTGGGGGACTTGGGCACTCTGAAGAGCTTCCAGATCCTGAGGAGTCCTGAGAGAAGAGCAGCAGCTCTCAGAGGTCTTGGAGGAGCATCTCAGGTTGAGGGTAGAGAGCTGCTGGTCCTACCGGAGTTGTCAGGTGCAGGTGTCAGGAAGGAATGAATGCACTGAGTTCAGTTTTACCAGTCTGTGATCAAAACCTTGTGCCAGAGCTTTGCCTTGAGCACTTGGAAGAGCGTGTGGTTTACTGCCAGTCTCTTTGCCCTTCTCTGCACTTCATTTTGCTCATCTCCTTTTCTCTCGCCTGCTGGAAGTGCAGCTTGCAGTTCTCACTTTTCCTTGACAGAATGTTTCTCTGTTCTTATTTAATCCCAGTAATTGCTGTACCCGGTAGCCATGCTGTCTGTCAGGCACAAGGGAGTGTCTGCCATCCTGCCTAAGCCCTTGCCAAGCTTGTGACCACAATGACTGTTGTACCCGTGGGGCCCAAACCTCCAGCTGCCAGCCCCCGGCTCGCAAAGCCTGGGCATGGTTCCCTTTTGTTTCTGCCCATTTTTTTTTCCTCTGGAAGCCAAAGTCAGCCTTCAGTAGTGGCTTTGAGCTGTAGGGTGGGAGCCACGTCCCCTAGTTGTTCTGGGACCCTTGCACAGAAACCATTGGCTTCACCCGCCTTGTGGAGTTTATCCCCAGGGCTAGAGGTCAAGTTCAGGTCTATGGTGTGACAGCAAAGAGCTTTTGCATAGGCTGCAGCATAGCTGGAGAGAAAGATGTATAAAAACATGAAAAACACAATCGGCTTTGGATCTATGCCACTCTGGGACCCATAACGTGTGTGCCGGGCCGCTCTGCGGGGCTGCTTTTCCTTCATGGCCCAGGAGGTCTGCGGTCGCCTTTTCAGCATCTCTGGTACGTCAGGAGTTTCAGTCTCCTGCCTCATGTTTGTCACAGCTTGTTCTCGAGCTGACACCCATCCCACCCTTTCCTGTCTCATCTCGAGCTGCTGCGGGGGAAGGCGAGCTGCTGTGGCAGCCGCACTTATCGCTTCACAGCACCCGTGGACGTCTGCCAAATACAGCCCCGTCCTGGAGCCCGCTCAGCTACAACAGCTTAAAAAAAGCAAATACACTCTTTTTTTTTTTTTTTTTTTTAAATGCTCCAGGCTTTTCAGTGTAGGCGCTATGGAGCGTTGTGAGGAAATCGCTGGACACCGAATGCAGGCAGAGCTCTGCCACCTGGGAGGCAGGAGGAAACCTGGGAGGGGGTTTATTTGTAGAAGAGAGACGCAGAAGAGGGATTTGCAGGAGAGAGGTTTGCAGAAGTGGGCCAGGTCTGGTGGAGAAAATACAGGTGGATTTGATGGAAGAAACAGGCAAAGGAGATGTCAAGCGCTGTATGCCCTCGCTGGCACGCTGTGGTTGAGGAAGGGAAGAGCAGCTTCTTCCCTCTCTAACGCGGATACGCTCGCCGTGCAGTCATTCTTCAGTGGATTAATAAAAATTACTCCAGTTCGTTACCGTGCTATTACTGGCCAGGCCAGGCCCTCGCTGCCAGGCTCTGCGCCAAGGCGGTGGTTTGCAGAGGTCCAGCGGAGCAGAGCCATCGCCTGCCGTTGTGGGATCGCCTTCTGCCATATCTTCCCGCTGGGTCAGTGTCTGAGGCCACACAAAGGAAACTCTATTTACGTAGATGCGATCCAGCCGCCGCTTCGAGATGAATTCAGCGTGATACAGAACTCCTACAACCGCCGTTTCGCTGCCCCGTTCATGTTGTGCAGCATAGAAGCCGCGTTCATGAGCGCATTAAATTACTCTGCTAATGAGCCTGTCAATCTCCACTAATTCATCAATATATAATCTATTCCTCCTCCAGAACAGCCATTCTCACGTAGCCCTGGAGGAGTCTGTACTCTTTCTATGGCTGGGAGAACAACTGAGAAATCTTCACTATAGCATGGTCTGTGCTGATTCGCTTTAGGATTTTTTTTTTCTGTAGGCGATGTCCTGTTAAACCCCCAATATGGATTGCATTTTAGTTTTCCCTGATCAGGACTTTCCCCATACATCTGTTCATCATAATGCTAATAGCTGTTTCCTTTGCTGTGAAAGGCAAATCTGCGGGGAGACGGGGGGTTTCCTCACCTTGGGGGCAATTAAGCTGCTGGTAAAAGTGCTCAGTGATTTCAGAGGAGTTTGGGTCAGTCCCCTTTGCCTTATAGAGCCTTTGCATTTATTTTAGCGAAATATGTCCACAACTTAGCCTTATGCTGCTAAGTTTAAGAGCCCAAGTAAGTCTCTCCCAGCTGAGACTGTGTCCCTGGAGAAAGGGGAACACCTTGTGTGACTTTATTGACCTTAGTGGTGAAAAGCCTCAGGGCAGCTTCTCTTCTCTTCTCTTCTTTACCTCTGGCAGCTGCTGGGAGTGACAGTCACCTGCTGTTGGAGAGAAGGCTATGGTTTCATGGGTGAGAGCCTCTTGTTTTAAGTGAACCCTACTTAAGGCACTTTTACACTAGTTATACAACATCAATGCTGTTCATCCGGTGTACAATTAATTAACCCAGTGATTAAGCTGAATAAAGCTCGCTTGCTTGCTCTCCCTTACAAGCACCTTGTTTTCCATCAGCGAATTAGCATGACCGAAGGGCTGCAAAACCAGTTCTGCCGCTCTTTTACAGGAAAGGGAGCGTCTTAAATACGAGATTCTCATAAGGCAGCGTTCTCATAAGGCAGCGTTGTGTGAATCAGAGGTGTCTGCAGGCGACTCAGCAGCTTTGTCTGCTCTTGGCTCTGCAGATGAAACAGCTTTTGCCTTTGCCTCATCTGGTGGTGGAAGGTGCAGAACGGGGAAATCCGGAGGTGACAAACTTTGAGCCTCTGCTTTCTTTTCTCCGGGTTTCCCATAATACCTGTTGAAAAGCATGAGTTGTATTCTGTCCGCCTAGAGCACGTACCCGCAGGATTACTGAAATATGGTAACCTCCACATCCCGCGGCGTGCAGCGTTTCTGCAAGCTTCAGAAGCGGCATTGCTCCTTCCTGGGGAATGTGGGCTACGAACCCTTGGAAATTAAAGACGCATGGGTCCTGGGTTTCGCCCTGCCTGACTCCTGCTGAGCTGTGGTGCTGGGGGACTAGCCAGGCTGGGGCTGGGGGGGGGGGGACAGGCTGCTTCGTCCTGCCGGTCACCAGCATGTGGGCTCGGACAGCCTGCTAATTACCCTCGTGTCGTTATAGAGGCAGTGACGCCCGCTGATGGGAAGCGCTGAACTGGGCTGACGTCGCTTTCTGGAAGCGTGAAATTGGTTTTAACGTGATGTCAGTGTGCCTTAATTAATTTGACTGTAGCCATCCTTGCATGTCTGGACAAAAACCCAGTGAGATGCTGCAGGAATGTATGTCCGCAGGAGTCCAGGGCCCGCTGCGGCTGCCAGCAGGTCCTGCAGGCAACGTGCACCTGCAGCCAGGTCTCCATGGCTGCTCGTGCTAATTGTGATTTTTGCATATAGTAGGAGTTATTAAGCAGCTGCTGGGTGAAGGGCAACCACACAATTTCACTTGTGAGAGTGCGAGTACACTAGAAGTCTGAAAACTGAATTTAATTTTAATCTGGAGAAAATTGAGTTTGATCAGTCTCCATTTATCCTGCTTCTGTCTGCATAGACTTTTGGATATAGAGTTAATGATTTCCAGAGGGCAATAAAAGATAATGGCTCCCAGACAGGCCGTACAGAGGAAAGGTTACGTTACCGACTATTTAACGTCACCGGAGCGGCAGCGTGCCTGCCAGCTCCTTTACACCGCGGGGCTCTGCCCGGCACGCCGCTGCAGCCGCTGCTTTCTGCTCGGTGCTCGCCCCGACACACCGCTTTCTGCCGCTGAGGAAACGGCTTTGCGGGGTGGCCCCGCTGCAGGTCGACTGATATAGTGATTTTGCTTCTAGTGATTCGTTATTATCTGATCCACCTGCTTTTAATGCACATTCATAAGTTACTATTTATCACCTATATCTGTGTTTGTCAATATATTATGCTGTGGTTTAAGTCCTTTCTTTGTTGATGTATGATGTAATACGCCTGGATGCAGCAGGCTCCTATGAGGTTAGCGATGATGGAGATGGCTGGAACTGATGGAGCTGAACTGATTTTATGCCCCGTATGAGAGAAGGGTAACTGCAAGCTACATAAAAGAAAACAGGCAGACATTTTAATTCCACGTGTGTTATTTGCATGGATCAAAGTTCCCCTGCGTGATCCTTTCCTGGGGAGAGCAATGCCACCTCGGCTCCTTGGCAGCAGCGCACAAGGGGGGATGGACCAGCTCCCCCAGCCCTGTTTGCACCCCAGGCAGCGCCGTGGCTGCTGCACCCACCGAGAGAGTTTAACTGAGCGGTGGAGAGCCCAACATGCGTTTGTGCTGAGATAATGCAGCAGAGAAGAGATTAGATAGAGAAAAAGGATTATCTTATCCGCTCAACCCTTGGAGTTCAGCCCCCAGGAAAAGCCAGAGCGGGTGCAGAGGAGGAGGATCATGGGTCAGGGACAGTGCTGCTTGATTTCGCCGCCTCACTAACATGCACTAATTTTTGCATCCTGATATTTTTGCCTCCCTTTCAGGAAAGAAAAGGCACGGCCAAAAGCCTTCTTGAGGAGGTCAGTAAACACGGCAGCGACCGTTCCATTTTGAAAGTCTCTTTTCTGAAACAATAAACAGCATTGTACAAAATAGCTGACACTTCCCATGCAGCCGTTGCATCATCTTCCTCTGAACAAGTATTGTGGTTGATAAAAGTGTAGTGTGTGACAAGCCGGCAATAACAAGCATGAATGTGGGAGGTCCCTCAGCCCATGAAGGTGCTCTGGAAAAGCTGTCTCTAAAAGAGCTTTAATTTATGTCAAATATACAGTGCAAGTAAAAGTAGCTCGTGCTGTGCAGAAAGGATTGCAGGCACAGACAGGCAATGTGTGTACGTAGCACGGGCACCCAGGCGTTGGTCTCACGGCGTGCGCTGGACAAGCTACGGGAGCCGCTTTATGGGATGCTCCTGCACGTCCATCTGGATTATTTGGAGGGCTAGAAACTGGTCTGAAAATAAAATGCAGCCTATTCTAATAGTGCTGTGTTACTTATATCCCACTGTGTGACTATAAACCCTGCAGCTGTAACTGTTTTTATTAGTTCCCATAGATGAAGTACAGTGCACTACAAGAAACTCGCGGGGGATTCCCTGTAGCTTTTCTTTTTCTTCTGCTTATCTTTTCTGCTGCATACAGCTATGAAAAGAAAGCTGGTTTTTCCCTGAATGATGGATCAGTGGAGATGACTCAAAACATCCGTGTTCCCTTGTTATTCCTCATGACCAAAGCCTATTGGGGAGAGCAGAGCAAGTGTCCCTTGCCTCTTGCCTTGAAGAGGAGAGTCAGCAGTAGCATACTCATCAGCTAAACGAGCGCAGACTTGCTCATCAGAGGCAATGAGCTCTCTGGTGCCTCCATGGTCTTCTGCAGAGTGCTCAAGGTGGGACTATCCCGCTGCTCTCACTCACACACCCGAACGTGGGTCTAGGAGCAGAAGACCAGATACCCATCTTTGAAAAAGCTGCCCTCTCTGCGGTAGTTTCAGCTTTGCCAGTTTTATACGGTTGTATTTCCTTGTATGATTCACGCAAGCTCACCTCGAGAAAAACCAGCCACCTCTGCCTCGTGCCCAGATACGGTGTTTCACAAACACCCGCATCCCTCGCCAGCTGGCATGCGTGGCGGCGCGGTGAAGTCGGGCTGGCAGGAGGGGAAGGGAGGACTCCTGCTTGCGTGTTTTCCAAGCAGCCGTGGTGCAAACCCCCGGGCACCGCACTCCCCTCCGTCCGCACCCCGAGCTGTCCCGGTTGAGCGGCTGAGCCTTATCACCAGGACCGCTCAGTTCAAATCCAATTTGTTTTCTTCTGTGTCAGGCAAACTATAGACTTAGGAGCTAAAGCAGGTTTTCTTGTGTCAGCAACCCAATCTGCCAGTCCTCCTTTTATGTTGATTTCCTTGTTTAGAGAGAAAGGGCCCGTATGCCGCGGCGTGCATCCCTCGCGTGCAGCGTACGCAGGGAGCGGCCGCTGTTTGCGATGGCAGAGTCACGGCTGCTATTTTAAGGCACTGATGCCCCAGGTGAGTTTCTCAGCCAGGAAAGGACTTTTTTTTTTTTTTTTTTTTTCCCAGACGGGTTTGAGAGGTGAGCCATCCCTTCTCTCTTTGAACTACCCTCCTTCCTAGTTGGGTGTAGCCCGAAGGAGATGGAGCAAAATCCCGGTTTCACCCAGGTGGAGAGGAGCTTTGCCGTTGACTTTAGCAGCATCACAGCTTACCCTGCAGCTTCCTCTGGATGAAGCACTCTAGAGGACCCACAAGCTTTCCAACTTTCCTCTTTTGAGAGAAAAACATTCCCTAAGTGCTTTTCCTCCTGTTAAGCAAATTATTTAAGTTTTTGATACTTGGCCCATTTAAAATGAAGTTTTGAGTTCTGCCCTGGGTATAGCATTCAGCTGCATGCTCCAGCAAAACCAGGCCTGTGACCTTGATTACAGGAATCACGTCATTAGCTCGGGTTTTGTTTGGTATGTTTGAGAAGAATAGGGGATGCTGTCTCTTAGCCAGTATAAACAGAATCGAGACAGTTTTAGAAAAAAAAGAAGTATATCTATTTGTTGAAGTACATCTTCCCCTCTAATTTATCTTGTCTGTTCTCCTTCGTTTAGAACCAAGAGCATACATGGACCAAGGGACAAAAAAGCCTGTGTGGGTGTTCAATAATAGGATTTTTCCCTATTATAGCCAGCAAACCTGTTTGATAATGTCTGTTCTTTTGCCTTGGAAACATGGTGGGAAAAAGAAAAAAATATCCCTGGTGGCGAACGCTATTTTTTAATTTAAGTAATACGGCTGGAATATGGATAAGCTTTCGGACTGGGAGTCGTGTCTGTAGCTGCTTCTTGCCGTACGCTCTGGGCTGTAGGAGACCTGGTCTTGGGTCTCCTTCATGTCAAGGCAGAGGTCTGCACCACTGCCTTGTCCCCCTTCTCCTCATGCCCTGCTTTCTGTTAGAGGGCATTTGGGCTGGACTGGAGCATCCAGGTCTCCATCCGAATGGAGACAGCTAGAAAAGCGGAGCCAGGCTTGCCAGACCGCCTTATAAATACATTCAACTTAAAGGCTGGCTGACTTTGCAGACCTTGCAGCCATGTTCCTGACCCTGTGCATGCCCTGGGATGAGTTTTGCCTTCCTGATGTGCCGTATGGCCCCACCGCGGGAGCCGGGCTGGTGCGGGCTGGGTGCTGGCATCGGCTGCAGTGAGCTGGGGACTTTCGGGGTATTTTGAGGCCAATGAAGGTGAGCCCAAGAACTTGACTCAATTATGGCCTTGAGCAGGAAGGTTTGTAGCTTCCAAGTGAGTTTCTTGTTTGTCAGGGCTTGTAATGTTGACATGTTTGATTTGGACACGTATTTGTGAACGTGTCTGGTTTCCTCTTGGCACTGCCGGTTCTGAGAACAGATTGCATTGCAATGCAGAGACAGCCCTGATGACTGAGTCCATGTTAGCAGAAGCTTTCCTTTGTTGCTGATCTTGGAAAAACCACCCTGCTAAGGAAAGAAAAAAAAAAGGGGGGGGGGGGAAGGAAGGGGGAAAAAAAGGGATGAAGCAGTATTCTGTGTTGGCTTTAACGTTGGTTTGAAGCTGGTCAGCAAATCTAACATAAAAGCACGGAGAGCTGGCAGGAGGCAGGCGAGGTGATGGGCCTTGGGTTACCGCTGCTGGGTCATTGATTCCTGCTCCCGTGATCTGCTCGTTATCGCTGTTGTATCTTGAAGTACGTAATCAAATCCTGTACAGCTTCAGCGTAACTTGGAAGACACAGAAACATGGCGATAAGTGAGTGAGAAATAACTCGGTGCGTGCAGGGGGGCTGGAGATTTTCATGCGTGCCTGCACCGCGGCGGGTCGGCAGAACCCCACGCTGCCACGGTCACACCAGCTCTGCTGTGGAAGCCTGGCCACAGGGATGGGAGAGGCGGAATTAAGCAGGAATTAGACACCCTGAGGGTAAATCCTGTGGTTTGAAGGAACAAACCCAACCATGATGATCAGGGTTACTGCGGCGAGGAGCATCCACGGTCGCTTTAAACCTGCCGGGGCGGGTAGTGCCGCGTATCGCTGGAGGCAGGTAAAGGATCACTGTGCCATAAAATAAGTTATGATGTGCTGCACGAACCTTGAGTCATCAGGATGTAAAATACTGCTTCCCATAAATCAGGGTGAAGGAGTAGAGGCACGCAGAGCTGAGTGGCAAACGTGCTGATGGAGATTGTTTCAGGCTGGTCTGGATAAAGAAAGCAACTGAGCCCAAAGTGGGGTGAAAGTGCATACCCGTTTGCCAGAAAACTGGCAAAACAAAACTATTTTAATTCTCTTACAGAAAGCTGCGACAGCATTTAACCCACTGAAAATTAAAAACATCGCTGAGGGAACTTCCTTGGAAAGCAAATCACGGCTGCAAGCAAATTGTTATGTCAAAAACTCAGTTTTCTGCTAAAAAAAAGGCAGATTGACGGAAAAGTTTTGGCTCATCCTCATGCTTACACAATGAAATGGGCAGAGTGCTTTGTACCCAATTAATTGCAGCCTAATAGCAATTGTAGTTTTGACTGCTGGACTGCATACACAGAAAACTGCTCTGATGTCCAGGTATTATAAAATGCACTCATAAAAAACTTGAACCATCTTGCTAAATTAATCTTGCTCGACAGCATAATAAGTTGCTAATGGAGATATATTTGATTTAATTATGACTATTTAACAAATCCGGCTAGCACTTTGGTTTTGGAGTTGTGTTACAGCCAATATTTCCTAGACTTATTTATATAATTTAGTTTTATTTTAGTCTTACTGTTGTAACCCTGTAATAACCCTTCCAGCTGCCATGTGGAGCATCTTTTCCTGTCCCAGACTCCAGCGACAGGAAAAAATGGCCCAAGTAAGTCTGACTTCTAGGCAGTGAGGGGGAAATAAAGCCTTCCCCTTATGCATCTCTAACAGCGTTGCAACATAATACGTTTGAAAAGGAATATTTGTTTGGGACACCTTCCGAGGTACTTAGCCGTAGCTTTTTGCTTTGTCTCATTTATGTTTCCGGAGCACTTCCCTCCCCTGCTTTGGTGCTTATTTTGCACCCGCCGTGGCCCCGGCGTTGCCTGCAGAGGAATCCCGCAACCCACGCTCACGCTGCGCCTCGGCGCTTCCCAGGGCACCGCCTCTTCTGAATCACTCACAGCCTTTTGTGGTTTCGTATCTTCAGCCCTTGTCGTCTGAACCTCTCCAGTTGCTCCATAAACATTAGTGAAGTGGTTGAATATGCATCTATAGGCTAGGAAAAATGTCAGTATTCCTGTTTTATAGATGATGAAAGTACAGAAGAGAGAGGAAAAGCAAATAGTTGCAGGTTTCCGGATCCTAATCTTCTGCTTGAAGCATTGCATCGCGCTTCCTGTTGATGCAGAGCGGTTCCCCAGATGACCTTCATTATATTGTTGATTCACATGATTTAGGTGAGGGAAATTACCAGGAGTTACTTAGCTAGATAGTCAGGCGCCCTAGATGCTTCCATACTCTTGGTTTTGCTTTGTTGTTTTAATTTAATTGCTAGGATGAATCGAGGCTTGGTTAAGGTGATAATTAGATATTCGGGTGTCCCTGAGATGAAGCGCTATTCCTACAGAAGTTCTCAAGACAGCTGAAAAATAAATGGTATGTCGCATGGGAAAAACGGGAGCTGGATGCTTTTGGGCGTCCAGGCATACACGTGCACCCGCAAATAGGCACCGCTGACAGCTCGTCAAGCGGCCTCACAGAATGAGCTGTTGCCCATCGCCTCCCGTAGCCTGCAGAAGTGGCACCTCCCTGGGCAACTTTGGGGAGTTCTTGGAAATTTCTAACAGGAGCTGATGCTGAGCACGTCAGGGGAGTGCGGGAAGCGCCCGGGTAGGGGTTTCTTCAGAGTCAGAGGTTTCATCCACGTTGGCACACACAGGGATTGTAAGCCTTTTACATCCTCGAAAAGTAGAAACAAACCTGCTAGGGAAGCAGGAAAACATATGTATGTGTGTTGGATCAGGCCCATATGGCAAAGTACTACAGGTAAAGGAGCAAATGCCACGAAGCTGGTGGAGGCTTCCAGCAGCACGCTGATTTTCCAGCTCACCTGCTGGCATTTGTAATCCTGGCGGGCAGTGCCAAAGGCATGTTCCTGCAGTTAACTCCCTCCATGCGTGCCGTTTCCCATTTCTGATTAATTGTTCTCATGTAATTGCCTTTGAATTGCCTCTTGCTTTCTTCTGCGCCTTCAGAACCGCAGGGCTGAGGTCTCCCTGCTCGCGGGGTGCTCTCTCTGCCAGAGCTGTGAGCGGTGGCTTTAGCTCATCCTCATCGACATCTGTATCCTCACTAGGTGTCTGGGCTCTTTTAGAAAACAAGACCTTAGGAATTGCATTTGCTATTGAGAAACGCTGCGAAGAACATTTTAAGGTAATAAGGGAGGGGGATGGGTTTTACTCCAAATGATGCAAATCCATTGGAGGCGGGGGGGTTCATGGGAGAGCATGGCATGGCATGAATTTGCAACAGATGCGTTTTGATTAAAAGCAAGAAACTGAAAATATGAGTCAACGGTTTATCACACGGAAGGCTGACTCAGCTATTTCTCGGGGCTGTAATAGCTGCTGGCGGTGCCCTGTCCCTCCCGTAGCCCTGCCCTGCCTTTTGCACTTGCTGGTGGGTGCTGCCTGGGGACAGCGGGAGTTCACTTGGGGCTGAGCCTGGGCTGGAAGCTTGAGGGGCTAAAATTCAACAATATAACTGAATATTGAGATTGAGCCACCTAGAGCTGGAAGGGCATCGTCAGGGACGGCCAAAGCTTTGCCCAGCACATCTCTTAGGAAGCTGGAAGTAAAGCGTGGGTACCCCAGGTCTGCAGGGCTGTTACCAGGCTGGTGATTCTCAAGCTTTTTGATCCGTCTGGCAGCTACCCCGAGTCTCGTGGGCTGCACGAGCCTTGACACCAATAAACACATTTCAATTTTTTTGTCATTTATTTGTGGTAGCAGGGTAACCACCCTGCTTTTCCAATAGCATCATGATGAATTTCTAATGGTAGCGTTCTTACCCGTACAATTTCATGGCTGTTTTGTTTGCATGGGAAGGACGCGTGGGTGGGATTGTGCATGCTGGGGGGTGCGTGGGGTTACAGTGGTCCGGAGGAGCTGGGGCTGAGACCAGGGTTATGCACTGGTTTCCGTGTCATTGAACTGGAAAGCTCTGGTTTTTGTGGGGGCTTGGTGGCCGAGTGATGTAAGTCCGAGAAGAGCAGATTTTTTTTGCAGCTGGCAAACTGGTTAACATGGTTGAGGAAGTGAGTGTTGGGGGATCAGCTGAGAATTAGGCTCTCTCTCGGTCTGTCCTCAAAAGCAAACGCCTCATCTGCATCTCTGGAAAGGGGCTGTTCGCTGCTGGCAGCACTGGAGGCTGGGCCAGGCTGGTTCGGGAGCCTGCAGGGTGTTTTCCTGGAGCTGAGCATGTCAGATGAGGGCGCATGTGAAGCCTCTCCTCCTTGGCAATCCCCCGTCTTTTAGGTTTTAAAGCTTTTGGGCAATTTTGCTGTGAGAAAGCTGACTGCATACATCTGACACGAGAACAGGAAGAGCTTGAAGTAACATTTGCATGTCAAAAAAAAAAAGAAAAAGTCAAAGAATCAAAGCAGCTATTGAAAAAGGGAAGAAAAACACTTGAGTACGTTGAATTTGATGCTCTGGGCGTTTCAGCCTGGTTGCTTCCATCCCACAAGTACGCTCACCCTCCGCCCTCCCCTTGTGTGTTTTATTAATAACTTCTGAACTTAAACCTACATGGTGAGCTCTCCAGGGTGGGGAGCTGCAGCCCTGGCCAGAGCTCGGGGCAGCTCTGGACCCCACGGGGTGAATTAGCATGTGGGAAAAGCCCCAGGAGCAGCTCCTTATCCATGGCCGTCAGGACCCGGAGCTGCTTTCAGAGCCTGAGTTCAGCCACAGCGCTCCCAGCAGCGCCAGGAACCTCCAACCTGCTCCGAACCTACGCTTAGTGCTTTATTAATGTACGAGAGCGGAGGATTAAAGAGGTCAATCCTCTGCTGTTGTAAACCGGCATGTGTAGGCGTAATATCTGCGCTCGCTTGATGTGCATCCAAGACTCTTGCGTGGACCTTGGGTACCACGGGGTTCGAGCTGGAGATCGGTAGGGCTGTCGGCAAATGGAGCTTTCTGCGCTTGGCAGGATGTTGTTAGCATACGTCCGGAGTGCGTGTCTGCTCACGGCGCTTCTGCACCAACACCCCGCCAGTGTCATTTCCTCTGCCATCCCCTCCGCTTTCAAGCAGGGCAATAGCTCAGAGCCTTGGCACATGCCAGGCACTCGGTGAAGTCCCCAGCAGGACGGGGAACCCAATGTAGGCTCAACAACGGGCATAAAAATGGAAGAAAAATAGCATTGCCTTCAGTCCCCGAAGCGAGTACCCAGCGGGAAGCTGCCTGGGAATTGCCTTCCTGTGGCGAAGCACCCAAATCCTTGCCCTTTTATCTCTGAAGGGGCTGAGCCTGGTCTACAGAGATAGTTTTTGATGGGCTTTTAGTAAATAAGTCGGGTCCCCCCCTTGCAGCCCGCTCCACCCGCCCTAGGAGCTGGCACCGTTCATAAGAAATGCTGTGACTGGGCCGGGCAGATAGGCGCGATGCCAAGGCAAGATGCCTTTTGGTTGACCTAGGAAGAGTAAAAATGTTGAGCTTAGTATGGAAAAAAAAAAAAAAAAAAAAGACCTACTTGGAGGAAGTTCTGAAAAATCACACAAATACGTCTGCGAACTTGGCCGCTGTACAGCGGCGGTGCCGAAAATAGCTGCAAAAACCAGGCTGCATCGTGGTGAGCAAAGCTTCAGAGAGCTGTGGCTTTTGCTGAAGCGTGAGGAGTGGGGGGTGACAGGAGGAAGATGATGCCACAGCTCATGGCGAGGGCTCGCTCTGTCTTGAGGAATTCACTTGTTCTAGCATCTTGCACGTTTGAAGGTCATCGTGCATTTATTGACTTGTTTTTAGATGGGCTCAAAAGGTATTTGCGTGAACTTTGAAAAAAAAAAAACCCATAAGCAAATGAAACACAATCTCCACAGGAAATTTTGACATAGTTACTGTGACTCAACTTATTAATATTAGCAGTATTATGTAACTGTTGGTCTTGACGCTTTCTTCTTATCTTATCTTGTGAGTGCGCTACTGGGCGTTAATGGAGATAAAAGAATTGGTCGAGTACGAAGCTGAAAATCCAAATTTTCAGGTTTTTCAGTCACCCTGTCCAAATACAGCATAAGAAGGGTCTCCACTGAGCCCCGCTCCAGGGGCGGTCACCCACCGTGGTGCTCCCTAATACCGAAACAGGGCAGGGTGCCTCGGGAAGCAGGGTTTTGTCCCCTGGGAACGGTCTCATTAGTGGTCATGAACGTCCATGGGGTAACACCAAGATTTAATTAAGGTTAAATAGATTGTGTTATGAGTGCTGTAGTCTGGCTAAGGACTCTGACCACAGAAGAGGGGTCAGGAGGTGCAAAAATTACTTAGAAACTTCATGGCTTGCTGGTAGCTCAGGTGGACACAGGTCACAGTCGGGCTGAGGAAAAATTAAATATTTCAGCTCATTTCAACAAGACAGCTGTTCTTTGTGGTATTTTTTTTTTTTAATAAACACAACTGAAACATTTTATTTTGATTTTATATTTATATGGGGTAATCTAAGCAAAATTCAAATGTACTTGTGGGAAATTCCCTTCTGATCTAAATCATGTTTTCTGAGACAAAAGTGCTGTGATGAGAAAGTTCCAAACAACTCCGATTTCAACATTTGTTTTAGTTATTCGAGACAAACAATGCTCTGCACATTAAATTATTTTATTTCATCTCGTTTCATGATGTAACTGAGTGATCCCTGTACGTTCATGTGCTTTTTAGTGCCAGTAACCAGTGCTGGCTGGGTTCAAGGTGCGGGTGACAGATGCCGTGAGGGCGATGCCAGTTTATATGACTTTCTACTAGCTGAGTAAACAAGCAGGACTGCCACCAGCCATCACTGTTGTACAGGGAAATTCAGCCTAAACATGGTCTGAAGCCCTGTAAATACAGGATACAAATGCAGCTGCTTCCCAGGACGATGCATGAGTCAATCCCAGCTGAACGTAAGTGGCTGAGAAGTGATCAAGCTCCTGCAAGGGCTTGTCCTGCAGTTTACATCAGCGATTTCCAACCTTCTTTTTAGTGGCTGTGCATTTTGTTACTGGCAGAGTAACTACTCCAACTAGCAAAAAATAATAATTTAAAAAAATATATATATATACTTTGTTCACCTTGTGACTGAGGAAAGTCCATCTGCTGTCACGAGCCATCTTTACAGGTAATACAGCTCCAAGTCTTGAAGGCTGTCCTTTAAGTGGCAGGCATATTGGCTTTCGTCTCTATTTGTATAGGTAAATAGCTTATGAAATAGGAATATGGGTAATTCTGATGTAGAGGACAATAGGAAGAGGAGCTGGGCTGAGGAAACCAAGGAACGTGCGTGTGCTGTAGGGACCTCTGTGTTCACGCGTGGAAGATACGTATGAAAGTGTCCTGCAAACGGTACCGTCGCTTTGGATTTAAAGACCTTGTTTAAACGGGCAGTGCGTGCACCTGCATGGGAAATACTGTTAAGAAAAGAGACCTTAGAGAAGGGGTTGCCTTTTTATGCCGCTCATCAAAATCATTATCCCAACATCACTGACTGGAGGCTTTGCAAGAGTTTGTTCTTTTGTTTTTCCAGTATTACTCTGCCTGATGGTTGTTGCTTATTCATATTGTTCAAGGAATTTTACATCATTCAAAGGGCGTGTTTTGTGTTAGAGGGGGAACGTCCAGCTGACTGTTGACACATATCATTAAGCAGTGCCTTCGCATGTATTAAGGAAAATAATCTGAAATACATAGCAAATAGAAAGCGTTTGGAGGACCAGAACAATCTGACTTACCGCTTGTTATTTACATTCCCTTTTCCAGAGAGTGAAAATGCCAGAAATAAAGGAGAGGAGCTACTTTGAAGAATTTCCAGTGATTTTACAGATTGATCTTCAAATTTGTAGAAATCTGCCCCGGGAAGGGGCCGCTGGTGAAGCTGGGGGCTCATCCGCTCAGCCGGTGTCGCAAGGAGCAGCCGAAGCTGGAACCAGTTCCCGAAGCGTTCATGGTCTGGTGGCTCACCAGGACGTTGGTTTGAGACATCAGACTCTAACCAATGCATTTTGGGAGACGCGCGCACGGCCGCATGGACCATCTCGAGTAGCGTCTGTCTGTGGGGACGGAGCCGGTCCGTCTGCCCCGTCGTGTCGACGGTCCCACATGCTGGAGAGGATGCAGGTGCGAAACTGGGCTTTTCTTCCATCAGATAAAACACGTTAAATCAAGTTCTGTGCATATGCTAAAAAAAAAAAAAAAAAGAAAAAGATTTGATTATGGGAGATGAACAGTGCACGTGCTCAGAGACTAACGCGAAGCTGTCTTCGAGGTGGTGAGGAGAATACCTGTATCGTTACCCCTGTTCTGTCTCCTTGCATTTTGGATTGGGCCCCCACGTAAACACTATAGGTCTATCAGCTGCTGGACTGTTTCCAGCCTGCTCCTCCAAAGTCACGCATCACGAGACGTTGCCGAGCACAAAAAAAATAGTATTTGGTTTTTTAATGTGCAAGATAACAGGACATAAAGACTTGGGGTGACTTATAGCTGTAATATGTAATTTTTATTTTAAGTCTGTTGGTTTATTTGCTCAGTTTTATATTTGTATCTCGACAGCATGTTCCCTCTACTTCATACAGCTGTTCTTCAGAGTATGAGTTTTCCATCATGCTAGTGCTGAACTTCATGGCTCCGTACAACAGAACTTAGAAATTTATCACAAATAAGGGGTATTTTCAAGCAGCCATCCATTATCGCAGTATTTATTATGAAATAAGGACAGACTTTTCGATTCTGATGTTATTTTTTACTCACGTAGCACTGATGTAATCTTAATTACACCACTTAAATTAATTCTCACTTACATGAGAAAAAAATAGGACAGTGTTGGGCCCATTTCATTTTTATCCAGAATGATATAATGGTTTATTCAGTCAGCAAGGAGTCTCAGAATAAAAGATTTCTCTTCTTTTGCAAGAGTATGATAAATTTGATTAATCTGATCTTGTGGTCATGAAGATTAGTCCATCTGATGTGGCACAGAGCTGTTTGATGATGGTGCTAGGAGGGGTTGTTTTGAGGCCAAGACCTCTCCCTGCAGATGCTGTGCAGGCAGTGGTGACTTCTGCTGTTAAACATCAGGCTCTTCTCTAGTTCTGCTTCCCACACTAGACACGGCTCCCATCTTACCCTGCCTGCTCGCGTGGAGACGTTGCAAGCTTCAAGAGCTCAGGAGGGAAAGTTCAGATGTGGTCCTGAGCGTGGACAAGGCCAGTGGTAGATCCAAGACTGCGACCACCGAGGGCTTCTTCCCTTCCTGCACGAGGGCTTCTGGCTCATTTCACATTAGAGCACGTTTGTGTTTCTGCTGGATGGCAACGAGATCCTGGCGTCCACCATTAGCTTGACTAAGAGTTAGGTCGGGAGTCTCCTACATGGCCATCTGCTCCCGCCTGCAGGCAGGGAGCCCAGCGCAGCCGTCCGCAGCAGCGAGGGGAGGCGAAGTGGCAGAGACCTCAGCGAAATCCTTTGCAAACTGGGCTGTATGGGGTTTGGAGCCTTCACCGTGGCAACGAGCAAGAGGGACAAAGCGCGGCTCAAACGTCTTGCACAGCAGAAGGCTTTGTGTCATCTGGGTTATAGGAAATTAGATGACTGCAAGAGGTATCTCCTTGCAAAGGAGATGTGTCCAAACCTATCTGACACTTGAGGCCGCCTGAAATCCAACCTTGGTGCTGGTTTGGAGCCGCTGGAACTGAGCAGACAAGAAGGACTCGGGGGCTAAATTTTGTTATTGGCTTGGCTGAAAGTTACTTGAGTCTTTTGAACATTTCTGGTGTGTCAAAAAACACAAAAATGTAGAAAATTTCACGTAGAGACCTTGTGTCCTGTCCACCTCTCCCCGTCTCACCTTGATTTCTGGTACTTGCTGTTTGGTTTGGCTAAAATCAGAAGTGAAAGGATAGTATTTCTAATTTCTCATTCTGACCCAGACCAGGAAATGTGGAGAAGCATTTCTAATCTTTCTAAGCTGAAGTCTCTTTTTTCCAAGCCTGTAAGCAGGTAAAGGGAAATTTGCTTTTTGATCTGGGTAAGACACAGCTATCTAAAACACTTCACTCACCTTGGGTAAAAAATTATTATGAGATGCTCCAGCCTTTAAATATTCTGGCTCCTGGAAGCAAAGAACTTCCTGCTTTTATTTTCATTAAAGTTCATTCTTGGGTAATCAATCTTTGCTTTTCTAATCTAATGTAGTGTGTGTGATGTGGGACTTCCCAAAAACAACATCTGATTCGGTTGCTCTGTTCTCTGTCCTGCTGGCCCTGATGGAGGGGCTAATATTTCCCTGTAATCTTTCCAGAGTTCATCTTCCTATGCAGCGTACTTCAGAGCCTTCTTCATTAACAAAGAGAAAATTATTAGTTTGTGATTTTTTTTTTGGAGTGGAGAAAACTTCCTGTGAAGTTTTTCCTCTTACATTTGATTTAAAAGTATAAGGGATTAGAGGGTGTTGAAAGCAAACAAAAATGTTTGTATAAATTATCTGCTTTCCACAGAAATTGTCCATTTTTTGGTGATTTATGGAAAATTACTTTGCTCTCTTCTTTCTCCTCTGCACTGCTTCCTCCCTCTTCTCATCCGAACAACTTTTGCTACACTTTGCAGACAAAGTTTTTCTGTTTTCTGCTGAAGAAAGCCAGGTATCGTTTGGGTTTGGTTTTTTTTTTTTTAATTTGGAGGCAAAGTGAAAATTTCTCTCGCATCTGCTGTTTTTCCTGCACAAGCACCCTCATTTTTCTGAGCCCTTTTACACCGCCTCCTTGTTAGAGGACAGAATCATTCCAGCGATAACTTAGATCTGTTTGGTTTGGGAGAAAATGAGAATTACTGCTCAGGAGGGACCGCTTCTTTTGTGTTTTCCCACAGTACATCTGCATTCCCGAGCACGGTGGGTTTTGCCCATGGACCTTTATCATCTCCTGGCTGCATGGACCGTTGCTGGTTCGGGGATGAAGTGTGAAGAGCAGAAACTCTCTGTGCGCAGCCCGAGTGTCGGGAGATGCTGCTTCTGCTCCGCTCCTGCCCCAGCCCGACATCCTGTGCGACTTTCAAGCAAATCACTCGGTCTCTTTGCATCTCCGTACCCAGCCATCCTCGTCGGGGGTAATCACAGCTTCCTTGCTCGTAGGGTGCTGGTAGGGGAACTTCAAGCTTCGGCGGCGGATTTGCATGTCGAAGCGGAGCCCTGCGTGCTGTGCTGTGCTGCGCGAGGGGAAGCAGCTTGGGGGAAAGGTATGAACTGGAAAAATAAGTGGTGCCTCGAAAAAGCTGCCGCAGGAGGGGGCAAGCTGAGGAGGCGAGGTCCTGGGACGGAACTGCACGAAACCGCAGGAGCTGCCGTGCAGACCGTCTCTGTGCCCTCATCTCTGACACCCTGGCCCTCGCTTTTATTTAAAAGCATGTCTGGGTGCTCCACCCTGTTAAGTGGTGTATCTGGGAAATAATCAGCCAGAGGCTGGAGCTTGTCCCCCTGCCAGAGCCATCTCTCGGGTCTTCAGCGGCGCAGAACTCCCCGTCTTGGTTCATATTTCTCATTATACACAACTTGCTTGAGTTTCATTGCTTAGGTAGCCACAAACTCCAGAGCTTCATACCTCCCCGCTCTGTTTCTAGCCAGCAGCAAGCCCTGCATCAGTCACGTCGTGATGCTCCAAGCCATCGCATAGGACGAGGCGGTGGAAAGCCTGCGAGTCCCAGCGCGGTCAGACACCTCCAACGGGTTCTTATTACAAGCTGGACGATGTGCGAGGTGTGTCCTGTCCAGGCGTTCAAACATTATCTCGGGTCATGGGGAAAGCAGATCTTAGACAGCTAAAGCACCTTAAGACAGTGCAGGAGGTGAGGAATATGGGCAATTATTTTTCATGGTGAGCTGGGTAGGACGGAATGGATAAACTTTTGGGAAGCAGAGACCGTGCCAAGGACTCCTGCAGCTGTTGGTGGAGGGGTACCAAAATTTTAGGCTCCCTGGTCTAAGTTTTCATCTTCCAGTTGGACTGCAAGGAGAGAATTTTTGCCTTGGAAATGACTTCAGGGTAGGAGCACTAGAAAAATGCAGTTCTCCATCTTCACGTCTTGCCGTGCTGAAGCTTTCTGCAAGGCGGACCCTGCTGTCCACCTCGCATGGGATGGTTTCTGGCATGAGGAAGATGACGGTGCTTTCCCTCTGTAAGAGAATATAGCCAGAATAAGGTTGTGAGATGGGAGGGTGGTCAGCAGGGTGTAGGCAGACCTGCCAGCGGCTGCTTCAGTGACAGTGTTTGGAGAAGAGCTTTAGAAAATACACCAAAGGTAACACGCTGTCAGCTGTCTTGATGCCAGTGTTGTAAAGACTTATATATATACAGCACTTGCAGGGAGAATGGATATCAGCATGTGAAGAAATGAATACACTTTTGCAAAGAAGGAATACTTTTCATCAGCTGATCTAGAAATACAGTAATATTCGATCTGTTAACATTGTCCCTTTCCTTACAGCGCTTGATACATGGTTTATAGCCAGAAGAGGCATGGGATGAAGCCAAGGCTGGGAAGCCTCTCCCCTTGGAAGGAGGGATGCGGATTCTCATGGAGCAGCAGTTGATGGTCTGCACACCCAGCAGCTCTGGCCGGCGGCTGGGCGATGGCCGTGGGAAAGCTCTCGCCGTCCGGCAGCTGTGGGGTGTCTGACGTGACAAGGGGACACCGCAGGGAAACGTGGAAGAAGGACGGTCGAGTTAGTCCTGAGTCCGAATTCAGGTTCACAGCCATGCGCTTTGTAACCGGTAAAGATTAAGATCTTAATTTTGGCGTTTCTTCATACCTGCAGCCAGAACACGGCCTGTGCCTGCTCTGTGTAAGAGCCTTGGGAGCGCTGGCGTGCCGGGTGTGTATTTTTAGGTCATTTCCAGAGAAGTGGATTCATTTCGACGGAACCAGCCGACCGCCTCGGCACTCAGCCGTGTTGTGATGGAGATGAAGGACAGTTTCCACCTTACATCGTCTTGCTGTCGGAGGTTTTGACCTTGCTCACACGTCTGTTACTGCCTGATTTATCTTCACTGACGTTCAGACTCTGGCCCTTCCAAGATCGTTATCAGACCGTCTCTGGATTTCAGTGGCCAAACTCTCAAAAGCTGTGGCCCCCAGCAAGGGCCTCGTCTGCCTAACACAAAATAAAGACCAACCTCTGCCAAACTAATTCATCCCACTTTAATCCCTCTCTTCAGAAGGTCTCTTTGCCTTCCTGGAACCGCCTGGTTCGTTAGAAATTGGGCTTTTGAATGTATTAGAAATGTAGACCTCATATTCCCACAGGCACGTGGGGACGTGGCGGAATGAATGTGCATATTGTATCTTAATAATCTAGTCTTCTGGGGTTGTCAGACTTTTTGAAAGAGGTTTGAAACGGGGACCAGTTTTATCTCACACGAGGCATTGGGTCCTCACTTAACTAATGGTGCAACTCCATATAGATTTCTCAACCTAAAATATAGTACTATGCACTAATCAGATATTATTTAGAAAGTATTTGGTAAGTAACACCTGCTGCACTGAAAATTAAATTAAGGGTGTTAAATAGGAGTTTAAAGAAAACAAGTTTTAGGGAAAAAATCTTTGAAGATACCTATTTTAGTTCAGATTTCAAATTTAAATTTCCTAAAAGATGTTGGCAGGGTTAATTTTTCCTTTGTACATGTAACATATTTGTTCATCTATGCCATTATACAGCTCCTTTCAAGCTGAGTATTATACTGGAATACAGCAAAAGCCAAATTTAAGATATGAAACTGGAGGAGACCGTATTTCATACTGCATAAAATGCACCTCTGGAATTTTCAGTTCTTCTTTTCTGCAGTATTACAAATGCCTTTATAAAGTATCATGGCTGATGAGCTAAAAAAGAGGAAAAAAAGAAAAGAAAAGAAAAAAAACAAACAAAAAACCCTGTGGCTTTGGATATATTCACTTCAAGTTTGTGGTTAATATTTCCCAGGCTGCTTAGAGGTGAGCCTAAGTTCAGTCATCACACTGCTGCTTCACCAGTCTCTGCCGGTGTTTCTAAATGACTCTGATAAAAGATTGCGAAAAATGGACCTGTGGTAAATTGCATCATCCTTGTTATGCATTTTAAGATGGGGACAAAACACAAGCTGTGTGTCCGGGTTGCGCTCAGCCTTCCCTTGCACTCCTCCTCCATCCCCGCAGCAGCCGCCGGTGCAGTTCGGCCGGCGCAGCCCGCGGTGGGTGCAAACCCGCTGCATTCTGCTGTGAGCTAATCGCGTAACCATGCATCTCTAGCCGTGCTGTTTTCCTCCTTTGCACTAGGAATTTTGCATTAGCTAGTGGTCATGGAGACACTAGATTTCTCTTTGATGGAAGATAAAAAGCTGAAACAGGCACCGAGCCCAGAGTGGAAGTCTTCCACTTCTGGGTGGAAGTCCCCAGCCACCGTGCACAGGACCCCCATCAGCTACAAGTGTTCAAGTGGCATGAGACGGGTCTGAACCGAGAAATCCTAGAACAGCGCTTCACTTTCTCACTGCCTGAACCGTGCAACCACTCTTTAAATCCCTTTCTTTCCAAAATACAAAGAGCTTTTTCCTTCTTAATCTTTGAGAGGTTTTGCTTTAACCTCATTAAACTTCATTGCCAAAATCTGAAGCAGATTGAGATGAAGCAGCTGATATGTGAGAATACGAGTTACAAACTGGTGCTGAAGAAATGCTTGCAATAACACAGCCTCTCCATATGTGTCTTTAAACAATGTAAACTGCCGTGAGTTACACTAGGAAGAAGTGGGGAGTCCCCGCTTGGCAGAGTTACTTTAGAAATCAAACCAAGCCCAGTCTCTCTGGGTACAGCCAGGGCTGTTGTCTGCTGGCTCGTTGCATGCGGATGGTTGTTGTGGTGCTGGGATATATTTGTGTGTTTTATTTGTATGTAAATATAAGAAAGCAGAAACAGAAACCCTCCTGTGTACTTGGCTATTCTAAAATAAACCCACACAACCACGTATTTTGAGGGAGGTAATGCAGATGCTAGAACCATAACAAGTGCAAGTGGCCCTGCTCGCAGCCTGCTGCGCTGGCCTGTGCTGTCCCCACAGGTTACGTTATTCTGGGGGTGTCCTGTGATCCCCACGTGCAAACCCGATGTGCATCCATATCCCAAAGCAACTCCTGGTGCTTTAGGTGTACGTTAGGTACCTCAGCCAGGGAGCTACACTGCTGGATGGGAGTTCGGTGCTGATTTGCACCGGCACTGCTGTAACTCTTCCTGGCATCCGTCTGCGTTTGGGCGCCAAACTGCAATGTGTCACCTGGACCTGCAGTGCTCTTTACTCTGCATCTTGCTTCTATCGTTACGCGGTCACTTACTACACCAAAACAGTCCTTAAAACCTAGCACAAGTGACAGATCCTTTTGGTTTTAGTGTTTTCTCCCCTGGGTAGAAAACAAGTCAAGTCTGGCAGCAGTAAGCCAGTCTTTGCAACTGAGAGGTTACTTTCCCTATTGCAGTTTTTGCTTGAGAGGGAAAATGGTATCTTAAACAAGAAGTGCCCCGTGAATCAGTGCCCACACGCTGCTGTGTTTCCATTGGCACCCTGATACCCTCGGCAATCCGGAGTCTGGCTCGGACCTCTTGCTTTCCCACTCGTTATAAAGCAGGAGTGATTGTGCGTGAAAGGAGGTGCCTGGATGTGAAACCAGCTGAGAAATATCCCGGCCACTTCTCTTTTCCCATCAGTAGATATTGCTTCAGTTCCCATTTCCTAATACTGCCTCTTTCATCGGCTTCAGGCCCTTTTCACCACTTGCTTGCCAAGGATTTCCGAGCCTTGGACCAAGACATACTTCAGCTATTTTAAATTAAATCTTTGATATTCCTACTGTATTTTGTCTTCAAATGGGCATTTATCATCCTTTCTACAAAAGTTTTCCCTCTTTTATGACTACAAGCAATACAAGCTAGAGTAAGATATTTATACCATGCTAGCTGCAGAACTCTGGACACAGAAATAATCTCTGTCTTCCTCTCCTCTTGCCGACACCTGAATTTGCCCCAGTCTTCCTTTTAGGTAGACCCTTCTGCCAGCTTTCTCTTTTATCAAACGTTGTGCCACTTCCCTGTCCTTTAATATTAAACTAAAACGGACACCAACTTGTATCTCAAATACCCTGTAAAACTTGAGTCTCAGACCATTAGAAAATTGCTCGGATACCTGCAGCAAATCAGACTGGCATTGGCCGAGCGATACCTGCAGTCACGGTCCCATCGTCTCATCGCTGTATTGCTGCTTCTGCAAATTTGTAGCTTTTTGGATGTTTAATTAGTGCTGGTTCCATCACAGTGCCCAGGGGCCTCGTTTTCCACCGCGGATGGTGCCGCTGTTTTGGGATCATAGCGCACAACAGTGAGGAGGGGGAGGAAAGTGGTTCTCCGGCTGGTGCAACACGCAACCCAGGGTCTGGGTGTTAATTCTTGCTCCTACGGTGCTTGTGCTTTCCCTCCCCCAGGCTGTTAGACCGAACACGCCTCATATCTGTACAGAAACTAATGCAATTTGATGCTGATTTTGGCCAGGAGCCTTGGTATTGCTTCAACATAAAAATTCAAGAGACCTTTCCTCAGGCACCACCAGAAAGGAGCAGATTCAGACCCAAGCTGCCCGAGCTGGTCCCTGCCCACCCCGGGCATCCCTGTGGCCCACCGCCAGGTATTGCTGTCACCAGTTGCTCCTCTCATAAACCGGCTTCTGCACTGCGGTGCTTTGCACCCTGATGGTAAACCGGGTAGGAAATCAGTAGGAAAGACGAGGCTGGAAATGGTGGGGGTTTGGGGACCCGGCTCCTGAGGGTGCTCAGCTGGCCCCGCAGCAGCAACAGCCTCCGCTGCCTGAGTACGAGCGACTGTCCCAAAGCCCTCTGACCTTTGCAGCTATTATCTTCAGAGCTGTAAGGAAAAGGAAATAGGAAGTAGAGCTGCTGTAATGCATTTTTTTCGTCTGCTGCTGGGTTCTGGTATGCTGAAATGCTTTGCTGTTTACCTTGCGAGTGTGTTTTTGTTTCCATTTGCATTTGAATGTTGTAATCAGCAGCTGTAGCTCTTCATCTGAGCTCGGCACTCTGCCATGCTCTGGGTTTTCCATGGGGCAGTTTAGCCAGGGGCATGTCTCAGTAGCTGCATCCTGCTACCAGCAAGGGCTTTTGCTCTCTGTTATTTGGCAGAGGGAGGAAGGAAAGGAGCCAGGAGATCCATTTATCTGAAAGCAGAGCTCCTGGGGCAGCAGGGCCAGCTCTACAAAGCCCTGGCTGCAGGGCTGAGCAGGGTCTGCCGTTGCAGGGATGTGCAGGAGAGCCAGGCTGGGAGCCTGCAGCACAGCAGCTCCTCTTTGCAACAGGTACTCGGATATCATTTGAAATTTTTATTGCTTGTTTCCTAAGGATAGAAGTGGTTGAGAGAAACTAGGAGTGCAATCCCGCTGGTGGGGATGTGCTGGTTTGCTGATATCCTGGGGTTAGAGAGGAGACCCCAAGCTAATTTACTGGGGCACTGGGTTGAAAAATAAGGGCAGGTAAGCTACAGGCTCTGGGGTTTAGTAATTCTGTTGATCTGGGGTTTCTAATGCCTGTTTTGGAAATATATCTAAGGAAGTTTGCATCTGGTTTGAAGTACATGTGGCTTAAAACTGCTGCAGTCATTCTTGTGTTTAACTCCATTTTACCCTCAGAAGATTAGTAAATAAACATAATTATTTCCATGCAGTGGGTGCTGTGGGCTGTCATTGATTGGCATGAATCAAAATGATTGAAGAGCATTAGTGAGTGCCCTGAAAAGGAGAGGAAAACAAGGAAAACATTACTGGGGGAGCTGCCTGCACAGATGTGTGTCTAGCACGTTAAGAGTGTTGCATTCTAAGACAAAATGAAACTGTTTCTTCTTTTTTTTTTTTCCTGTTCATTCATCGCAGAAGCCAAACTGGCTTCTAGGCTCTAGCCTTTCCTTTTCTATTTTTTTCTCAATATTTCTGTTTTTTCCTCTCTTTCTTTCACTGCACCCGTTCTTTTCTTTGTTTCCACTGTACAAGACACTTCTGTTCGTATTTCTCCTGTCCTCCTGTTGCAATACTCTGGATGGGGCCAAGCCTGAGGGCGGGCAATGTCTGCCCCTGTGTGAATGGGACTATCATGCAAACAAGGAAAGAACTAAGGCAACCGGATGCCTCTTCCTAACCTGTCTGTGCCAATTGCTCTCCGCTCCTGTATACTTCAGTAAGAAATGAGGAATTGTCTACTGTGGCTCATTCTAGTAATAATGCGCATTAAAACTGCCTTCAGAGAAGCTTCCCACATTGTATTGTGGGCAAGGGATCTCTCGTGCTTTAGTTTTTCTGCACCTAGATTATTTTGTTTGAGAGGTTTCCTGAGAAATTAAAAGCACTTGTGAGCACAGCTGCAATACAGCCAAAGCCCAGGGCGGGAAGGGCTTCTCAAGACTTTGCAGACTTGCTGGTTGTGCTCTCCTCGGTGTCCCTCTGGAGACAGAAATAGGGGTGAGCAGATGGACCTCTGTGTCTTCCAGCAGCAGCAGCCCGTGAAGGTTATTCCCCCCCTTCAATTCAGTGAAAGCTTTTGCTCAGGTATGTCTTGGTTCAGGGGGGTGGGGAGGTTCTTGTTATCGATGATTTGGCTTTCCTCAGATAGTAAGCTTAGAGTCCTTTTTTGGGGGGAGTTTGATAAAGCAAATATTAAGGCAGCACCTCAGTGCATAGAATGCCATGGCTAGAAAGACTATGGTAGAAAGGCCATGTAAAGTCTGGTTGGGATTTACCTCTGCTTTTGAAGCTGATAGAGATGGCTTCACCTGGGAGCTTTATGCTGTTGCACTTCTGTGCAGCAGAGAAACATCACACAACAAGTGAGGGAACGGCCACCGATAGCTGTATTTCTATGGCTGTGAGGCATGGAAGAACAGGAGACTTACTACCAGACCTTAACCGAAACGTAATCAAAACTTAACAAGGAAAGAGCTCTTCTGAAAGCATGGTCTGGAAGCCAGCTGCTGATTAAATAAAGATGATAACCAGATGGTAAATCAGTGCACTAAGCAGGAGGAGAAAGCAAAGAGCTGCTTGTGAACTGCACCACCTGCAATGATCTGCTTGCTGTTTGGAAGAATGTTGCAGAGTAGTCTTGTAGGATAATTCACGTGGGAAGGGACCTCGGGAGGACTCTAGTCCAACCTCCTGCTCAAGCAGGGTCAGTCACAAGGTCGGACCAAGTTGCCCTGGGCTGTTTCCAGCCTTGGAAACCTCGCTGGGTGACCTGTTCCACTGCTTGGCTGTCCTTGCAGGAGAAAACATCCCCTGGTATCCAGGCTGAACCTCTCATTTCAGCTTTTCCCCCTTGTCTCTCGTGCTCCTACCATGCACCCTCGGAAGAGCCTGGCTCCACTTTCTCAATAAGCCCCTAGCAGGAGGGTGCTATGAGCCCCCCCAAAGCCTCGCCTCCAGCAGAACAAGCCCCCCTCGCCCCCTCCTCTTACAGCAAGGGCTCTGTGCCCTGGCTGCGCTGGTGGCTTCAAGCTTTTTGGGCTTATTGCTCCAGTTTGTCAATGTCTTTCTTGTACTGGGGGGACTCAAAACTGGATGCAATATTCTAGGTGTGATCTACTGAGTCCTGGGTAGAGGGGATCTACTTCCTTTGATCTACTGGGTATGCTTCTGTTTGTGTATATCGATGTGGAGGTCTGAATAGACAAGCCTGTATGAACTGGTGACCCGAGCAGGAGGTGACCTGGTGCTCCGAGGTGAAGAGCAGAGCAGGGGAAGCGCTGACCTGGGGCATGAATCACGGACACGCTGAATTTGGCGTTCCTGTGACTGCAGCAGATAGGGCCGGAGCTGCCCCCGTGCCCCCGCAGCACTAACCCTCCTGTGCTGATGGCTGACACCAGCCATCAGCCTTGCCTTTGTGCTTCTTGCAAGTGTTGTCAATAACGTTGGTGAAGCGTATTTGTAAGTGACAATATGTAACACGTGGCTTTTGCACAGGAGACCTCCCAGGAGCTCCTGTGGGTAGGGGGTTATCATGCAAAGCCAACGCTCTCTGAGCATGGAGGTCAGTCTTCTCGTCTTCACTGCACGTGGCCTGGTGGCCCCAGGCACCGCTGTCTGCTGGACACTTGTTGGCTATGGACTGGGTAGGAAAATTGAGCGCCTGGAGGGATAAGAGTGAAAATAAATGCTTAGGCAGTGATCAGCCTGCCAGACCCGTGGGGTCATGAGTAATGGATGAGTCACTTCTCACCCGGTTGGTGAGATGTGGAGTGGAAGGAAAGGATAAAACCATATTAGCTGTGGGGAAAAGAGGATATCCAAGGAAGCAAGTTCTTGGTTCTTCAGGTATGGCCTTACCTGATGCCCACAGGCACTTCTGGCAACACTCCTGCTGCAGTAGCATTAGACTGCACACTCCAGTTAGGCATGCTGTAGAAACACCTCAAGAGAAAGTGGTTTAGACTAAATATAAACTGGCTATACAAGCATTTTTACTGCCACCTCCCCAAGCAAGACAGGGAGTTTTCAATTACAGAATCGCAAACAGCCACACAGGACGCACCCTGATTTATGCATTAAATACCAGGAAAGGCTTAAGTTCTGTTTGTCACTTAGCAGATGGTGACGGTTGCTCCAGCATGTGAAATATTTCATGCCTGACACCTCAATTCAGGAAATAGTGGTTTGCTCAGCAGAGGTGCAGGAGGCAACAAGTTGTTATCAAGTATAACATTAGCCTTTCTCATAGTTTTTCTCAATTTACTGAGTTTGTTTTCCAGAGCAGAAAGCTGTACTGGGCTCCGCACAGAGGGCAGTGGTGTAGCCCAGGTGGCACGTGCAGGCTCGGGGTGCCCGCAGCAGGGGACATGTCCCAAGCTCTCGAGTGTTTTGTTGGGTTTTTGACACCGTAGCGAGTTCGTTTTCCTGCAGGGCAGGGCTCGCCTCCTGCAGACCTCGGTCGCTGAGGTTCCTGTTCCTCAGACGCAAGGTGCCTGAGGTTCGCTGAACCGCAGTGAGTTCATTGTGAAACTGTGCCACCGAAGTGGCTCCGGCCGCCCCTGGGTTGTTATTCTGTAAAGCGGGGTGAAGTCAATCCTTTCCAGGCCCTTGCCAAGAAGTCAGGAGGTAAGCGGAGGGCTGTGCCGAGTGGATGCTGTGCCCGTCCCGCGGGTGGGAGGGCAGCAGTGGGTTTCCTTCGAGGAGAGAGCCGTGCTAAGGACAACACCTGGGTCCTCTGTCTCACAGCTCACCAGGTCCTGCACGGAAAGCAAAAAGAAACAAGCTGGAAGGCCAGCATCTTCCTCCTCACCTTTACAAGAGCCATGTGAAAAGGTCATGGAAATGATGGAGCGGCTCCTTCCAGCCCAGGGCCCCGGGGAGGCTGGAGCGCAGCCCCTCGCTGCCTGCCGGCACGGCTGCTCCCACCGCTTCTGCGGTTGCAGAGACCTTCTAATTTCTAAAGCAGTCGTCGGTGCGGGTTTGGCGAGCACTGATAACCCTGGGAGAGCTGTGGAGCTGGGGCACTGCAGGCCGGCCGGGGCTCTCCGCAGGTGGCCTTCAGCCAGCCCCTTCGAGATGGCCAGGGATGCAAAATCCCTGCAGCAGCCAAGCAGTGAAAAGGAGCTGGTTGCTAGCAGTGGAGCATAGCCCACCCGTGCCTCTCCCGCAGGGCACAGGACGGTGCTCGGCAGTTCCCGGGGCGGCAGGAAAACACCTCTGCTGCAACGTGATCCCCTCAGCCCTTAAACAGGGCTCAGGGTGTAAGTTATTCTTGTACATGGCAAGAACCTTCCCCATGGCAGTTAGCCGGTTTCCCTGAAATACAGAAATTTTGCCTTTACTTGGGTCTGACTGTAAGGTACCGTGCAGTGTGTTTATGTGGCACAGCATCAACGCTCCAGCCTCGGCACTGGGAACAGTCGAGCATCAGCCGTGGGGTGCCTTGTGCGGCTCCCCCGCCCCAGGCAGGGTCCTGCTGCCGTCCCGCTGCCGGGTTCCTGCTGCGAGGTCTGTAGTCCCTGCAGAAGGAGCAAAAGCAGAGTCATTCCTGATCCTGGGGACACTGCCTTGAAAGGCCACCCGCTCAGCCTGGCTGTGCTCCTCCATGGCAGCAGGAGGTGACACCCTGACGTGGAACACAGCAAAATGTTGTGTCAAGGCTTCCTCATGCCCAGGCACGGTTCGAGGGCTGTCCACGCTCCCTAACCCCTGGATGCTCGTGTTACGTAAAGGTGCATGCGCTGTAATCAAAACACCTAATTAGGTAGAAGATTTGCTACCTGTTTATCACGAGTAAAATACTGGAGGAAAGGGAGCTGGGGTCTTGCCCCTGCTGAGCCGTTCATCAGGGATGGGGATGAGGGGCTCAGCCTGTGCTTCCAGCAAAGCTCTCCACGCCTCTCCGTGAGGAACTGCTGTTTTGAGGGAGGGGAATTTTCCTGAATATAAGAATTACAGACAAGCTTTGTCTTGGACGTGGCTTTCATGTGCCACTGCCTGTCTCGGAGCGGAGGGGCGGGAGGCGTTCAGCTGCAGGGACGATGTCAGGTTCTGAACTGTTGGGATGAACCCAGCAGCAAACAGGATCTGGGAATTAAGGCCCCAAAATTAGTCACCTCTGTGTACAGCTGGGCAAGGGTGTAATCTAGGTGGGCCCAAGCCTTTTAAAATCAATGGAAAAAAACTTCCGTTAAGGACGTCCTTAGCTCTAGGGGAAAATAACATTAAATCGGCTAAGAAAGGGCAGCTTCAGTAATAGTGCCTTAATGAAACACACCACCAATCTGAAATCTGGTCAGTCACCAGACATAAATTAAAAACAGGTCCAAGAACATACCTATTAATTGCTGTGGGTCTTTTAAATCCTCATCCTCTTCTTGATGATTGCTTTCCTCTCCCTGCCTCATGGAGAAAAAGCCAGTCAATGAGACGGGCTGATCACCCATGCATGGCAATTGTGTGTGTAGCATCGGCGAGCAGTGCTGCTTTGGACCATTCCCCTTGACTAGCCTGGTAGTATTTTGCACAGCGGCTGGAAAGCAGGACGTTTCTGATGCAGCTGGTGGTTGTAAAATTTCTGCAACTCTCATGGTTTGGATAATATTTTGTAGGCAACATCTAAGATGCTTTTGCTGTGGCTCAGATGCAGTTGTTGATTGTTGGTGTGAGCTTGATGGATGTTATGCATTAGTAGATACAAACTACATGAGATCTCTTGATGTGATGCAGCTTGTGCTGGGATTTTGGCACGCAGCCTGAGATGATACAGCTATCACATGAACGTTAGGCAAATGAAGCACAGCTTTGCTGTGGACCCAGCCTGCACTGGGTGAGCTGGGACCTCGCCGTGGGGTGAGGGCGGGAGGCGTGTGGAGCTGTGGGGCAGAGCGAATGGTGGCGTGAATCACTCGCACTGAGGCAGGTCACCCTGGTACACCCCCGGGAAAGTCTGTCCGTGGGCTTCCAGAAGCCTGGGGTGCGGCACGTGGAGCAGGAGAAGCCCCGGTGAGGCTCTTCCAAAGCTGATGGCAAAAGATTGCTCTGGGCAGGAATGGCAGCTGCTGGTTACAATACCGAATTATTATTTCCATGTGAAATGTATATGTGCTAACATGGTTCACTTGCTGATTTTATATAATGCCACTGGTAATCTATGCCGTCTCCCTCCAGAATTTTTTAAAAATATCCTAAGAACCAGCCACAAGGCTGGAAACAGGCCAGCATAGTCCACACTCCGCTCTCTGCTCCCTCTGCTTTCTTCAGCAATAAAACTGGTGAAAACAAAGTTGTACCTGTCTGGACTTGGCCTCTCAATTAATTTCTTCTGCCTGAATACTGTTGGTGAAATCTTTGTAGTGTTTAGCTCACGACAGAACAAACTCAGTGAAACACACTCTTGCAATGCAGATATTAAAACTGGGCATGTTCAGTGTTTATGCCTGTGGTTAGCCTGGGTCTTGTTATTTAATAGCCCTGCCTGCAAATAGCTAATATGCGTAATGCTTGCGCTGGATTCATCTTGAATTAGGGCCAGCATCCTTATGCTGTTTTCCATCCTTCATTCTCCGTGCTATCACTGCTAAACCACCTCATGCTTTGAAAGGAGCAAAATGTCCATCTACTTTCCGGTTGCCCAGAGCTCCTCAGACCATTACCCCATCCTCCTCCCAGTGAAACCTGCCTTTTAACCACTCCCTTCCTTTTGTATTTTTAACCATTGCTCCATGCAAACAGAGAAAACAAAGTCCTTCCCTTTCTCAGTGGCTGGCGAGGCAGCCATTTCTGTTAAGGCAGTCGTGTAAAGCTGGCGAGGTTGAATTCCCCTGGAAGATCCCCAGAAGCGGCTGCACGCATCTCGGCTTGCCCCAGCGTTTCTGTGCTTTGATGCTGTGGCCACGTGCCTGCAGCGTAGCGTGTCGCAGCCGTGCAATGGGGAACAATGCACGATAGGCAGGAGCACTTATTTGAAGTGTGAAATTTCCTATACCGAAATAGGTCGTGAGTTCATCTGCGATGGCTGAGCATCCTCCGCGCAGGCATCGACAGTCGTCGCTGTTCAGGATGCTCGTATTGTATAAGGAATGCGCATCGCTGCTCTTCTGGCCCAGGAGCTGGGCGCCGCTTGCCAGGGAAGAGCTGCCAGCAACCTGATGTGCCACCAGCTCAGCCTTCTCCTCCCCACTGGTTTTTGGCAGCTGAGGAGACACTGGTGAGCTGCGAGAGGCAGGTCCGTGCTGCGCGGGCTGTGACAGCATCTCGCCCCTAACCCCGCCTGATGTCCCTTGCCGGCGGCTCTGCTGGCAGGTGACAGCGGCTGCACCCAGCCGTGCCCGGGCCGGCCGGGTACCGGCTGTCAGGCTCTTCAAAGGCTTCACGGTGAAGTTTCTGTATGAATCGTGAGCAAAACGAACGGCGTGGATCATCCTGAAGATGAAGAGGCTGAAGAGAGCCCGACTGCTTGTGTCGGCTGTCAGAGGGCAGGGAGAGAGGCTGGGTCTGCTGTCCTGTTAGCTCCCTGCAGACTGGATTCCTGATTCCTGGAAATCTCCTGATAACCGTTGTCCAGTGCCTATTCCATCCATGCATTTGCCCTGACTTCGCTTACCAGCCTTATATACCAGAAGGGATGATTAACTGCCTTGTATTCACGCAGAGGCAGACCCTGGTAACTTCTGGCACCCGGGTCCCAGCCCGCAGTGGTTTTGGATGGGTGGGTGATGAGACCTGGCCCTCATCATCTCCTAGCCCTGTGGCTACAGAGCCTCCTGGCTACCCCATCCTCCTTGTTATTCCTGTTGTGCTGTCTGTGATTTGGCACCGCTCTTCACCTTGGTCAGCAAGGCAGTTAGTGGAATGAGCGTATGATTGTCCATGCCTGGCAGCCCTGAGTCCTTAATACTGTGGTTTGACACCTCTGCTTACATCCAGCCGCTGACCAAATATGTCTGCCAGCGGGATGAGGAGGTTTTCTAGGTTTTAGATGATTTATGGCTTCTGGTGGCTTGGGTTCATGTGGCCATTGAGCGTTCAGCTCGGTGGCAGCGCATGCCATGCTCTTCTTTGAACTCTGGAAAGGGCCACGGGAAGCTTTCCCCATCCCTTCCCAGCGGCTCCCTTCTCCGGCAAGCTGTGCTGGGATGGGGCAGCCACCCACAGCCCAACGTGGCAGGGAATCACGCCGGCTGAATTTGCATCCTGATGTTATCGGAACAGATAAGACCAAAGGTTAGAGGGGAGTGACACAGTGTGCAAGCAGCTTGAGCTACACGCACCGTGCTGCCTGCACGAACGTGCTTTTATTATTGCCTTGTTTCTTTGGCGCATGGGAAGGCTGGGGAGGGACAGGGGTGAGTTTAACAGTGAGAGAAATATTGAAGGGGATGGAAAAATGTGGGAGGAAAAGGAGCTCTGCAGTGCGGCACTGCGGTGGAAGAGGGTATGGAGTGGGCTGAAGCAGTTGGTGTAGGAGAAAACACAACTTAGATACGATTTGTCCATGAAAATGTGACTTTCCTCCCCTTCTCCCTTTTTAGGGAACCTTTTTCCCCACCTAAGCTCTAAAACTGACTTTTCAAAGGCAACACTTCTTCCCTTGGCCCTCCCAAGCCTCTGGGAGAGGTTTCTGTCCTGCAGAAGTTTCTGTCCCCCTTGGTTTGTGTGTACAAACATGGGGGGGGAAATGGACCCTTGGGGAACCGGAGAGGAGGAATGATGCAGCACAACAGCAGAGAAATAATGTTTGCAGTCCAAGACATTTGGTTGCTATCTAATCAATAGTTTGCCTTTGCATGACAAACAGATATTCCACTATTTTTTGCAGTTATAAATCCATACCTTTGGTCTGGAGCACTGCTATCCTTTATAGGGTGTGACATCGTAAATCATGTGACTGCCTGGAAATGTGTCCAATTATCAGGATTCAATCACCATGGCAAATAAAGGTGAAACGGTAATTGCAGGCTCTGGTGCCTGGCGGGCAAAGCTCACGCAAGGTGCCACCGCTCCGGGCAACCGAGAGCAAAAGGCTCCTTTAGGCAGTGCAGCGTCGAGCCACCCACGGATTGCTCCTAACGAGCGATGAAATTATGAGCAATGTGCTAAGCGGACCACAGGGGAGGAAGTTATGTTCCCCTCCAATTATGGAAGGGCATTTTAGCAATCCATTTGGACAGAGATCAGTGGAAAAGCAACAACTCTTTATTTATAGGTCAAGGGTTTTCACTAGGAAAAGCTGCAGTTAACAGATGTGTGACATCCTTGCCTCTGCAGCACTGAAAATCTCTATTGGCATGAACCGAGGTCTTCTGCCGCCTTGATGCAGCATGCTGCAGCAGCAAAATCTGTGCCTGAGTTGCTGTAGGGCTTTCCCTACATCAGGTTCGGGTTCTGGGACTGTTTCTGAGACTGTCATGTTATTTTCAGGAGGTTTTGTCCTGTTGACATCCTAAAGCTCTGAAACTAAATAAGGAGAATTTTGGATTTGTTTTTAAATGGTTTCAAGATTGGAAGTAAGCTGCAGCCAGTGACGGCTTAAGTATGGTGTAAGTGGTGGAGAGCCTCTGCTCAAGCAGCCTGCCAAGCCTGCAGCATTAGCTCCATTCATTTCCCAAATGACCACTGATTACACGGACTCCTTCTTGTTTTCCACCACAGACAGGTGATCTCCCTTTATTTTTACAGCAGTTGCATTGCCTATAGATCTTTCTCGCTGTCAGGCAAGGTTCATAGCACAAGAAAGAGCCGCTTGCCCTTCCAGCCCTGCCTATAAAAACTTTCCTTTCATTGCTTTGTCTGGGTTTGGCAGGGGTGAGCTCTCCCCAGTGACCTGCTCTCCTGGTATGTAATTACTTCCCAGCTGAATGTAGCTGTGTGCATGTTAAAGGTGAAAACAAGTCTTATTCCAACACAGGAAAGCCAGCTGAAGTTTACTGGGTTTATGAAGAGCTTGATTAGGATAGGCAAGTTCAGAAGAATCCAATGTCAAGGTTTTAAAATTATTTTCATCGAATAGCCTATGCAGGAGGCTTATCCTAAAGAGCTCACGATGCTCCTCTGGGTACAAGCAGCCTAAAGCTCTCCTTAGCTTGCACTGGGAGAAGAAATGTCGCTTCTACAAATCCCACCTGCCCTGGAGGTGATGGAGGAGCCAGTCGGGCATCGACAGGGCACAGCAGCCCCTGAGTCTCAGCTGGGGTTCAGCAAGTCACACGCCTCCTGAGCTGGAGGGCTTGACTCTGCTCCCCCCCCCAAGAGTTCAAAACAACAACAAAACACTTTGAATTTGGCAGTTATTCGGCAGTTATTCACCCAGTGAAGCAACTGGACGGATCAATTCCACCCCGTCATGGGACTTCACCACTTTTCACTGGCGAAATAGCTGATGTGTGGTCAGTCACACAGGTACCTTGGCAGGTGATGAAGGAGAGCATCTCCTCTGCCCCGGTAAAAACACACTTGGAGCGTGTCTGTGGTCCCTGGGTGTGAGGCACTAGCTGCTGCTTTCTTCTCTCTTCCAATCTTGGTCAAACCTTTTATCTGTGACAATTTAAGTGCTGTTTTTTTGTATCTGGGCATAACTGTGAAAAACTTGCTCCTTTTAATGCATGAATGGGCAAATTAATCTCTACCTTATTTTTAGCACTCTTTGCATCACAGAAAGTTTCCCTTCTCTCTCCAGCCCCCTCTCTCCCCCCCCCCCCGTGTGGAACAAACTTGCAGCAGTTCCTAAACAAAACCGATTTCCTCTGGTTACATCGACGACACTGAGATGGTGTCCCTTCCTGGGCGTACAAAGGCGGCTCTAGATCCAGCAGCCCCAACTCTCTCCCTGGCAGTAGCTGCTGCTGCAGCTGGCCGGGGCACAGGTCTGATCTGGTGGGTGATTCCTTCGCTCGTGCACAAAACGTTCCTGCTCTAGATCTGCATCGGCTAGTCACGCAGGATTTTAGGTGGGTGCGATCCTGCCTTCCCGGGAGGCAGCCGTGGCCTCGTCTCCCGCAGTCCTGGTACCCGAGGGGATCCCAGCTGGATGGATCCCTTTCCCAGGAGATGGACCCTTGGGCCAGATAACCCTGCCAGGGAGTGCGACCGCTGTGGGGGGACAGCAAGGTCATCACTCTCCAGGCTGGCACCCACGCAGAGCCAGGACGAGGCCGTAGGAAGGTGCTCGCTGCCTGGTGTCAGCTGGAAGGGTGCTGCCTGCAGCTGCCCGCTTCGGGCTGCCTCAGAGATAGGGCCAGTTAATGACTAACAGGCGCTGCAGTAACCCTGCCCAGCCTCTCCCTGCCCGCCCGTCCACCTTGCCGTGCCGTATCCAAACCTTTTAGCTGCGCTGGATTTGAGACCCACCACCACCTGCTTCCTACGGCACTTTTTTTCCCCCCCCTCTTCCGTCGGTAAACCCCACATCTGTCCCCGTGTGTCTGCAGTTCCGAGTCACAGCAGAGCCTGTGCCAAAGGCGGTAGGAAACGTCCGCTTTGTTCCAGCCCTTTGGGTTGGGTCTTCCTCTCCCGCAGCCTGATATTCTCCTTGGTCCGCCCTCGCTCCGTGAGTGAAGTTGTTCCCCAAAGGCCATCACGGCACAGCTTTGTTCAGTACAGGGGTTTTCCAGGCAGTGTCAGATGCCGGTGGCTGCAGCTGGAGACACATTGCATCAGCCACACTTGTCTCTTGTCTCCCACCCCAGACGATGCAATAACATCTCAGACCTTTCCAGCCCGAAAGTATGGCAAATGAATAAAACGTACAGGGGAAAACCAGCTTGCTTTCCCCTTGCCTTCTGAATTGTGCATGTGGTTCTTTTTAGGCACACCTGAGTTCTTTAGCTAGGTCTTCACTGCTGATCTTATCACAGCAGCTGACAGTGTTGCTGATAGGGACATCCATAGCAGGGACTTGGTGCATAGGTTTTTTAATAGCATAGCCTGTAACCTTGCTCTAAGTCAGGTCTGACTTGCAGGTGATGGCAGATAGATACAAACCAACTACCCCACACGTGCACAGGACCTGGGCTTCCCTTCCCGGGACAAGCAGGATTCCAGTCATCAGCTGCACTGGGAAAAGAGGGGGTAGAAAACAGGAGCAAACTGTGCTAAATTCCCTGTGCTTTCATGACTCATGAAAAAAACCCTCCGACTGTCTCTGTCAACAGCACATCTGTCTGAGTATTTTCAAGGAATCTGGAATGCATTCTTGGAGCTCTCCCATGAGAAAAAGTAAACATGTCATATATAAAACATTTTTATTAAGACAAATATACAACATGTTATATACAAAAATAAAATGTACAAGAAAATAGTCTATTACAGCTTAGTGATTTGATTCCTACGTATTACACAAACTAGAACCTCTTCCATCCTGCACTCTCCTGCACACGCTGGCCCAGGGTGGGTCTGCAGGGCGTTACAGCTGGCTGCATACAGTACTGTAGGTATCCTGGCAGAGTGCTAGAAGAGATCTTGGAAAGGCATGGTATAAATAAAGAGCTCTGCCCCTATCAGTGCAAAAATTGTGTCATGCGGCAGCTCTTCAACTATTATATGGAAATAGATATGGCATGCCTACGAGCAGATAACATCCTATGAGTGGACCTGGGTAACTGTACTATGTGGAAGCAAAGCCTAAACTGAATTTTCACATTTTATTGGTCTAAACTATTTACACAGTTTAAAGTTGAAAGATCTGAAAGATGAACTATGTGATGGAGCAAATCAAAGAAGAGAGGGGCCAATTAGTGCAATTTTTCTGACTAAAAGTGTAATGACTGTCATTAAGCTCAGTATCACCAGTGTTGCACAGGTAAGCAGCAACCAAAACTAATAGTTAAGAGACTCATTTGCAGTGTCTCTCCCAAGCACTCCGTGGGTAAAGTGCTCATCACGTCTCACGCGGGGAGGACGGTAGCCTCCTCGCCGGGCCGCCGGCACGCAACGCCATTCAGTGGTACCCTGCCCGGTCAGACCCCATGGCACGTCGGCAACCTTCCAGCAAAAGCTTCACCTCCGAAGCGATGACAAGGTGCGTACTGCGGCTGAGCATCTTCGGTGCCAGGAGTCCTGCTAGTGAGATGGGAGTCTCTTTCTTTTTTTATTTATAATGGAGTTTTTCTTGCTAACCTTTTCAGGCTTAAAAGTTAAACGGAATATAAAAGCTACTTTCTTCATTGAGTCAGTAACAAAAGATTTCTTCCATTCTCTTCAGGCTTGCCAAAGTTTCTACCCAAGAGCAGTTCATGGTCAGAGGAAGCCAGGGGTTTACAAGCCGCAGGGAATGACTTGCATGGTAGGTCTCACTGTCTCCAGCCAGGAGAAGTCTAGGCTGCTTTTCTGGTCAAAGAACCTGAACTCCAGCTCTCCTAGACAAAATAAAACAAGAATGAGTACTCAATCACATGCAGCAAGAGCAAATAGTGTGTGTGTATATATATAAAAAAATATCAAAAATTTCAATTTGAAATCTGAGAAATCAGATTTCTCAGATGTGAGTAAATACCTTAGACTAATATTTTGCTAAAATACTCCAAACACTCTCTATTAAACTGTCCCATTTAAGCTATTGCTAGTGGAAATTCTTCAGTTCCACTGCAAGGAGTTCCTGAAAGCTGACATACGTTACATGTGTATAACCCTAGGACAAATCTGTAGTATACTCTTACTGGAGGCATTTTTCGCCTTTTCCTCTTTATCAATAAATTCCTTACAGCCTTCCGACAGGCTACTTGGAAATCTCCGAACACGCGGATGTGTGAATTCCTCCATTTGCTTTGCTCCCTCCTAATTAGTGTCTTGCACGAAAACCCTCATCTCCATCATCCTGTGGCCTTGACCGTCAGTGATAACCGAGGAGCCCGTACCTGAAGTCGTGTCGATCTCCCCATCCTGCTCCTTGTAGCTGTAAGTGCTGCACATGGTCTGCGTGCCTGGCTCGTTGGTGAGAAACCCTTTCCCCCCAACGCTGGTGGTGTGCCAGTCTTGGGCTGGTTCAAGCAGCTGCAAGAGAATAAGGAGACGGTAAAAACTGCTCCTTCTTTCTGTGGGTGCAATGTTTTCTTCCTTTCCCTTAACTAGAAGACAGGTAAGCAACAAAGATCAAATTATATCTTCTCATGCTAAGTTATATAAAACTCATTTTAGTCCCACTTTAAAAAAAAAAAAGTTAATGCAAAACAGGGAGGGCTGGAGCACCTTCGGTGACGAAACCCCCATCTTATCAGTGGGATGAGCATGACATGTCTGGAAACACAGATTAAGCGCCATACATGTCAGAGGCGGAGGGAAAGGCAAAATAAAATTTAGAGAACCTTTGCAGACTCTAATACAGCAAGCTCCACTCCTAGCAGTACTCCATAGCTTTCTCTGACTTTCACATGAACAGTAAATATTTCCATGGATGTGTCCTCTCCAGCTCATGTTTGCAAAGGAGCCTTCTTTTTATATTTAATTTTTCAGGCTTCCTCATTAAATAAGGGTCTTGGATTACATAAGTGTATGTTCAGCTCATATTGGACTGGATCAGATAGCTGCTTCCCTTCCTCGCTTGGTACAAACAGCAACTTTGGCCAATTTTATTCTGACCAGAAGGGCTGGTTTTACCTTAAAAATCTCCGAATTCATTTCCTCTTCATCTTCGTCTGTGACTGTTTTGTAAGCACATTAAAAAAGAAAAAAAAGAGAAGAAAACAGACATAGATGTCAACTTTTTGCAAGTTAGCCCTCACACTTCTGCTTCTTCACCACACAACCCGCTTCATATTCTCTTGTCACTTTTTTACGACTACCACTACCTTTTACTTCCTCCCCCACGGACGACACCAAGGAGGGGCGCATAGGTTTGAGGTGGGGAGGCCCATCAGCAGCTCTGTGCCCCAGGCTCCCCACAGCCCTTCATCTCGGACGCTCCTCAACAACCACATGCTGGGGTGCATGGCTCCTGCCAGCTCTGACGCCTCCCCAAGGGTCACCAAAGCAGAGCCCGCTTGGTATGCAGGAGGAAGATGATTTGCACCCCGAGTGAAGAACCACTCTGATATATCTGTGTTAATTATATTTTTTTTTCCCCACTGGGAAGCATGGTTACCTCCACTGTCACTATTGTGCCCAACCCTGTCCTGCTTCTGGCATCGCCTCCTTCCAGCTGCCTCGGGAACCCCCAGTCCCACCCTCCCGGCTCAGAAATCTCTCCTCTTCTTTACAGGCTGACCTGTCCGTGCCATCGCGCTGAGCCTGCGAGACGAAGCCTGCCCCTTTGCCCACGTGTGCAAAGTAAATGGCATTTCAGAGCCTTTCGCCCACGAGCAACCACTTCTGCAGGTGCCACGTGCCCTCCTGTAACCTGGCCAGTTTGGTACCTCCAGCCACCCAAATCCATCACCTGGAGGTCGTTTTCCCCCCCCCCCCCCCACAAGACAACTCTTGTTTCTCCTGATCCCCCAGGCACTCCTTCATCCCGCTGCCTTGCCTCCAACCAACAGACCGATGAAAGACCAGGGTAGGAAAACAGAAATACCCACCTTCTGAGGATGAAGCCAGGGGAGACACCTGGAGCTGGTAGAGGTCATTGGTGCTGTCAGCCATGGTGATTTCCATCGGCGGCCTCCAGTCGGTCAGCGAGCCGCTCACCTCGCAGGGGGAGAGGTCTGCGGGATGCACCAGGAGTTGTTGGCACTCACAGGAGAGACACAACCACCTCTATTTCCTCCCTGCCCGCCCGACGGCGCAGCCGGGCCCAGCCCCAAGAGTCAGCTTTGTCTTTTGGCACAGAGGTTGTGGGTTTAGCTCGAACGGCACTTTCCACTCTGCTCAGAGAGCTAAAAACTGAGTCTCACCTAAGGTGATGGACGTGCTCTCAACCTCCACTTCCTGCCCCGCGTAGTCATGAACGGTGTAGCTACTGTGGTCATCTGGCAGAGGAGTGTTGGTTAGTCTTTCTGCTGACTCCTCCGTCCTCATGTCTTCATACAACTATAAAAATAAGGGCAAGGCATGAAAGACTTGTCTAAGAACGCACGAGTTCCCAGATGAAAAAAAATTAAGCACGAAAACCACCAAAACCTCTAGCTTCTTCAGCTGCCTCTGCAGACACATACCTTTCTCTTGCTCCTGTTTCTTGCTTCTCTTGAAGACTTTGACTTCCTTTCTGTTAAATAAAAGTAAGACGAATGTGAGAAAGGGCTGCATGGCTGACAATTCAGGCGAGCGTGAGCTCTTGCAGCTTTGAGCCCTGCTCAGCAAGCTCTGCTACCGCTGTCAGCAGCGGCGAGTCCCGATCGCCTCCTGAGGATGCCTTTAGGCACGTTTAAAGAATTTGGGATAAAATGAACCGTTTGTACAAACTGTTACCAATGGCGATAACCAGTGACTAACCCCAGGAGCACCGGTGCTACCAACAGGTCTGTTAAATCCCTGCCTACGCAGAGCAGGAAATCTAAGTGGTGTTTAAGCGCAGTAGTGGAAGCTGCGTAACCCCAGCTGGATTGCTGAGGGCTTACCTTTCTTCTGATCCTTTGTCAAGGGCGGCAGCATCCTGTAAACCCTGACAGCACTGGAGCCTTTGTTGATGCTTTTATCCTTCACTTCTTCGATGTCAGGCAGTGAATTCATAGCACAGCGGAAGTTCGCCTTCCAGGTTTTCGGATCAGGGTCTTTCTCACCTACTTTATATCTTCCTATAAATAAGGGATGGGGTGAGCGTTTAGACTTTTCAGTGCTAGTTCTTCCCACCAAAAAAACCAAAAAAATTCTTCTATTTTCTCTGACATATATGCTAGTAGTTTATACAACTACCTGAGGTGTCAGTCAAGACAAAAAAATGCCTTGTTCGAGATCTTCATATGACTGATGGAAATGTAAAGCCAGCACACACCTGTATGAATGGCCCAGCTCCGGAAAAGGCAGGCGTCTTTCTCCATGTCCCAGCCATGCTTAGCTGCATGTTTCCATGGGATTTGAAACATCATCTTATCCTGAAGTTAAACCAATAGAGATTTGAATTAAAAAAAGAAGCATCGCATGCCAGTTTGGAATGACGGATTTAATCAAAGAATTCTCAGTAGCAGCTCAGAAATGTTATAAACCCTCTGCTCTATATCTTCATTAAACATCCATAGTTCCACTTATTTTGTTCAAGGCATTTAAGGCTTTTTATGATCTCTGAAACTGGGGAAAAAGCCACATGTGGTACCGTACAGTAGAAGTAAGCAATACTGTCAATTTTATCCCAGAATCATTTAAATACATTGCACCTAATCTATTAGTGTGTCATAAACTACAGCATATTTTCTAGGTACACTTTGGTAGAGAATCTCTTTTTAAAGTTGCCCCTAAGATCCTGCAGGAATCCTAAAAAACCCCATGTCCTAGCTTAAATATCACCTTGGGATGGATGTGGAACCTTTAGAGAAAGAGACCTGGTTCAGTAAGCCTAGGGATCTCACCCTGTGCTACAGGTACAGAGACGTGCCTTCCGGACCAAAAAATACAGCATTTCTTTCAGGCCAAATCTTAAAACTGGGAGCAACTGGGAGTGTGACAGTAGCTCCTCAACTGGGACAGGAGGTGACTTGGCTCAAGTGGGCAGCAGGAGTTAAAAGGTGTTGGAGTTTTCTTGGTTCTCCATCATGTTCAGATTGCTTTTATTTTAATTTATCATTTCCCTCCTGGGAATTTTCCCAGGAAAAAAATGGAACTACTACATTCTGTACCAACCAGAGCTACCTTTTCTGACAACAAAAATAGTTGTTTTTTAAACATAATGCTTGCAAGTTTTCTCCATGTTCTTCTTTCCTTTATGATCTTGACTTATGTTTAGTGTCATCCAAGAACAAGGACCGTTAATGATACAGAAATAATAATAATAATGATTATAGTAATAAACAACCCTCACCTTGTTAATCCATATCAGTCCTGGTATTTGATTGGAATTAATCTGCATTTCCAACCAGGGCCTCATGCGCATTCTTGACACTGGCATGTTGTCTATGAAAGGAATAACAGGTCAGCAAAAAACCTCGTCACTATTTTAACCGTTCTGCACTGTCACCCCTCCCTTACCCTCTGCCCTGTGAACATTACCACTAACGCTATCGACGCAACCAAAACTACTTTTCCAGAGTCTTAACTCTTTTTTCAGCATCTTCCACCTGCTTCTGGAGGGCAGCGCTTCCCGCTCCGCCTGGCGAGCACCAAAACCACGTCTCAACTTTTGAATTCTGGAAAGGGGCCGATCGCAGCGGCGGGTGCTCGGCCCGTGCTGCGAGGGGAGCTTTGCATGGGACGGGGCAGCCCGGGAGGGAGCCCGGCCGCGACCCCCGACCCTGGGAGGGAGCCCACCGCTAGCACCGGCAAGGTTTTCCCGGGAGTGGGTGCGGGTGTCCCCCCCCGCGGGGACCGCTGCGGGGGACCCCCCCGCGGCCACGGAGAGGTACTAACTGCACAGTCGCCTTCTTAAAAGTTTATTATTAATTCAATTGCGCAAGGCAGGGGGGAAGCCGGCCCCGCTGCCGTGGGGGGACGACCCCCAATTAGCAACGCGACCGGCCCCGGCAGAACCGCGCCCGCCGCGCAGGAGCCGAGCCCGCCGCGCAGCCGGAGCGGGGCGGCGCGGCGCTCCCAGCCCTTCCTCTGCAGAAATAATTTCCTGTTTGCGGTGTTTTTTCAAGACAGACAGACCAAGATTTCCCAAACAATACATTTCTAACTTTCACCAGCAACGCGCTCGGCGGCGGCGGCGGCGGGACAACGGCCCGGAGAGTGCCCGCCCCGGGGAGGAGGTCAGCCAGAGCTGTCCCCCGCGGGGAGCGCGGCTCGGGGCCGCGGGATCCGGCCCCGGGGCTCGGCGCTGGCACACGCTCAACGGTGGAGCCGAGCCTCCGGCTGAGCCCGCAGAGCGGCAGCCGCGCCCGGACGTGCCCGGCCCCGTGGGTGCGGGGGGACATCCCGTCCCGTCCCCTCCCCTCCCGTCCGTTGTATAAGGGGCCGCGACGGCTGCCCACCGGAGGGATGCCCGGTGCCCACCCGACGGCTGCCGGCGCGAGGAGCCCCGCGCCCCCAAAACCGCCTCCGCGCGGCGAAAGCCGGCGCTGCCCCCTCTTGGCGAGCAGAGCCGTGCCGTGCCGTGCCCCCGGGGCCGCTCCCACGGACACTGCGGGGCGCCTTCGCCCGGAGACCCGGTGCCGTGCAAAGCAGGGGACGAGCTCCGCGACGGGACGGGACGGGACGAGACGGGACGGGACGCACCGTGACCTACCTGGCTGTGCCGTGCAGTGCCGAGCCGTGCAAGCCTGTGCCGTGGTGTGCAGCCGTGCGGTGAGCCGAGCCGAACGTTCCGCGCCCGCTGCCCGCCGACCCGCCTCTGCCGCCCGCGGGGCGCGCCCTCGGGTATAACGCGGCGGCGCCCGGGATTCCCCGCCGCCCCGGGCCCGGCTGCGTCCCGACCAATCAGCGCCGCCGCGGGGGGCGGCCGCGCCTCCCATTGGCTGCCGCCGCCAGCATCACTTCGGGGAAATCACGCAGTTGTAGCACCAGCGGCGCGGGGGGAGCACCGCCCCCCCCCCCCCCGCCCCACCCCGCCGCGCGCCACGGCCCCGCCCCCGCCCCGCCGCGCGCCCCTCCCCGCCCGGCCGCTGTCCTGCGTGGGTGCGGGCTTCGGCACCGAGGGGCTCGGCGCGGGGTCCTGCTGAGCCTGTCCCCACCGAGGGGCTCGGACCCCCATCCCAGCCTGGCCCCGTGCCCGCCCCGAGGGATCCAGCCCCGTCCCCATCGAGGGATCCAGCCCCCATATCCCCGAGAGATCCAGCCCCCGTCCCCCCGAGGAATCCAGCCCCCGTCCCACGGAGGGATCCAGCTCCCGTCCCCACAGAGGGAACCAGCTCCCGTCCCCACAGAGGGATCCAGCCCCCATATCCCTGAGGGACCCAGCCCCCTTCCCACAGAAGGATCAAGCCCCTGTCCCCCCGAGGAATCCAGCCCCCATCCCACAGAAGGATCCAGCCCCCGTCCCACCGAGGGATCCAGCCCCCATATCCCTGAGGGATCCAGCCCCCATCCCCACAGAGGAATCCAGCTCCATCCCACCGAGGGATCCAGCCCCCATCCCCACCAAGGGATCCAGCCCCTGTCCCCACCAAGGGATCCAGCCCCCATCCCACAGAGGGATCCAGCCCCCATCCCCACCAACGGATCCAGCCCCCATCCCACAGAGGGATCCAGCCCCCGTCCCCCGGGAGGAATCCAGCCCCTGTCCCCACAGAGGGACCCAGCCCCTGTCCCCCCGAGGGGCTCAGCCCCGGCCCGTGCTCCCCCTGTGCAGCCGCTGTTCACACGCATCCTGGGAAGCTGGAGACAGCACGGTAATCCCAACATGCAGACTCCCAGACTTTCCACCAGCCCATAACAACCCTCATAAATCAGGAAAGGAAGTGAATGAAATGCAGGGTCTAGATGTGGCTATTTTGAGTCGGGTGGGAGCTCGGCCAGCGGTCAGGCTGCTCCCGGTCAACTCGCTGCGGAGTGTCGAGGAAGCGGCTCTGGTGCTGCCTCTGAGCAGCCCGGTTCCCCTGAGCACTGCCGCGCGACTCTGGATTGGTACCAGCTCCAAAGGGCGTGCTTTTACTGGTGACAGCAGGAGGGCCAAAACTGTACTCTCATTTAGTTGCGTTGTTAGCAATTTGCAGAAAGGATGCAGTAGGGGCTGGAGCAATAGGAACAGTCACGGGTGGTAGAAAGAAGGTTAATAGAAAAGGAAAATATGTGAAGATTGTGAGTGATGCTCCTGACCACCTCCTCTGCCTTTATGCTTTCATGGCGTGCAGTGGTCAGTATGCAACGAGTTGTCCAGTGTCAGCAGAAGTCCTCCCAATGATGCAGGCAGATGTACAGGAGCGTGCTGCAGCATTCCAGTGTTGGATGCTCATTAAACACACGGCTGAAAGAAACGGGTCGGTGGAGTTGCCAGAGCAATTCCTGCGCACATCACGGTGCACCTAAGCCAGGGGACCGGCGTGTGACACAGGTCCCTGCCTGGCCTCGGCAGACCACTTTTCTGGTGAGAAGCGGTACTACAGACGCTGCCTGGCCTTATTCTGTCGTTGGTTTGAAAGCCTCGACAGTCAACGGATTCCTCAACCTAGTTATAGCTGTAACGTAGTCTGTTTTCAGTGCTTTTTCCCGTAAAGTTCCCAGCTGAGATCTGGTCTCAGTCGCTTTGCTGTAGGGGTTTAAGACTTACAGACGCTCTGATTTCACAGCACGCGTTTGCCATAGGTTGTGCAATAGCTTATAGTAAGAGATATACCGCCTAGCATCCGTCCTCAGCATCAATGGCAAAAGGCGGGAGGCAGGCAGCGCAAGCGTTTTGCAAAACCTGGGAATGTTTTTTCTCCCGTCTTCCCCTGGCCTGGGCTGTGTGTCAGGCTGGGCTGATCTGAAATAACTGTGTCAGGAGATAAAGGGTGACGACTGGTATGGTCCTCTCCTACCGCTCACGGATGAAGCGTGCGGAAGGGAAATGACGGCATGATAGAGGGCCACTGAAACCATCAGCATTTCTTTCCAATCCACTGGATCTGGATGACAGTGAGACTAGATTTGCATCCAATGTCTTCAAGGTGCCTCCAATCCAGCAGAATACTAGAGCATTTTAGTTATCTCCTTTTCAATACTTTCAAGGCAGATTTGCTGTCATATGCAACGGGAAGGTGTATTGGGAGAGAGGTAGAAAGACGTGCGGGCAGCCCAGACAAACAGCGTGACACTATCACACTGCCTGCCTGCACTGGCAAGCTTTCTCCTTTTTTTAACATAAAGATTAAAGAAAAGGCCAAATTTGGATCTAAGTGCAGAGAAACGCCCTGTAGGTGTCCTGTGCTTTCTCTAATTTTTTTGTCTGCTTGACACTTATGTCAAGCACATGTCTACCACATGTCTTGACACTTATGTCGACCACATGTTGTGGTAGCATCCTCCAGTCGGGTCTTGGTGCTGGGTGAGGCACCATTCACCAATGAGCTTTCAGTGTAGAGAAAGATATAACCTATTAGGTAAATTAAACCAATAATCAAAGGAGGAGAGTGGTACACAGACAAGGTAGGGACAGCACTAGGACATTTACAGTTCATAGTCTGTGAGAGGGCATAGGTTCACTCCTGAGCGTGAGATGTCCTGTAATCTAATCTAGACTAATAAGAGGTAACATAAAAGCAGCCTGAAAAAGGCATGACAGAAGGTATTTGAGGTTCCAGTGCAAATGTCATCTACAAAAATAGTCACAACACCTCTTATACAACCTAAACATCGAGAAAAATGCTCATGCTATCGTTCCTTTCAAGCTCCAGCCTCCCATGGTTTGTTTTTATCCCCTTCAGCCAGCTTTGAGAAAGATGAATTCTGAGCTTCCTGGTCTGACAGGCCAATGTGTGCATTCACTAAATGTATCTTAAATATTTTAAATGACTACATTTTGAACAGTGAATTGAGTGATACATGACTTCAGCACTGTAATGATCCTTACTGGCTATTTTTAGTCTGTATCATCATCAGGAATTGGCACCAGGCAGCAAATTTATAGACCTAAAACAGAAATGCACGGAGGAAGGTTAACATTCCCAGATCTAAATCTCTGCTTCTTTCCTCTGGTTTGAATCCATACAGATCCTGCTCAGTGGAACTTAATTGACCTTTATATCTGTGTTCTGTCCCATATGTGCACAGCAAGTTTCCATGGAGCTGGACCTGCCCAAGCTGGGATGCCCTCTGTTTGTTTGCTTCTTTGTTATCTCTCAGCTGAAACAAGGAAATAACAACTCGTCTCTCCCCGATGTTATTGTGTGCCAGGCTCTCCTTACACTACAGTTACAAAGCCTTCTCCTTACAAAACTGACTCCTTCCTCCCATTTATACCACTACACTAACAATCGTTTCAGCAGCTCACTTAACGTAGCAAGAATACGCTCTTAAATTTGACATGTACTTGTATAAAAGTATGAACAAGGAATAATCCACACACCTCAAGGAGTAAATAAATGGTTGGCCATAAAGCCCTTCTGCTCCACCCAGTTTATCACCCAGCAAGAATTTCCATGAATGTCAACATCTCTGATGCTCTGCAGAGTTGTGGCCCTGCTCCGGCTTTATTTCACAGCAGTCTTATCTCCGACACCTGCTTGGCCTTTTGGCTCTGAACACTCTCTAATGTTCCCTCTTTTTCATATCCCCCCTGTGATTTGCCAGTTCTCTTGTTTTAACGGTAAACTGAGTCACAGAGGAACGGATTGCTAAAATATGTTATCACACTTACGTGATCCAGGGAGATCCCGAGTCTGGGATTGTTTTCCTAATGCAGAGGAAATATTTAACAATATTTTTATTTAAAACCAAATCAAATTCCCAGCTGATGCTCCAGCAAGTGGTATTTGTGATTCTATAATGGGCACCTCTCCATCTCTAGTGCCCTGAAATAAGGTGCTCCTAGGAAGACTGTATTTCAAGTCATGCTAAAAAGCATGAACTGCGTGGCATCAACTACAGAGCTCCTGGCATAGCCTACAAGAAGGGAAGGTTATGAATTGGGCATATAGGCTTTAATGCGGTTCTTTGTTCCCCGTCTTCACTGCTATGCTTGGTTAAGCAGCTCAAGATGGCTTCCCTCCTGTGCTATATAAAATAAAAAGTGGTCAATATTGAACCCTGTGTGCCGTGCAATGGGCAGTTTCCAGCCAGCGGTACTGTATACCGGCCAGCCAAACCTGCTGCCTCCCGCTGAAGGCCCGGCTGTCTCCTCCCTAGTGACAAGTGGCACAGACGTCCTCGTCCGTGGGTACCCAGCCTGGTGTCAGGGCTGCTCGGAGCAGGTTGTTTTTCTGGCAGTGCAAAACAAATCTTTCCCACCTTATCTCCGCAATGCTCTTCCTCCTCCCTCCTTGCAAAATTACCCTTGAGCGGCGGCGAGACCTTCCATGCTTTACCTCCAAGCAAACCCACGAGGCTCTGAACATCCAGCAACACTTTTTGAGGAGCTGGGTGGTGAAGGGGAGAAAACCAGCACACTCCAGGGCAAACATAGTTGCAGAAGCGGATCCTCGCTCCAGAGCCGCATTCACCTCCAGGTAAGCATAAATGCTGGAGCAGCGGCGTAGGAGTTTATCAGCTTTCTGGTAACTTCCCAGCCCGGGGCTCTCTTCCAAGCCGAGCGAGAGGCAGACTGCCCTTCCCTCATGGAAGGCGATGCTGCAGGAGCATGTGTGCATGCAGCAGGACGGGGCTACCCCGTAGCACCTCATTTACTGCATGGACCATGCAGCAGCTGACACACTGGCCCTGCACTCGCCCGGTGCTATACATGAGGTGTGGATAGGGCAGATGACCCTCGGGTTTTAAATCCCTCAGGTGTCTTGGGGGGAAAGAGCTTGGGCATTATGCCGAATATTGATGGCAGTCTTTGCTTTGAAGACTTTCGCTCCCCAAGACTCTGAATCCAACCAGGGGAGAAGCTCTGCAGTGGGGAATCCTTGCTCCAGCAATGGGGAGATGATGGGGAGATGAGGAGATGGGGACAGGGGCTGCCACAGAAATCTGCCTCTGGCAGCTGGCAGCGAGCCCCAGGAGGGAGCAGAGCCCAAGGTCTGCACGCCCCGGCAGTATTTGGGTGGGGGGAGTGAACAACCACAGGATGGAGCGGGGGTTCGTGGAGGGGAAGAGCGAGAGCATGGTGAGAGAGAGCTTCTTATCTGCTTCCTCGCGGCCCTGGCTGCTTCCTTCCATTGCTGCATCGTGACCTTCCCATGCCCACCAGTGCTCAACAGTCCTTCCAGACCCTGCTCTGCGAGGGTTTGTTCCTCCTTTCTACCTGTTTTAAGAGAAACCTACTCTAATGCAAATCCTTTCTCATTTTCTCCCCCACTTGCCTTCCTCTCCTTTCCCCATCAAACTCAGAAACAATTCTTTCTTTTTGGAGCGGCTAACTGGGGCACATAAAATGGGTGCGGAGCATTTGCTGTCACCTGGGGAATGCCACAGTCGCCCGCGAATGAGTACCCAACAACTGTCACAGTATCATGCCGGTGCCTGTCCCTCCTACGGGCTCTCTGGGCTGAAAAGGGTTAAGGCTGAGCAGGCTTTTAAGGAGCAGAGATGGAGTATGAGCCTTAAAAAATGCAAAGGCTAACAACAAAAAAATAGCTGCTTCTCAGCCAGTAGCCCTGAGAGCGCAGGACTTGCTTCAAGCTGTTTCCATTTCTTATAAATGCCTCTCTTACAAAAAGGAAGTTTGGTTGAAGCACATGCGGGAGAATGAATAATGTCACAAATGTTGAAACTCTGCCCAGATGGCATGAGGTAATACTAGTGAGCGCTCTGATCCGCAGGCTAGAAATAAATATATCCTGGGATGGGCTGTTTGTGATTTCCTGGAGTTGGAAAGACCTATCTCAGGATCCGAAATCAATTCAGTTCTCCCCACTGATGGCACGGTGAATTTTTAAACTTAAACGAAAATGAGATTCGGGGCTTGGTTTGGTGGGAAACAAAGCAATTCCAAGAATTTGACTTATGTCCCCGGGCTTTCCCCGCTCCTTACTTTTTCTCTCAACCTCGCAGGAGGACAGGGACCTTTCATGAGAGTCCTGGCAGCTGCGGGCGCCTGGCAGCTGGGCCGGGTTTGCCTAACAAGGGTGCAGACCTGCAGCAGCCTGGGCCTCCCTGCCGAAGGTCAGAGAGACTCGGTCCTCTCCCCGTGCACGTGGGAGCATGGGAGCCGGCAGCCGCAGCCGCAGCCTTCCTCCCGGAGCTGCTCTGCCCGCCCAGCCGAGGGCACAGCGGGACAGCAGTGGGGTCACACTGACCTGGGGTGCCCTGGGGTCCTGGCATCCCGGCAGCTAACCCGCGTGAAGTCGGATGGGGAGTCCATTCATTTCACACTCCTGAAGTCCCACCGATGCATCTGGGGCTGACATCAGTAGCAAAAAGGTGAGTTGTGCATTAAAGATCTTTTTTTTTTTTTTAATATGCCCTTAGAGTATCCGTCTGAAGGTAATAGGTCTGCAATGAACCCACTCGCCCAACCGACCGTCTGAAGAGCAGGAGTTAAACCAAAGGGAGCTGCAGCCTGCAGGACAAGGAGCATGTTGTGGGCAGGGCTGGTTGTGCCTCCTGTCTGGCTCCAAGCTGGGAGGGTTTTCTCTTTCCTGGACTGATCGGAAAAGGTGCCAAACTTCCCAGCTGTTGGAAGGGGAAGGACAGGCCAGCTGAGCCTGCAGCAGTGTGGTGCTGTGCCTTCAGCCCATCGCAGGCATAGGCAGGGTCCAGCTCCTGCAATGCCCAGGCTGGGGGCTCACCGGGGCCACCACCCGCCTCCTGCCCAGCCTCCCCATGCTCCTGCCTGCATGGAGCTCCTGCCTGCACCCTGCTGTTGCCTACCAGCCAAGCCAGGCAGCTTGAGCGGGCCAGGGTACCTGTGAGCACGGAGGCAGGGAGAGCTTGGGAACTTACTGTAGCTCTCCAGGAAAAGACGTCTTGATCTGGAGGCTGCAGCACAGTGACTTGTGTTTCACCTCTGCTCTGCTTTGGGAAGAACATCAATAACCCCTGCTTTGTTTGAAATACTCCGTCCCATCCTCGTGCAAAGGGGCTGCCAGAAAGGAAGCTCTTACACATGCTGAAAAACACTCTTGGGCTCGTCACGTTAGCGCCGTTAGGAGCCAAGGAACGAGAGAGCGAAGGCAGGACGCGCCGGGAAGGCGGCTCGCACCCAGCCTGCTGCCTGAGCCGGCGCAGCTTCTGCTGGTGTGTGGCAGAATGGGAGCTCCGGTTGTGCCGCCAGGCCTGATCCCCGGCGCCGGGAAGGGACCAGGGCAGGTTGGTATGGAGAACCTCACAGGGCGACCATAGCAAATAGTGAAAACCATGTGCTGCAAGCAACAGATGTTAAAACATCTGCAGTTTAGTCCCTTCTTTTATTATTAATTATTTCTTGGCTATTAACCTTGAAGCAGACCGCAAACGTCTCCGTCCAAATATAGACCACAGGTGAGAACAGCAGCCTTATTTGATAATGATGCAATTCCCATAAGCAAGAGTCAAATTTGGCGCTTGAAAAATACGCGGAGTCGGTTCAGCCCGGCAGGCAGCACAGCCACAGCCCCCGCGCCGAGGCAGGTACGCTCTGGCTGCGCTTGGGTCGCACTGCTCACGGCTGTCACTTTTGGGCGTTCCTTTTTGGATGCTCTAAAAGGGGGTGCTGTACACGCCGTCTTCCCCCCCCCCCAAAAAAGGGAAAAGCTAAGTGAGAGAGCTCATCGTAGTTCAGATGACCGTCCGCTGAAGGGACAGCGGTGGGTTTGCAGCAGGGGGAAGGACCCCTCGCATCCTTCTCCCCACCAGGGAATGGGGGGACCCCCCGAGCAGCACCCGCCACCCGAGGGGCACCCCCAGGGGAGGGGACACCTTGCAGGGAACGGCTGGCCCACGCAGATCCGCTGTTCAAACACGTCGCCTTCCCCCGTCAGGCGGGTGCGATTTCTTCTGAAAGAAGCACAGATTTTTTTTTTTCTTTTTTTTTTTAATTATTCTTTTTTAACATCCTCTGCTGTTCCGATGGAGACCCCCGGCCACCGACTCGCCTTCCCTGGCTGAAATCTCAGAGCAGCGTGGCCATCCCTGCCATGCGGCCGCTCTTGCCTCCTTTCAGGGGCGGCAGGAGAGATGACACCCAGCCCGTGTTTCCCACCCGAGTCGGCCGCCCCGCGTGGCAGCTATCCCCGGCTTGCTGCGGGGAGCGCGTGACTCCCTGCTGGGTTTCGTCGCAGAATTGCTGACTTATCGGGGAGGAATGGAGAAGTTGCCCTTTCGCGGGGGCTGGCGGGCAGCTCGGCGCGCGGGCGAGGTGCTTTGGCAGTGTAGGGTTGAGTCGGTGGTTTGGGATGGCTGCCAGGGCTGCGTTTGGAGGCCAAGATCCCCTGACCCGAGCAGCAGCAGGACTTAAATGCGGGGCTGGTGAAGCACGGTGAATAGAGGGGCTGCAGTGCCGGGGGCCGGCGTGGGGCTGTGAGCGGGACTGCCCAGCGGCGGGAGCAAGCGTGGCCACATCCCTGGGCATCGCGCCAGGGCTTTCTGAGGCACATCCACCCCCGGCCTCTTCTTCTTGCCCTTCCCCCCCCCCTTTTTTTTCCTTTTTTTTTTTTTTTTGCCCCTTTTATTTGCCTCCCCCCTTTTTTTGCCCTTTTTTTCGCCCCTTCCCCCCCCTTTTTTGGTTGCCTTTTTTTTTTTGCCCTTTTTCTTTTTTTTGCCCTTTTTACCCTTTTAGTTTTTTGCCCTTTTTCTTTTTGCCCTTTTTTTTTTGCCCTGGTTTTTTGGTCCTTTTTTTTCCTTGCCCTTTTTTTTCCTTGCCCCTTTTTTTTCCTTGCCCTTTTTTTTCCTTGCCCCTTTTTTTTCCTTGCCCTTTTTTTTCCTTGCCCCTTTTTTTTTCCTTGCCCTTTTTCTTCCTTGTCCTTTTTTTTTTCTTGCCCTCTTCCCCCCCCCCCCGTTTGCCTTTTTTTACTGTTTTTTTTGGGGGGGGGGGGGTCGTTGTTGTTGTTGTTGTTGTTGTTGTTGGGGTTTTTTTTGCATTTTACTTATTCATGTATTTTCCCAGCACCAATTTGCCCCGTTCCTCCCCAAACCGCCCCTGGAGCGGGACAGCAGCCGGTGCCTCCCCCCCCCGCCCCCCCTTCCTTCTTCCCGCTTCCCTCTTCCCCGGCCGCCGCCGCCGAGTTTCGGTTTCCCGCAGGAGCAGCGGCGCGGGCGGCGCGAGCCGCTTCCCGGAATCGGCGGTGCCGCGCGCGGCCGCGGGGGGGCGCCGGACCGGGGCGGGGGGGGGGGGGGCCGGGGGGACCCGGGGGGGCCGGGAGGGGAGGCCGGGGGAAGCCCGGGCCCGGCCGTGAGTCAGGGGCAGGAATGCGGCGGGACTTCCAGCCGCCCCGCCGGGAAAATCCACCCGCGCCGGGAAACTCCCCCCCCTGCCCTCCCGAGGCACCTGGATGCTGGTGCGGTGACCCCCCCCGGGAGGGGAGGGGAGGGGGGGGAGGTTGGGGGAGAGGGGGGGGCACCGGCACCGTCTCCATCCGCTGCCCCTCGGGCGAGCCAAAAAAACCCCCAAAACAACCCCCAAAAACCCAAACAAACCCCCCCCCGAGCCCCAGTGTGGTTTTGAGCAGGGCCCAGCCTCGCAGCGGCCCAGCCGTGGGGTGCGGGCCCCACCCTGCCCTTGGGTGCACGGCTAAGCACCTGATTAATTAGCACCCACAACCCTCCGCTCTGCTGCACGTTGGTTCGTCACCTCACGGTCTCTTAATTTGTCTCACAAATCTCTTGTCTTTATTTCAGGGAGATGAAATTACAGGTTGAAACAGAGCAAAGCCAGCGGTGGGTGCCCACCCAGTGGGGGCCCCGGGGTGGGCAGCTGCAGCGGCCCCCGGCCCCGACCAGGAGATGCGCTAGGACAACATGAATATTTTCCGTTGTTTCCCTGCACGGAGCTTTCTGGCCAGAGCGACACTACAGGCGGGGGGTCCTTGTGAGTTCCCAAAAATAAAGATGCTGGTAAAAAGCTTTATAGACCCGAGTCCGTGTGTGCAGGTTGTGTGCCTTCGACTCCAACACGCCAGTCCCGTGGGAGCCCGCTGGCACTGCCCTCTCCAGCCCCGCACCCTCCTCCTCCGAATCACCAGCACCCTGATGCACCGTGGTATCTGCTGTGCTCCATCTTCCCCAGGAACCCCTCCGGGCAGCTTGAGACTAATTTTCCTGGTTCACTACCTGGAGATCGCAGGCTTCAGCCAGATTCACAGCTCCGTGTCGGTCACGTCACGATGCTGCGATACCCACAGGACACATCCCGGAGATTTGACTTTTGCCGGTTAATTGTGTTCTGGAACGAGCGGTGAGGAGCACAACTCCCACGGAACACGGGCTGACTTTCAGGCGGGTTCGAGTGGTCGGCTGCCGTGTTTGACCCGTGATGGAGGTGCTTTCTCCATCTCCCCTTTGCAGGGCCGTCCTGTGACGGCGAGGAGGCGATGGAGGCTCCTGAGCGAGGGCTGACGGCTGAGGTCACCGCTGCTGAAGAAGGTAGGTCTTGGCTGGGGCTCGCAGACCCCTGCGCCCGTAGGTTTGCTCGGCGAGACTGAGCTGGATGGGGAGGTGACGGGGAGCGAGAAGGGACGTTCCTGCTCTGGTGTCGGGCAGAGAAGGCAGCGCAGGTACGCTGCCCGTTTGGAGCAAGCTGTATTTGGTGAGCCCAGGTCCCTGTTGGAAGAGACCGTGGTCAGCTGACCCCTCTCCACCCTCCCCAAGCCACACAGGGCTTCTGAAGTCGTGATTTTTATAGACAACTTCTGTATTTGTGGCAGAAATAATAATCATGAGAAGAAGAAGAAATATAGAATTGCTCTCTGGAAATGAATAATACATGCTTAGCAGGGACAATTAAAGTGTAAAAGTGAAGTATTAAAAGGTTAATTTAAGTAAAAGAATGTTGTTTTACGTTAAGTATATGCTGATTTTTCCTGGGTATGCTAGAAGAGATGATTATTTTGAACTTTTTGTAGAAAGTCAAAGTTAATATTTAAAATACAGCTGGAACCATTTACATCTGAAAGAGGATCCAGGTGGATTGGGAGGGCAGGTAGCTGAGGTGGTATTTTGGGGGCAGAATGACTAGCAGGCTGCTTTCCAGGTAGAGCTACTGGCTGCTTTAAAGTTAAAAAGTTCCTTTATTTTGGTGATACTGAACTTGTCCTGCTTGACTCGTGTAAGTGATGGAGAGTGGTTTGTTTTCTTTGTCACAGGTAGTTTTATCACGACCTTTTCAGTTCTTTGCACACTCATTTCTTGTTGTCATTCCTGTGGTGTTTTCCGCAGCCTTGTACGGCCAAAGGCTGGTCAGGCCTTTCCTTTTCTCCACCCTTCCATCTTTTCTGAAGCACCCGCACCGAACCCCGTGAAATCTGACCCAGGATCTTTACAGTAAGTATTCGTGTGTGTATATTTAACTTTTATGCCATGACTGTACCCAGGGGTTATACTTGTTATGCTAATGCTCACTTGTTTTCTAGTCAATGACTTCATATTTTTGGCCGACACATCCTTCCTGCTCCAGTTACACCTGAGGCAAAAGGTTCATACGGATGAACCCGGCGGCTCGCATCCCACCGGGACTGTCCTCCTCCGGGGCCACCGCGGTTTCAGCCTGGCAGCGTTGGCACCGGGCGGGCTGGGGGAGGCAGTGATTGCTGTGGCGATGTTCTGAACACGAATGGGACTTTGAGTCCTCTAAGAAATCAGAATCGCTGTGAAATGGAGCCGTTACGTTAAAGGAGCACCGCAGCGTCATTCTTCCATAGAATGAAAATGTGGGTAAACAAGGGAAGAATTTTTTTTTTTTTTCTTCCTTTACCTTTTCTTCTTAGTTCTAACAAACACAACTGCTGGGCTGAGCCCTCAGGACATGCCCAAGCATCCTGCCGAGGACCGTCTCAGCCCGCCCTGATGAAAACGCTTGCTCACGGAGGCAGGAGTGGTCCAGCGGCCGGAGCCAGGGAGACCGAGCCGGTGCGTCTGAGCGCTCTGCCGGCTTCTGCTTGGAGCTCCCTGCGGGTTTGTTGCTCTGCCTGCAGTCAGGGGCAGGGCTGTAACAGTGTTTACCTGTCTTACAGGAACAGATAGTTGAATAAGAGGTAGCAGGAAGAAAAATAAGCATGATTGATAGCTGTGTGACAATGTGGCAAGAACAGCCTCCTGTGCTGGCATATGATCCAGTGCGGTCAGATCTCTGAACATGATCTCATGCAGTGATAATAAAAAATAATATGGGAAATAATAAAAATATGAAAAAAATGAACATATTAAAAGAGCCAGTGTCATTAGGAGCTTCTTTTGGAGGTTTTCTTGTGCTGTGCTTGACATTTTGCTGGGCTGTCTATACATCCTCTGGAGTGCTACTTAGAAACCAACTGCCTGTTGCTTTTTAGGCTGTAGCAGTGCTGCCTTCTGTTGCTTTCTGACACAGTTCAGCTCTTCAGAAATGCCTTTGTGGTATTAAAGCCCAGCCCTGCCTCGGCTTAGGTGGTGGCTTTCCGGCGCTGGGGCTGCCCGGTGCTGCCGCTGCCGCTTCATGGGGCGCAGGGTAAGGCGGGGGACCCGGCGGTGCTGGGTCAGACAGAGGAGCTGTGTGCAGCTGGATGTGCCGCGGTCCCACCTTTCCCATCTCGGTGCGAGCATTCAGGTCTGCGTACCCTATTGCAAAGCGCTCGCAGGTTTGTTGTTGGGTGTCGGGAGGCATTTCCATTACTGAAACACTTTGGAAGGGCTTTGGTGAGCTCCAGGGAACGCGTGGCTTTGACAGCCCAGCACACACATGTTCCTCTTACAGCATTGACCGTTTTCTCTCCGACACGTCCCACGCAGGTATGCGGTCCGACCCTCCTGGCTGGGTGGTTGACCCTGGCTGTTTGCTTGGCCGCTCTCTGGGTGCCCGGGTGAGTGTTGCCTGTGCTGACGTGGGGCCGGAGGACCCCAGCTCGCCAGCAGCCCCGACCCCCGGCGACACCGTCCAGGAGCCGTGCGTGTGCCTCTGCTCCCGTGTTGGCTGCAGAGGTGGAAAACAAGCCCCTGTGGGAAGGGGCTGGCTCCGGTGTGGCTGTGCCCGCGGGGGCTGCTCCTGTTCCGCTCGTGCCTGGGGTGCCAGCACACAGCCTCCCACCTCCTGTCTTTCCCAGAGAGTCCGGGATACCTGAGGATCCCTATGCCCAGATGAGTCGGTGGCCGGGGATGCCAGCAGCCTCTTCCAGCCCATTCCCTGAGGTGCCAAGTGGTTGCACCCATATGACAGGTACTCCTGGAAAGCAAAAGCAAAATCTTTGCCTGCTGGATAACGCTTACGCCTGGCATCGCTCCAGAGATGCCCCAGCTGCCAGGGGATGATGTTTATCCGTCATGTCCCAGGGATATTATGGGTTGCCACGTGCCTTGAGGCTGGTTCACTGCTCTGGGTTGCCAGGAAGGGGCCCCGCACCTCCCAGCAAACCCCGTGTGGGGGTGAGTGCCAGGGCCAGCACCATCTTCTCGGTCACACAGAGGGGTCACAGCTCTGAATATGGGGGGCATGGCAGTCCAGGGGGGAGCACAGCAGCCGTGTGAAACCCAAGCCGGACCTGGGAGGGGGGAGAGCCTTGGATTCAGTCTGCAGGGCAGGAGATGTCGAGGGGAAGGCACGCTGCCGAAACAGGAGAAGCAGTTAAAGACAGCAGCATTCGCTCGCAGGTGCTGGTGTCCCTGGGTTGTATCACGATGCGCTGAGCCCGGGCACAGCCTGCAGCGGGCACGGGGATTGCCAGGGCAGGAGGAGGGGCAGGGTTGGAGGGTCTGGTTTTGAGTCTTCTGTACCCTCCGTAGCTGGCTTGTAGTTCAAAGTCCGTCTCAGGGAAAAGGCTGGCTTCGGAGAGGCGGCGTGGGAGTGGGAGGTGTGTTTTGGAGTCGTGTCTCAACGCAGACAGCCCAGGAAGGGGTGACCTGACGGGCAGCCGCTGCTGCTTCACCCCGGCGGGGACTCGGCCTTGGGGCTGCTGGCAGGAGGGCTTCACCCTGGGGTGCAGTCGGGTGGGGGGTCCCCGGCGAGGGCGGGCAGCGGGCACCTCGCGATGCTTTGAGCTGCACAAAGCTTCGCCCCAGGGACAGAGACCGAGCCTCGTCCCCCAGCCCCGTCCTTACTGGAGGGCAGCCGGGCATCATCATTCATTTTCTGTGAACAGCGCTGGCTCTGTGCCCATCAGAAGGAAATCCCTGTCTGTGACTTTTCCTGCTCAAAAGCTTACCCGACAAGGGCTGTGCATCTTGCATTTCTGGTCTCCTGTTGCCACCTGCCGTCAGCCGCCCGGACGCCGTTCTGCTCCTTTATGGAGGCTGCTCTGGCTGCTGTGTTTTGGAGACTGGATTGCAGGCAGGGAGAGTACAAAGTCTTATAGATCAATGTCTGCACAAATAAATTATAAATAATTTTGCTGATTAATCCTTGTTTCACCAGCAGCTGTGCCTGCTCCCTCCATCTTTTGGAGCTGTACTGTGAAAAACTGTATTTTTCCTACATAAAAGTTGGATGGTAACACTTGAAAACACTGGGAAAATCAATATTGATGTGACAAGAGCATGCTTTACTTCTGCATATTTGTTCCGGTATCACAGGATTCTTGCCCGTGCTTCAGCGAGGGTCTCCGGGGTCGCACCTGAAAAAGGAGTAGTAACTCTGACATGTCGTCTCAGGATGCGTCAGACCCAGGAATTCAGAACAAATGAAATCAGACGCTTGGGAGCACTGTGACTACAAGTGCCTTGCTCAGTCGCTCGGCTTCTTTTTTTACGATGTCAAAATTGGTAAGTTTTGCAATAAGCTTTTTCTGTGATTAGAAGGACACCAGAGGAAAGCGCCTTCCTCTCTTACCAAAAATCTCTTCTCAATTTGCTTCTCATTCCTTTCTCCGATATTTAAAACTTTTTTTTAAGGAATTAATCTACGCTGGGATATTTATAGCAAAAAATGCCAGCATCATCCAGGGAGCTAGAGGAAACCCATTGAATAAGGCAGCCCAAGCGTTTCTCTAGGGCTCTCCTTTTGTGTTCTCTGGCTGAGATCAGAGCTATTCTTGCAGTGATGAATGAAGTTTGGGATGAAGATAGACCAATACCAGGGTAATATCGGGATTTTAAATATACCTGGCACCCGTGTTACGGAGTGACAGTATTATCGGTGTCCTGCCTCCTCCGTGCTCTGCTCGAGCCGGGCCGTGTGCCAGCACGCCGTATTTCAGGCTGTTCTGCAAACCAACCTGCAGCAGCGGATGGGATTGCCCCTGTGAGTACCTGCCCATTTTTGCTGCCCCGAGCTCAGAAATAGCTTGCGAGAATTAGGGAGTCTGCGCTGAAAATGAAAACTAGATTTCAGGTTCACAGAAAGGTGTTGTGTTTTGTTTTGTTTTAAATATATTATACAATCTGGTTTTATTCTGATGGAGAAGCAGAAACGAACACAAGAGGCGGGTTCATTTGAGGCGCCTGACACAAGGGTTTTCTGGGATGAGATGCATCACCCGCAACTGTAATAGCTGCTAACCAGGTTTGCAGTTGCTGTTGCAGGGGTGAAATTGCTAGTTCTACTAATCTGAGGTGCCAGCTAAGAGGGATTTTAGGACTGCGGTTAAGGACAGTCCCACCCTACAAGCCACAAGCCTGCAGGTGTGTTCCCGAGAAAGCTGCTTTGGCTGGAAATTTTGGAGTGGCTTTGTCCTGTCTGCAGAGCTGAAGGAGGATGAACGTGCCCAAAACTCCCCTGATTTCAGGTTTTCTGTAAAGCCCATTTTGATGTTTAAGATTCTCTGACCTACTGTGCTTTCTAGGAGCTGATACTTCTAATACAAGTATCAGAAACATTTCTTTCATCTGTGTGTACCCAAATTTTTGCAGGTGGTCAGGAAGCTATTTGACAACATGTATTTTGAAGTCAGTATGCAAGTGCTTATCTGTCAAAATATCTTGAGAAAACGTGAAAGAAATCCGGAAAAACTATACAGCAGGGCAGAGGAGAGCATTCAAAGCTAGAAGGCATCTTCAGAAGGCTGAAACTGTCTCCAGATGGCATCCAGGAGGTCACCTGGCAGGTAAAAGGCAAAATCACCATTGTGCAAGCTAAAAGAGACTAAGGAATGATTTGCAAAAAAACCAAAAAAAGTAAAAAAAAAAAAGATAAATTATTTTTCAGCACCTGCAGCCTCCCTGGGGACACCCAGCAATGGGAGCTCATGCCTCGGGCTGGACGCAGCCCGAAATGAAAGAAATAAACGCAGCTCCATGTACTGTGGGCATCCCAGCCGTAACGCTGGAGGGCACAGCGAGCCTGTGGTGCCGGCTGCCTGCCCCGATGCCCCCCCGCTGCCTGCCCCGCCCCCCCCCCCCCCCCCCCCCCCCCCCCCCCCCCCCCCCCCCCCCCCCCCCCCCCCCCCCCCCCCCCCCGCTGCCTGCCCGGCCCCCCCGCTGCCTGCTCCGGAGAGGGGGCAAAGGGGGAAAAACAGGAGCGGGACACAGAAGGTGATAAAATGCTGATGGAGGGTCCTCGCAGGTCTGGTGGGAGATGCTGGGCGGGAGAGTGGAGCTCAGCCTGCAAGGAAACCTGCTGACTCTTTCCATCAGATCTTTCCTTAGTTTTTGTTCATGTAAAATATTTAGAGGTTTTGTCTTATCCTAATTCAGACTGAAATGCTGGGAAATCTCTTCTGGTTCTTTTTTTTTTTCCCCCCTAATCATTTCTAATTAGTATGATTTTTCCTGCCTGCTTGGAGTGCTGATTGTAGGTGGGTGTCCAAAACCCTCTGTAGGGCCGGGGAAGTCTGCGCTTGCTCTGGCTGACGTACAATTCGCACAGGAGGAACCTACAGCCAGCACCCACCTTCTGCATTCCCTGCTTTATTACGTGTCCTTCCTTACAACATCCTATTTCCAGTATTTTTAATAGGCAGACTGCAAAGTGCAGAGCTCTCATCTGGGGGTTATGCAGACTGGGATTTTGTTTTGAGCTATGAGAGCAATAGAGGTCGGCTACGGCATTTTGGTCTTTGTGGGTTTTTTTTTTAGCCGGGGGCTCCAGAGGTGTGGATCAGGACAGCTCTGGGGATGCTCTCATTGTGGCAGCCTCCAGCTTCCAGGAGGAGAGCGAAAACATTTTCCATCAAAGGCACTTTCTTTGCAAATGTTTGTTTGTGAACGGCAAGGGCTGTAATTTCTGTTGCAGGTCTGAGGAGACGCTCGCTTATTTATTTTAAAGGTACTTACTTTACATTAGGAACCTCACCAGCTGTTTTTTCCTCTGTTTGCAGCACGTTTATCCCCATTGCTTGGAGTTACTCAGGCTAAAAGTCGGGCAATCAGTATGCAGGATGCTTGTTCAGGTGCTGGCAGGTGTCTGCGCTGGAGAATAAGCACTAAAAAACTGTTCGGCTTCGAGCCTCAGACATTGCCACTACCTGGAGCGGGTTTTGCAGTTAGACTGTCACTGGGATTCTCTCCCCTTCTATTTTAATTGTTGAAAAGGAGGGAGAGAGACCAGTAAGCTTTTCTATGACCAGCCACTTAGGTCTCCATGGCCCACCAGTCCATGTTCTAGCTCTGTTAAAGTAAAACCAAACGTGCAAGCTCAGCTCCGTCAGAGAGGTGTGCACCTTAATGGTCTCTCTGGTTTTTAATTTGTGCATCGTTAGAAATAGCTTCTAGCAATACACTTGCTCACTCACCTCAAGGATCTAATTCCCTTGACCATCAGAGATTTTACAGTAACTAGATTTGCTCAAGTGTGGGAGTAACTTGGAAGAAATTTGTGGGGAAAAAAAAGGCAGAGACAAACATTGATTCACTTTATTAAAAGTAGTAAAAATACAGAATAAATATTTTCTCCAAAATACATATATCTATAAAATGTAATATAATTTAATTGACACCATAGAAATAAATTCATACTGATCTAAACACTCTTATCATCATCATTAGCTTTAGAAAAAACGTGAATTCTCTAAGTAAGCGGCATACGCCTAGATCCTTACAAATCTTTAGTTGCCAAATTTACACCGATCTGCCAAAGGTGCAGGTAGAGGAAGAGCTCAGGATGTGCTTCTCAGTGCTTGTGGAAGATTCTGGGCAGAGTGCTAAGCATACCAAATCAAGGTGATCCTATATGCGTGAGCGCAATGTTCTTGTACTCCTTGCTGGTAAGTGATACACAGACACATAGCGAAGCTCAGGCAGAGCTTACGAGGTGGAATATTGTGTGAATATGACTTTTGCAGTTCATCCTCATCTGGCTTCAAAGCAGTGGCAAAGCCAGCTCTCTACTAGAAAAGTTTTGCTCGTATAATTATATTGATTAATCCTCTTTACTGTAGATGGATATTACAACGTTGAGATTTTCCCAGTACAGCCATACCAGTTCCCTGAGCTAAATCACCTATTTCAGCAGCATCAGTTGTGTACTGGTTTAACGGTCTGTACATGGGTTCTTGCTCTTCCAGACACATTATCGAGGACAATAGCCGTTCCGCTGAGGTTACGTGATACCAGCAAAACTTTCCAGCAGAAATTTGACCTTAAACCTGAAAAGGTGTAAGATCCCCAACCCTTATTGCTCGAATGCATGCCGTCCCCCCGCCCCGACACTGGTCCACCCTCGTCTTAAAGAAAGGCAAAGGAAATATATTCATATCGCATCTTGATATATCACTCAGTGTTTATGGCACCGCATGCGAAACCCGCGGGGCCAGGCAATGGTTAGATAAGGCGCATAGTGTGAACCAGCTGCTTTTGCTCGCATCCATCTGCGTTCAGTCTCGCTGTGACTGTTCGGAAATGAACCTGACCTTTTCATGAGAAACCCAAAAGTTTTATGCCTAGTCAGGTCCTTCCATAATCCCCTGCACGACTTGCTTTATCAAGCATTGAAATTTTCCTCTAGAAATACAAATGACATTTTGCCGTCAATATTTTCAGAGATTGCATGCCAAACACAAACCAGTACAGTACCACTGAAACTGAAGATGTGCCCTGCCAGACTTTAGCACAAAGGAAGAGTACTTTTAAAACAAAGAAACATTCTACTGCTCTATTTAAATTTACAGCAATTCTAGAAACTTATAACTCTACACTCTTGCTTTTTTTGATGCTTTTCGGATGAACGTTATCAGCTTTTCTATGAATATTGTTGCGTTCCTTCTTTCTGTATCACATTTCCCCTGAAAAGTTAAGCAAGAAAATGAAATTATGTACTATTTAACCATTACGTAGAGCTTTTTCATCTTGAAATCATTTTATAAATGATATGATTTCCCTTAAACCTTAAATATGCTGACCATACATATGAATCCTCATTTTAGAGGTGGGTCAAGTTGAAGACTAGAACAAGGGAAGGGCAGAAATGTGAAATAATGCCAGGATTTCTTCTTCCAGGTACTCAACACAAGCGAGTACAAAAGTTATTCTCTCTCTTGTAGACATAAGGCCTTAGCTATGAATTATGGATCACATTTTATTACATCTCTGCTGCATGATCTCTGTTAGACAAGAAATAAATTCCTACCTCTTTTGCCAGGATTGGTGTGAGTGCTTGCTTCAGTCTTTCAAATTTTTGGAAAAAAACACTGAATTTTTTCATAGCTGGACTAGTTTTCAGCTGTTCCGTTCCTTCAAAGATTGTGCTGATACAATTCACATCCTAAGATGGAAGAAATTGCAAAAATGAGATACAAGAATTTGTAACCATGAACTACAGTAAGTTCATTAAAGATCATCTTGAGCTACGTCCAGCTGCCTGGGTGGCAAGTAAGTTGTTACTGAGTTTTGGGCTCGTATGTGGAAACGACTTAGGCAAACATGCTTAACTGGTGTGCACATTTATTTTCTCTGCAGACAGAAACCTGGCGGGTGATAGTTTCTGCTAGCGTATGTTTTGCAATGTCTGGATGAACTGTCTAATTATCTGAAGACTCAGTCCTGTCTCTTCTGCAGCCATCTGAAGACGGGTTTGATTTCTTACATCTGCTCGTGTCAGCAGATAATTCTGGTTTACGTCTTCAGTTTGCATGCGCGATGCTTTCTGCCCCAGAAGCTAGAGCTGTCTGAACACGAGAGAAAGAAAATAAATGAACCTGAAACTACTCCAAACATTAACCTCTGCGACAGCTGACATCTGCCTGCCAGGAGAGATGGGGACAACGGTCACGCTCTCATCTCACAGCCCTGTTTGTCTTGTCCCATCCCAAGGGCGGCCATGCACCGGGCACGCTGGTTCTCTTCCACAAAGCAGTAGCTGGCATTTGTCTCCGAGACCTTATGGTCTGGGCAAGGCGGCCAGAAGGGCTAGAGGGGATACGGGGCGGAAGCAGAGCAAATAGTGATGATGGTTGCACTTGCCAGTGCGGGGTTGTTTTGGAAGAGATCAGCTAAACTCACGGAGAAGGAAAGAAGGAGAGGACACGACCGTCAGCGGCAGGAACGGATTGAAGTGTAATGGGAGAAGAAAGTGATGAAAAATGAAGCAAAAACTAATTAGCGAAGATCGGAGGCAATGCGGAGAGCTGCCGAAGGCCAGCATCACGCCCATGACATTCTCGACCAACACATGGTCTCCTGTTAGTCATTCCTGGATGCTGCTTGATGTGGAAGATCATTTTTCCCACGACTTCGCTTGGGAAGCTGCTCGCTTCTGCCACTGACGAACAACAAACGCAGAGACGCTGGGAAGTTCTCCGTCATCTCTGTATCCGAAGCACAGGTGAGAGCGAAGCAGCTCTTCTCCCCGGAGGAGAGCCAGGCACCGGCGTGGTGGGCTGCGGTGGCACCGCCGGGGACCTCAGCAGGGAAAGGGATGAACAAGCCGCCGCCATTCGGCACCGCTGACTCTGGGTCTATTTTCCTTACTAAAACCTCAGGGTTAAACCCAGCCCAAGCCCCAGCCTGGGAAGAGAGCTCTTCCGGACAGGATCCAGAAAGAAGTGACAGAGCTGGGAACTTTACACCTAATTTACAAGGAATGGGCTGGATTTGCCACCAAAAAAAACCCCACCCTCTTGTAGCTAGCTTATAGCACAAATGTGAATTATTCTGCTCCTTCAATAAATTAACGACTCAGATTGCATTCCCACAAATAGCCATCTGGCCAGGATATTATCTGAAGAGCTGTGTGCTGGGCTGTGATCTCCTGTTGAAACCAAGTTCCCAGTTGATGCACAGCAGAAAAAAAAGCCTCATTAGCAGCGTCTGCATCAAGAGGAAGCTGTTCAAAGCCAGCTCGCAAAGAAAAGAGCCTTTACACCGAGAGGGAACAGGAGGAATTTATTGGAGATGCAAAAGAAGATGGCAAATGCATAAAGGGGAATTTGATCTTTAAGACAGACCTCATTCGTGGACACACGGTAGCCGGTGTCTTGTTCTCGGGGCATTAACACCATCCTTCAGACAAGATGTGGTAATACAACTATTTAATCCCCTCACTGATGGTAAACGTATAAAAAGCCATTTCTAAAAGTAGACTAAACGAAGTAGACTAAAAAGAAGTATTTTTGCAGATGGACAAGCAAGAAATGTGAATGAGTTTGTTCTTTCCTTTTTAACTGTCCTTCATTTAAAAAACTGATGCAGAAAATCACTCTCTGTGTGTGTTCTGCAGGAGATTTACAAAAACAGAGAACCAGAATAATTGCTGTCCTTGGCTACTTTTGTATCACAGCACATTTTTCTTTGACTCAACATTTGATTGTTTTTAATAACATTTCATATCTTACAATAACATTTTATATCTTTAATAACATTTTATATCTTGTAATAGCTACATTTAAAGGAATTGTCTGCTCTTAAATACAAATAGAGTATTTTAGGAGATAACAATTTTAAAACTCTCTCAATTTCCAATAACTAAATTTATGAAAAAGTTTATTTAAAAAAAGGAGTTTTACTTACATCTATATTGTCTGGAGTTTCAATCCTCAGATTCTGAAAAATAATATATTAGTTAAGCCTTTCGAATATCATCTTCATTAACACTAATAAAATGTCACATAAATAGATTGTTTGACTTTCAAAAAAAGTTAAATATTCAAGAACAAGAGGATTCAGGATATCAAATTTTAGATTAGAAAAGTGGAAATTGAACTTTTACCTGAATGTCCTTTGTCATTGACTCACACATTTGCTGTAATAATGTCTGTAATTCAGCCATGCTGCTCGTCTGGGGAGCAGCAGAGATGCCTGCAGCCAGCAAAAGAAGGTAGAGATGGGTCTTCATCCTCCTGATGTGCTCAGAGAACCTGTAAGTGCTCTGGACCAGTCCTCTATCATTTTATGGCCTCTCTACAAGGAAATAACAGTTTAGGTTGATTTTTGAAACTGATAGAGAAAAGGCCATTCGTTGAGACTTTCTGGAAGGGAAAGGTTCCAGTAAATTTGGTGTTTAACCTTGGGGGAGAGTCCTTACCCAATCAGCATTTCCACAGAAGTAGGTAATAAATATATAAGAATGTGGCCTTTCAATCTTCAAATCAGTAAGGCATAGAATGACCCAAAGCATGACCACGCAGTTGCCGTCTCCACGGCACTTCTCTAGAAATCGGAGCTTCTCTTGTAACAGCGTGTGATTGTTCTGATAGGCAATAGGAAAAAGTTAGTGATGTAAGAAAAAAAAAACCCAACAAAACCCTGCAGAAAATATGTGGACTGCTGCCTAGAAAACAAAAATGACAGCGTTTGTGCAATACTTGTGGAAAAGCTTTGTCAAAATGCAGGTATTCCGTAAGGATTTATTCATTTATAGCAGGGGAAGCCGCTGCCCGTGTGCTGGAGCAGGAGAGCGGCCCCGGGGATGGGCACAGCAAAGTGGCTCCTTTTTGGGTGGGGAAGGAGGGATGCAGGATGCCCCGGGTGTCTCAGCCCGGACCCCGCGGGCACAGCCGGGGCCCCCCGGGAGTTCATTTCGTGCCCTCGCTGTCCCGCTCGCCGGCCGGGAGCTGGCAAGGGGGAAGCCCACCAGGTTTGCGAGGGTCGCATCTAAGGTCTTAATTCACTGAAGGCGTTACGGCTTGTTATCTGGCCAAATTAGCCAACTCAGTGACTCGTGTTTCTCTCCTTCCTAGAAGCTGGAAAAAGCCCTTTTCGATTCCGTTTCAAAAAGAATGGTGTCGTTTTTCGAAAAGTGCTATCGTTTGCTTTCTGCTCGCGGGTTCCTGCGAGGGCAGCAGCCGCGGCGGCAGGCCGTCCACCCCCGTTTCTGCCGGGCAGGAGCAGATCGGCTGGCTCCACTCTGCGAGGCGCGGTGGCCCGCAGCCCCATGCCGCAGCAGTTATGAGTAAGCGCCTCAATATCTCAATACTTTGAATTGGGGAAGTCAGAAGTCAGTCGTGGTTGCGTGGCTTAGCTCAAGCTAACCTGCAAGCTGATTGCCACCCACTTCACCATACCCAGTTTGTCATCTCTAGCAAGAATAGGGTTTTTTTTCACGCTGCATGCTTATCTGTAGAGCTTTCTCATCACACAGCTCCAAGGATCGTATCCTTGCAGGAACACGGACTCTGCACCAGCGCATCGCTGGGAGCTCTGCAGAGAACCTGCCTGGCACTACCGGTTGCCCTCGGGCTGAGTTTGTAGGTCATGCAGCTGAAAATATTAAGCCCCATTCTTAGTCTGCTGTGTTTGGGGCATTTTACAGCTTGTTTCTTTTGGTCTCCCACAAACCCATCCTGATATTTCAGGCAGAGCCTCCTCTCCCCTTTGGCCGGCACCTGGGCTGAGGTTTGACCCCACCACTGCAGACCTCCATGGATAACTCGGTTTTGAATTGCTGCGGGACCTCAAGATTGGTAATGGGAAATCTCTCTTTTTCACCTTTTCCTCGGCCGACGGTTGGTCCATCCCGTACCGCAGCGGTTCCCGTCCCCGCTGTGAGGGATGGCCCAGGGAGCTGCCTGCCGCTGCCGTGGTCCCCCCTGCCTCGGGTCTCCCTGCGCCGGGGCCGCTCATCGCAGAGAGCACATCTGTCTCCACTTCTGTTCCTGGCCGGCACAACTGCCAACAGATTTTATGTCTCAGGCCTTTCCTTTTCCCTGCTCTCTTACCTTTGGGATTTTCAACCACTTCTGCAGAATTCTAGCACTGTCCCAGAACCTTGTATGAACTGTACGACTATTTTTTTTCCCTTGGCAAATTTTGTTTTTTTGTGTTCAGGAGATAAGTCCCAGTTCCCAAGAACTGTAGCGTATTTTTGTTGCACATATCGATAGCACGAGCTGGTCTTTCAGCAGGGCTTTGGCTAGCTCCCAGAGGAACAAGGCTGGTTCTTCACCACTGTATGACCACTCTGTCTTCTTGGGACATATTCCAAAATCATTACGCTTTGCAACGCAGAGTTTTTTTCTTTTCCCTTTTTTTCCCCTTTTTTTTGCTCTTCTGCTTGAGATAACAGAACTGCTCAAGTGCTAGTTTTTCTCTCGAAGCTGGCTCAGTGTCCCTACACAAACTGTAGCCACATCTTCCAGCCTCAGGTTCGTTATTGTTCAGATGGTTTGGGGTTTTTTTTAATGTGAATGCAGGGTTAAGAAGCTGAAGGACAACGTAAGAACAAAATAGGGCAACGCAAGCAACAGGTCCTGACCTTGATGCTGTACACCTTTGATCTCTATGGCTCTGGAATTTGTCTGATCTGTGAGTATGGGCAGAGCGAAGGCACCACAAACACTGATAGAATTGGTAGGAACAGGAATAAGAATAAGAATACGAATATGAATACGAATACGAATACGAATAAGCAAAGAAAATATTTCTGAAGAAACTCTGGAGGCTGGAGAAAAAGACAGTAAGGGGAAACCCAAACTGTTGGATTAATCCAAAGTGACTCAGTTTGAATTTGGAATGATCAGGAGTATGAAAGTGAATAAATAATGTAATTAATTAGTGAATTCATGAATTCTGATACTAATGAAATAGGTATTTCAGTGGGAGTCAGGGTGTGATAAGCAGTGTTCATGTTATGGTTGATTTAGGAATATTATCGAAAAAAGAACCAGATGATGCTACAAATGTGAAAACAAAGCTATCCTAAAAGCTGTGCAAGGTGCTGCTGATGCCAGAGCTGCAAGCTGGGATCATCACCAGGGACAAGGGCGTCTCTGCATCGAGAAATGGCGATTCCCGTGGGTACGTGCCGGCATTAACAGGCTTGACAGACTCGGCGAATGCCTTGTAAGAGTTGAGCAAGTCAGTCTGCCTCTGCAGCGTGCTCCCCAAGCCCGTAACAGCCGAGACTAATGCTGAGCTTGCTTACGCATGAGCTCTTCTGAACCTGCTTGTGGCTCCTGGTCCCCAGTGCAGGACTGATCCCCCCTCAGCCGTAGCAGTGCCACAAAGTCCCTGCAGAAACCATGGCAGCTTGAAACACTGCAGTGCCCAGGGGAGGTGGACCTAAAGCGGCACACAGGAACTAGCAAGCTATCATATGCTACTGTCACCCTCATATCTTTTTGCTGGCATCATTAGCTGGAAGCTGCAACTGTTTGCAGTAGCTGATTTTGCTCCTTCATCTAGATAAGCACGAAGTTACGATGCTCAGATAAGGTTCCTTTACTGGTGCGAGTACGTAATGCAGCATGGATATGGTGCAGTAGCTTGTGCCTCTCTAGCCTGCCAGGGTCAAGAAAATGGAAATTTCTGAAAATCAAGGAACAGACTTCATTTCCTAGACCGTCTTTCCCCTGAAGACAGCAGTGGCTGCTCGAAGCCGCCTGTGCTCCTCTGCCGGGGCAGGTCCCAGGGGAGGTGGAGGAGTCGGTCGGAGCAGCACTGCAGGGCGCAGGTAATGCTCGGGGTGCTTCGGGGTGAGGAGCCCTCTGCGATTCCCCCCCTCGCCCCTCCTGTCCTGAGGTGTCAGGAGCGAGGGGGGTCCCAGGGGTGTCCAAGGGGTGTCCTCTGGTGCCCCAGCGCTGCTGACCCACGGGTGCTGTCGAGGGGACACGCTACGAAATGGTGTGTGGGTGTTTTGGTGGTGAATGGGATGAATGTGTGTGGGTAAACAGAGCCCTAGGGCAGAGTGACATTTGTGACAGACTCTGTGTTGTGTCCTTTTCCTCCTTTATCTGAAAGGGCAGGCTAGATGTGTGAGGAGATCATGAGGCTTTGGAGACCGTATCTTGTTTTTTAAATCCTCCTTAATAAATGGGCAGCTTTTGACTAATGTAATTTCACACATGGAAACTCCATTTCATCAGTTAACCTCATTCATAAATGCTATGTCTCATTTGTTAAAGATAAGTGTTTCCTGGGCATCTCTGAAGTGGCTGCCATGTCCCAGCTGAGCAGATGCTCTGTGGCCCCATACAGATTTCAGCTGCAGCCAGTGCCACGTATTTGGCCGCATAAAAAGCTGCAACCGTGGTTTGTGGGAACCCCTCCTGACCGGCTCTTCTCTCCGCTCCTGGGAAAGCAGAGTTGCTCAGGACCGCAGGGTTTGCCTCCTCCTGAGCTGGATTCAGCCCAACGCCCAGAGACGAGGAGGGCTCCCAGCCACCCGCTGTCGTTTCTATTAGAGTATGAAAATGCTTTTACCAACCCGCAGAAATGCTCTGAAATGCTTTCTCGCAGTGGTTATGTTTCAATATTTTGTGCTGGGGGCTTAGTTTAAAGCAATCCAGCTGAAATGGAGTTTTCTCTTATCCTGGCAGATTTTCTGCCCCCAAGCTGTCCCACCTCCTGGGGTTGTAGAGACTGTTTTAACCTTTAGTTATACTCTCACATCTCACAGACAGCAATAGAGAAAAGCCAGGTAAGTGCAAAAAGCAGGTCACTAGCAGGGGGCCTTGAGTCATATTCACAGTATTTAGGGAATGAATACGTCCCTATTTGCTGCCTTCCACCAGCGCATGCCCCTTGTTAGGGCGGCTCGTAAAGCGAGGCATATACGCATGTGCAAAACCAGGCTGGGATGCTCCAGCGGCGAGCAGAAATCCTGCTTCGTGCAATGGAGATGAAAGATAAACCCCTGGACTTTGTTCTTGCTCAAAGAGCATCCCGAAGTAGTGCTGCTCCATAGTGCAGTTCCTGGAGTACCTCTGCCACAGAAACTGCTCTGCTCCTTGTTCAAAGGCCAGTCCCAAGCCAGGGAAATTGAGAAATTTTGTGAAGGCTGGTCTTGACCTACATTACATAGAAGTAAAATATTTTCTTAGGAAACAGGCTGTTAGGAGGAATGTTGTTTACAGTTCTGTAACAGTCCGTGGGAGTGACTGCTTTCTGGAAACAACATACGCAATATCTGAGCAGTTTTTTCGGGGGAGAAAGGTTTTAACTCTGCTTGGGGAGATCGGAACCTGCCACGCAGAGGTGGACTGGGTCGGGATACACTGGGAATGATGCTCTGACTCATTTTTACGGTGTTAGTTTAGTATGTAAGGTTTATTAAATATGTACTAATTACTTAAGGTATGTAATTTATTAAGTATGTATTACCAAATACACCACAAAAGCATAAATGATTTTAAATGCAAGGACTAACCAAGGCTTTTATTTTCACAGATGTGCCCTTTTTCTGCACAAAGTGACCCGTAGCAAGAAACGCCTGGTTTTGCCAGGCTCCTCGGTGGTGTTAAAGACACCTGCAAGAAAAGAGAAAACGTTGCCCAGATGACCTTGACTTCTTTATTCGCAGTCCACTATTGCTGCTTCTTAAAGGCGAGCCAGGGCAGAAGTTGCTCAGGTAGGTGGAGAGAGCAGCACGGTTCCTACCTAGCACCAAACACTGTCGTCAGTGGGACTCTGTCAGATGCCACCTTAAGCCCAGCTTGACTGAGCTGCTGCACAATGTGGGACGCTTCCTATAGAGAAAAAGAAAAGCAGAAGAGAAGAGGAAAGCCAGGGAAAGGAAGATGACCCAGAGGAGCCAGCTTTTGCTCAAGACTCAGCCAAAACTAATGGGAATGCGGATGTCATCTGCTGCTCGCTCTCTGCCCCAGTCTGGAGCAAAGGCATGACCACCGGCCGGCCCAGGCTGTACTAGAAAGCTTTTCAGCATCTTGGGAAATGTCAATGGGAATGGTAGCCAGAAGAGTTAAAAAAAAATCTAAACCGTTGTCCTGTAACTCCCTGAAGTGATGAGGCAGAGGAGCAGTGGCGGGATGCTCACCTCTTCGGATCTCAGCAATCCCTTCTGGCAGCTTTAATATCTCTTCTGGTTTCTAAAATCCTTTGGCTTCCCAAGCCAGAAAATGAAACTGGTAGGAGCTCAGAAACCTGTGATTATAGTTCTTTCAGCTTAAACAATTCAGTATATTTGCCTCTAGTCTTTTGCTTGTTTTCTGATATTTATCGTGGAGGCGACGCGCTGGGTTTCAGTTGCCACACCACACATCACGCTCTGCAGAAGGAGTCTGCCTCGGTGCGGGGTGCCCTCTGCATTCAGCGAGAGACATTCCCGAGAGCAGGCTCTGCCTGAGTTTGATTTGGTTTTGCCTATACATCTTGAAAATAAAAGCCTTCGGGCTTTTCCTCTTCCCTCACAGGGGTGAACAGCATTGTGTATGTTGAATGTGAATTTTAAAGGTTGCACAACCAGCCTCGTAACTTCCTCTGCCCTTGCGCGTACAGCCTTTCCCTCCCAGGACTCCTGAAAACCTCATTCATGTGCCTTGATGACTCTGGTTTGAAACAGCACCTTTCCTTTCTCTTCTGAAACGACTTTTCAATAGGTTGGCCAGATGGCAAACGGATGATGCACCGCGTTGGCAGCACACCAAAAATCCATTTCTCCCACTCAGAGTATTTTAAAATGCTCCCAAGGACTCTAAATTGTCTTAGAACCCTGGCACTAGTATTCCTGAAAAGCAGGTAGCACAAAATGAGAATTACAGGTGCTCTGAACTCTGCTAACCTGTACTAATGCAGGAAGGAAAATGCTTCCAGAACAGCAAAATGGAAAGAAAACAGATTCCCCTGTGCTCTGCCCTGCGTGGATGGACCCACTGCAAGGTGATGTGAAGGAATAGTGAAAGCTTGTAGGTATGAGCTCAGCTTATGCAAGGTTGCATTAAAACATGCTGTAATTAGAGATCTCTTCTGCTTAATGAGTTAATTAAGCTCCAGTGTGGTCTTTTAAGCAGTCAGTAGCATTTGTTGGTGCTCGCCTCGTGAGGTTTAGATTGGCATGGGTGAGTAACATGGTCCCCACCCGGTAGATCACATCATAGCTGACACCTTTAACAAGTTTTAGCATGGTTTGGAAGGAAAGGTGAGTTTTTAGCATGACCCGTAGTAACGTTACAGTCATTTGGCAACGGTTGGTTGAAAAGGGGTTTTTTTGGTTTTGATTAAGATTATATCGTTTCTGCAAACATTGTGGTAAAATGCCGACTTTGCTGCTGTTTTTCAGTTTTGTGCAGAAAGCTGGAAGGAACCGTAAAATAAAAGAAAAAACTGATGCTCTCCAGCCTTGCATCAATTTTAGCAGTCGTGCATCATTTACAGTTACTTGTGAAAGCTGTCCTTCGAGTGCTTAATACCTCCTTCGTATGGGTCAGGTTTCCCGGCTTATTGCATCTCCAAGGATGCGCTGGCATTTCCTTAGGAGCCGTGTGAGAGGAGCACTGTTTACAGAGGTACCTTCTCATGTTTGGTTCTTTCAAAATTCAGTGTTTCGCAGTTGCCTGCTCTTGCCAAACCTGCGGCAGTGACTAACGGCACGGGCATTGGCTTGTGGGAGAGCATCCTTTGCGTTTCCTCTTTACTGCTGTATTTATTTCCTCCGGCTAAGGTTTATTAGTTTCACAACCCAATGGATTAGCCACTGTCACACTGCTAATAACAGAGTCTGGTTTCATCCTGGCTTTTCTTGGTCACCAAGATGGGAATCACTTTGCTGTGCACCCTTTCATTTCTTTGCTTGTCACGTCTGCTCTGTCTGTTATGATCTTCACAAACCTGCTGGTTCCTTGGACATAATTATGCTCAATTACTTCTTCATGTGGTTTACTTCATTGGCGAGGGTCTATGACTTCCCAAAAATACGTCTATGCCAAGTACCTTTGACTTAAAATTTACACAACGCCTAGCTGGGCAGGTCCTCAAACTACTTCATGCCCCACAAGCCAGCTCGGTGAATCCACTGCATTTCATTTGGAAACCAATGTACACTTCCATCCGTTAGCAAAAGTGTCATTTTCCTCTGACACTTCAGATTCTAGAAAAATGTAGTATCTTTATTTAGGAAAAGTAACTCACAAATACACTCTTCACTTCATGAAAAATATAGCTTAAAGCAATCCTGAGGAAAAAACCACCAAACCCAGCCTAAATTGGACATCCTTTGCTACCACCGTCGTTTCTGTCGTTACAATTACCATTACCGTATTCCTACGGCAATAACCCGAGAGACCGGCTCAAGGACTCATTGTGGCCTGGCGCTGAGCCAACAAACACAAATTCCTCACTCTTTGCTCCAAAGTTTGAAGATAACACGGGTTGAAAAGAAATTCGGAGTAATATTAAAATAAATGTGATCTGCTGTCACAATAAATATACTAAATGAATAAATAATGTGTATCACGCAGGTATACTGCACTGCAATTATGTTATAGAATTTCAGGAAAACACACGGATTTCAAACTTAATTATGCACATATTTTAAAGATAGCCTTTTCTCATTTTTTCCTCCTGCCCTCAGAAAATAAAGGTTCTGCCAATTTTGTAAACGTCTGCAGGAGAGCACATTAATGGATCTGCCTTCTAATCTGTATTTTTTTAATTTCACTCACATAGTTTTATTCAAGCCTCGACGTATACTCTGGTTATCATAGTGCACAAAACCCACAATAGAATTAATAATTTTAAGTTCTTTTATTCATTATCACTTTGAACATTAGGACTCTGTACAAATATAAAAGCTCTCTATAAATTAAATAAATATGTTAATACCTGCAATGAGACATAAATATCTGATAATACACATAGAAAACATTCATGTTAATGTTGTGCTGTCTCTTCGTGGCGCTCTGTGGCAGCTTCGTGGCATTCCGTCAGAACCGGCTCTAGTGTTGGGTAAAAGACGTCTCCGACTAGCTGGGTTGCCAGCACCCATCAGCAGGGTTCCTAGCACTTCTCGTGCAGCTTTTGAAAGAACGTCTCGTAGCGCTTCAGGGCGTTCTGCGGGGGCACCTCGGTCATCAGACAGGAACCAGCCTTCTCAGGTTTCTAGAATAATAATAATAACAGGTAATAGTGATAAGAAGGGAGAGAATAAAAAGAGCATATTGCTGCGGAGTTGTCGGCGGTTGTTCAAGGCGATATTTAATCAGAAGGAAAGATAGATCTTCATGAATGAACAGAGAGAAGACTTCAGAGAATCAGGAATACTTCTTCCTGGCTGACTTTGCTTACTGAGATGTGGCTTAGGGCCTTTTCTTGTTAATCTCCTGGCTAATGACATGTCTAGGATTTGTCTAAGGGTGATGCATCTTTTACAAAACTGTAACTTCCATCCAGACTCTACGAATTTCAGGTAAGTATTTTCTATAAAACCATTGCTGAGCGGCAGCTGTAATGCTCAACAGTGCGAAATTAAGAGTGTATGGAGATGGCATCAAAATTTTGCTATTGAGTTTAGTTGACCAGGATGCTGAGTTGCTTAATTTCATGTTTTGAAAACAAATGAGCAGTCCATTCACAGTAATTTAACATTTTTACCCGTTTAATCACTATAAATAATTGATGAGAAACTTACTCTATGTGCTTTATTTAAAGTTGTTATTATGCGGACCATGTTTTTCTCCATCAGAGAGACATGTGTTCTCATTTGATCATTCTTGAAGTTAACTTTCAGCCATTCTACGGTTCTTTCAAGGTGACAGGGAACATGGTTGCACTAAAAAAAAAATATACCAAACAACAGCAACATTATATTCTGCCATATGAGTTAAATTTTATCTGTCATTGAATTCTATAACTAACTGCATGCGCAGCAGAAATAGAAATTACCTATTGTCTATTACTGTACAATGAGGGAAAGAGGTGCTTTTCTGTATTGTCTGGGATTTGATAAAAATCTACAGCAGGAGAGAAAAAAGTATATAACATTAAAAAAAATCATTCTAAAGGAAAAACAGGGAAAAGAGTTGTAAAAGAGGAATAAAATCCCTTGGGGTTGCAGTTTTATCAAAATCACACTGAGTAGCCCGAGGAGATTAGATCTGCTAATTGCCTGTCACGGCTACCATCTCTGTGTGGCAAGACAGAAGCATCATACTCTTCTGTCTATAAAGTGCTGCTCTTCACCATCTTTAAAGTTGCAAACTCTAAACATTTTTTCCTCTAAAGATAAGGCCTCCCAACAACAGGCTGCCTCTTCTTAGTTATTTTTCATGAACCTTTTTTCAGTTCACAGAGCCTGAGAAATCTGCAGACCACAGGCTGAAAACCACTGATCAACAAGGCTGTGGGCGATAACTTCTCATGCCTGCAAATTGCTTCCTTCGGAGACAAACTCCATTATGCTTTATAACACTCAACTCGTCTGTTTGCCGAGAGGTAAGAACATTTTTGCATTTCCAGTACTAACCGTATTCACCTCCTTCTGCTCTAAATGACAGCAGGTCACATTCAGGGGCTGCACCTCATACAGCGATGTTGAGAACAGCCTCAGTATTAAGCTCTCTGTGAGAGCTCCTGGGATTGCCTTCAGTAGGAGTATAACCAAGTCTCAGAGACCCTGGTCTCAGAATTGGTTATTTATTTCCATAACTTTTTGCATATGAGGAACTTAACTGAATTTGATAGAACTGCTCGTGAACATATCGTTAGCACGTGTATTCCCTTTTTGTGAGATTCGGTCTTTTTTAGTAGTCTAACTCTCTCTTTCTCTCAAGATCTGCTACAAAGCATCATCATTTTCCAAATGATTAACAACAGCAGTAATAAAGAAGCTTTAAAAGTCTTACCTGAAATTTCCTGACAGGTACTGGGAGAAAGATCTAAAATTTTAAAAAAGAAAATAGTGTTAAAAGGTATTTCTCTTCTAAGTGACTGGCACATTGTTAAGCATCTCTAACTACATATCGTCTTCATCAGGTTTTCTATTTCTGAACTTCCTTTGGGGAAACAATTGCAGTGCCAGCTTCTGAGGAGGGGTTGACACGCAGTGCCTTCAGCATCTCAATTTTAACAAACAGAACACAGGACATGCAAACTAGAGCTGAAACTAGCCCAGACACGATTTTATACTTCCATCAAAAGAACTGTAGAAAGTGAAGAAGAAAAGATAATGACCCACCTCCTTGCTTGCTAGAGCCACTAGAGCCTTGAAGTTTTCTTGAAATTCTTCTATTGCACCGCCCATTGAGCCAGATAAGCAGCTACTCAATAAGAAGATAAAGAGCAACAGCATTTTTGCTTCTGGGAAAGCTACGTTTGATTTATGCCTTTTTAACACCACATGCTGCCTATATATACTCATGCACACCTTGAATATTAAATCGAAGGGAAAGTTTTCTCATATAGGAAAAGGCACAAAAACATAGTGTGAATTATTATAGGCACTGTGGGATGCCTCAGTGGGGACAGGTTGGGGGTTTCCTTCCCTCTGACATCAAATAAGGGGAAAATACCTTTGTAGATAAAAGATGTCATTTTCTTACACGATATCAAAAACTCATCACAGGAAATAGGAGTATTCCTTGTATAACACACATCTTTATGTGGTTCTATTCTTACTTTTGCATCACGTAATCAGATAGATGGAGATCTGGAAACCTAAGTAGTTCTTACATTCCACTCAGTAATACAACATCCTTTGTTCAATAGGATTTTCTAACATAAACTGCAGTTCTAGCTATAGTAAAAAATAATAGCAAATTCTTAGACACACACAGACTCTAACACCACTTAACCAACCTGACTTCTTTAGCCTTCCTCCTTCACCCTCGCTGTTCTGTGAAATTCAGCATATAATACATAGCTGGGAAAAGCATGGGTTTAATTAGCAACAGCCAAATAGTAAAAGCATGGGAGGCATTAATGGCAGAAATTAGCAGTCCTGCCATTGAGTAAAAACCTTGTCCTTCAACGTTAGTGGAAAAACTCTATGTACTGAAAAATACTGCAGTGTTTATAAATGGCTAAAAACTACTTTCAGATGCCTGGCAAGGGCTTGTGAGAGGGTAACAGTCACTCACTAAAAGGTTACAATTTTCCAGCAAAATCAGACAAATCACTCAACAATGTGAGAAGAGTCATCTGGTTTTCCATAGCTATCTGCTTGAGAGTCACAGAAACAAAGGAGACCTTGCGCACATCAAATAATTAATCTCTCAATACATAATTTTATGAACAGATCTATTTAAGTCTGGTTGAAAACACCGCTAAACTAAACCTCTAAATATTCTTGTAATATCAAAATACCTATTCTTGTCCTAAAATTCAGCAAGAAAAGTATAACTAGAGGTTAAAAAAAACCTCTTGAAAGGATCTTTTGATCCTAACTGAAAAAGCTCCTGAAAAAGCTTTTAAGACTAGGCTCATAGAGCATCCTATGGTCAGAGCTGTCGTGGTTTAACCCCAGCCGGCAGCTAAGCACCACGCAGCCGCTCGCTCACTGCCCCCCCACCCCTGGGATGGGGGAGAGAATCAGGAAAAAAAAACCTTGTGAGTTGAGATAAAGACAGTTTAACAGGACAGAAAGGAATGAAAAACAATGATAATGATAATAATACTATGACAATAGTAATACTAAAAGAATTAAACTATACAAAGCAAGTGGTGCACAATGCAATTGCTCACCACTTGTTGACCGATGCCCAGTTAATTCCCGAGCCGCGATCCGCCCCTCCCAGCCAGCTCCCCCAGTTTATATACTGGGCATGACGTCATATGGTATGGAATATCCCTTTGGCCAGTTTGGGTCAAAGTCCTGGCGGTGTCCCCTCCCAGCTTCTTGTGCCCCTCCAGCCTTCTTGCTGGCTGGGCATGAGAAGCTGAAAAATCCTTGACTTAGTATAAACACTACTTAGCCACAACTGAAAACATCAGTGTGTTATCAACATTATTTTCCTACTCAATCCAAAACACAGCACTGTACCAGCTACTAGGAAGAAAATTAACTCTGTCCTAGCTGAAACCAGGACAAGAGCACATCCAGAGAAACACAAGAGGCCCTCAGCTGAAAATGTTTGGCTCCTGGAAGAGCACGTGGGGAATAACACAACATATACTTACATTCCTCCATAGAAATCAGCATGTGACTACTCTTAGAGACAGGACGCTGAGTAAGATGGACTTTTGCCTGACCTGGTATGGTCTTCTAGAGGGAGAGGATAAAAAGTGTCTATGATAAACTAGGCAGAAGAGAGGCAGATCTTCTGAAAGGTTTCCCTTTCCCACAGCGTGGATATAAAGCAAGCATTTTGTTATATTTCACAAATAGTGGTAGTTTTATTAAAAATTATTAGTATAGACATTAGCATGTCTATCATATGATATGCTAATAGAGTGTATATTTTGTTATATTTAACAAGAATTAAAGGAGTAAATGTTTCTTGCTATATTGGCCAATAATCTAATCTTCCAGGGCTGTCTCACCAGCATCTGAATCACCAACAACGTCTTAGCTGGTTTTGAAATAACGAAAACTTTTGCCCCAAGCTGATCACACCTATGGTGACATACCACCTCGGTATGATTTGGGAGAGGAACAAGATGCACATGATTTTTAATAACGGAAGACTTTTGTCCATCATCCATGGATAGAACCATGGCAGTTCTTTGTATCACAGTATCAATGAGTCTTGCAGAATTTGAATAAAGAAAGAGTTGTGACATTATGGGAGGTACGTGGGAGTAGAACGGAAAAAATGTATGAAGGCAACATAGGATAAGTGTCTCCCAGTAAAATGCTGTGCACCCAACTGCAGCAGAAACAAATGAGATCAATATGTAAGGTTCCATTTCCCAGCTGAGCACAAATATCTTGTCTGTCAGACTTTGCGTCTGTACTTATCCTGTAGGGTAGAGTGAAATCAGAACTGACAGTACATGGGAATTTAAAAATAAGTCAGGTAAATGAAGATATCGTAGTGGCTAAAAAAGTGTCAAGGAAGGATGGCCAGTTGAAGGAAAAATACTGATACAAGATAGTGTGAGACAGCCGGTGCAGTGAGTGAAGAGCAGCATCTGAAATGACGGGGTGGACTGCAAAGAAATGAGAAGGAAGACAAAATGATCTGGCCGGGTCAGCAGCTCTTGGGGAGACAGTCAGGTGTCTGTGGCATTCCTCCAGGCCTGACTTGGAGCTGAACCGAGGTTTCAAATCAGGGGCTGATAAAATCTACATTCCCCCAGTTCTCTATAAAGTGGTGCATTAAGTTACACATAAAAAGCAACTTGGACTAGTGAAGGCTGGCTCTTCTGATGTGTTGGCCTTTAGAACAAGTTTGGAAAGAAACACATGTTAAAAACATAGAAGTAAATGGTAGAATAAGACAAAATGTAACATTGATTGCTGAGGATGGATGATGCCAGAGTGACCAGATATCCTTGTTTGATAAGAGAGTTCATCCTATAAGACGACAAGGATCCTAGGTATCTGGGGTTTAGTAAAGCACTGTATCAAACAATAACGTATTGGTTAATCTGGAGAAGCTGTGAAAGTATTAAGGCAGATGAATAGTTTACTGGGCTATGTTGAGAGTTGTGTTGAAAAGGAAAGTTATTAGGCTGAAGTAGGTAACTAATGAATGGCCTCAAGATGTAGTCTCTGTCCTACTGTCATTAACAATGTCATTGACCAGCTGAACAAAGAACTCAGACAGTGGAAGATCTTGGCTTGATTATCTAGGAAAATGAAGGCTGAGAATATGTGCAGTCTATAAACAGATTGGGCGATAAGAGCAGGAAGAAGATATCTTAGATAGAGGACAATGTTCAGACAAACTCAAACGGCCACCAGACATTTAGGCTGGAAATATAAAAGTTTGTAACCGCTAGTTGTTCTTCTACCTAATGTTCCAACCAGTTTTATAAAGGAGATTATTGACAGATTTCTAGAAGGGATGACATGATAATACACGTTGCAGGAGACTGGAAACAGTGACTCAGGTAGTCCCTTCTGCTCCTCAGCCTTTCATGTTCATACTTTCACATTCGCAGATTTATATACTCTGAAAGGCTGATAACTGTGCTGAGTGTCAGTCAAAGGAGATAGATCACAAGTGAAGAAATCATTCCCACTAAACCACCCCACAGTAGCATAAACACTGATTTAGAGAATAGATTTCATATTGGTGGGAAAATAGTGTGTGTGAAACAGAAAACTCTTACCAGGAACAACGCCAATAACTCAGTCTCCTAATCAACGATTTTTGGAGAATATTCCAGAGGTCAGACTGGTTGCAGAGTTAGGACATGGTCTGTGCATCATCCAACAGCAACGTGGAAAAGTGTTGCCATAGAGAAAGCAGCAACAACAGAGACCGATGACATTGTGCTCCTGAACAACTGAGTCATAACGAGGCAGCTGCAGGGCAGGAGACAACACACAAATGGAGTATAATCTAGTATCATCTATTAGAGGAGTTGTATTTGCTTCTGAAAGATGGGTATGAATTTTATCTTTGACTTTGGCAATATTCTTACAGCCTGCTGTGCCAGTAATGTCTCAGTGAAGTGAACACGAAACTCTTCTTGTCTCAAGATCTGTAGTGGGCATAGCTCACGTTTTGTGAACCTTTTTTGCACTCAAAAAAAGTAGGATTATCACCAGACTACGACCATAGAGAAAGCCTGAATTGTTAGTCACAAAACCACCTGCTGGCTGCCAGCTTATGATAAGGTCCAGGCTTACTTCACCTATCATTTATATGCTACTCATTTTAATTACAGATGATGCTGAGATTGAGTACAAAGGGCTGTTTTCCAAAGTTTGCCTCTGTTACCTAACCATGAACTTGACCTGATACAAGACTGGCCGCTTTGTTTCCCTTCACAGAGGAAGCACAGTAAGCACTAAAATATACTGGTAAAGTTATTAATCCATTTTGGAGTTGGCTGAAAGCGTAGGCAAATTAGATTCCCAAGACTGGCAGCTCGCCGGGTTTACCTATGGGTGAACCTGAGATGGTTCCCGCCTGGCCGGGGGCTGCCGGGAAGAGATGAGGGTGTTCATGGCATCTGCAGCCGGCAGCTTGTCCCTGCAGTTAGGCCTGGAGGGACTCCTGGTCCTCAGGAGCAGGATAAGAAAGCCCCAGAGAAGGGAGGAAGGGGCAGTCCTCTGGCTTTTTTTGTTCTGGTTGGACTTTTTTCTACCTGGAAGATGAATAGGGACTATGGAGCAAAGAGGAAGAGTTGCTTCTTGCAATGGATGTGGGAGAAGACTGGTACAAGGGGGTGAGGAAGTCTGTGGGCCCTAGAAAGAAACGAACTTGAGCAGCCAAAGGGAGAGATCCTTTTTCCTACCCCCAATCACCTGGAATCTTCCTGCCATCCCCGAAACTGCCTTAAAACTCCGGTACTCCTTTCCAACCCCTTTGTAGACCCCAAAGCATCTACAAAGTGTTGAGTAACCTGTGATTAAACAGTGCCCAATGGCACTAGCTGTGCAATAGCTGGAGTCCACAGACCACATCTTCTAGATCTGATGATAGATGGCTCTTGACACACTGTGTTATGCTTATAATGCTCCGTTAGCGGACTTCTTAATGCGCTTTGTGCACGTGATCATTATTAACAACGTTATTTGGTGATCTAATATTGTGAGAGATTGACTGTCTCATTATAGAAGTAAAGTTCAGTTGCAAAACTCCAGATTTGGCTTAGAATTTTGGACTTTCCTAACATCCAGGATTTTTCCTTAGATTCTTTTCCAGGACAGACTGGAATGTTGAAAGTATTTAATGAACTATGCTAAGATCAGAAATGTCAGAAAATCAGCAATGTTAAGAGTTTTATGTTTTCACGGGTACACAGAAAAGGATAGATAATGGTTGAGGACTTAACCAGAAGCAGCTGAAGTTTTTTATATTGCAGGGAAAGTGGTTATTTTCCCTTTCCCTATTTTCTTCACAGTAAGAAATAACTTACACGTTTTAAAGTGATTTGAACTTCTACTTCCTCATCCTAGTGAACGTTGATAGGAACAACAGCTCTTGCAGCAGTTTCTGTCATTATATCCAATAATGGACATGCATATTATCCATTGGTTTCCTGTTTAACTGTTTCATTGTATTATTTTGTGCCAGTTTTGTAACGATTTGTTTTGCTGTTGAGAGCAGGATCTGTATTATGCTACCTACCAAGTGGTATAAAACATGTACCCTTGCTAAAGGTATTATGTCTGTTTTCATTTTTTCTCGTTTCCTCTTATTTTTCTAAACAACAACAACAACAAATAATTCAGACTTAGCCCTGTGACTAAGAAAGCATATAAAACAGGTGGACTTAGTGGCAAAAAACTGCACGGAATTTCGGCTACATTATTTAGCAATCTCCCTTCAGATACATATTGAAGGCATTTCTGAATGCTTTCTAATTTTGTTCTAATTTAATTAGGAAACTGAGTTTTTCTTCGGGTTTCTTTCCAGATTGTAGAAATTGCTGGAGTCACTCACCTAGGAGCACGAAGTTGCTTTGGCCAGCTGCCATTGAGCTGTCTGTGGAACAATGGAAGCTGTTTGCATTTAATGTGAAAAGCCGCTGCAATTTATTTTCACATTTTGGTAAGTCCAACAAAATTCACCTCTGTGCATGACAACTGTCAGTCCACAAGACAGATTTTCAGAAAATTATGAGCAAATAAAAAGTAGGTTTGGTAACGAAGGTAGTATTGTTTCTTTACAAACAGCTTATATTCTATTTCCAACAATGTTTTGTAGGCAGGTGTAAAATGTGGAAAAGAATACTATATGCTGTTAAGTAAAACATTTTTACTTAATGAGAGGCCACCTGTCTGGGTTTCACACTCTGTGCATCAGAACAGTATTTGAACGATCACAATGACCTGTATTGAATTTCTAAAATAGGAAGCTGCAGTACGAGGGCTAGTGCCTCGCCACAGCTGCCCTGTGCAAGAGAAGCTGTTCTCCTCGGGAGGACATGGCGGAGGGTCCTCACGCATTTCATCTGCTCTAACAGCACTTCTCTGCATGCCCAACGCTTTTTTGAGCCTGCTAAGATGTTAACTTCAAAAATATCTTATACCACTTAGTTTAGTCGTTCTTTCCTTATTTTTCGTGTGGATTTGAAGGAAAGTTCCCCTCAAATTAAACCTAAATGAAGCAATCCTACAATCACATATATATCTACACTTCATCTTCTTCCTGCACTGAGCACAAAGAGATTGATGTGGAATTTCTGCAGTTTGTATTCTAGATTTCCTACTAAGGAAGGCGCATTACCAGATCACATAGCACCTCAGACTTGTAAACCATTTCCTGACTCTCATCTGTCGCTGTCAGAGGGATGCATCACACTTGCACTACCGACAGCGTCATGGTGAACCACCGCTCACCCACAGTCCCGAGGACTCATGCTGGAAATACTCGAGCACACACAGTTACTAACAGGACTGGCATGGCTACAGCCAGCCAGGTAGCTAGGGCAGCTCCGATGATGCTGTGCCACCTTTTTGCATGCCAGTTGTTGATCCCATGCTGGCTCTGATTCAACAGCACGTAACGGGCAGAATGAGCGGACATCAAAGCCAGCATCGGAAATGTGGTTTCTGAGACAGAAGCACCGAGCTGGATTGCTGCGGGGATCTGCAGATTTACCTTAAAAGCGGGGCTCAGCAGTACAGCCTCGTGCTCCCCACAACTCAATTACGCCCAGGTCTGTTCATCGCTGAATCAGACTGTTGGAAAAAGAGGGCTGCTCTGTGGGATGATCCACTGTCACTCGGCTCCGTTTGATGACGGGGCTGGGAGATTTGTCTTCCAACAGGCGACCTCTCTGCTCTGAGGGCGAGGGCTGGAGCTGGGGCCAGCTGGAGTTTTCCACTTCCATAGCTGCAATACCAGCACTGCAGGGGCACTGAGCCATGGCAGCAAGCTGGAAACATTAGTTTAAAACCCTCTGAAATTATTATTTTACAATTGTTTTGTGTTTTTAATAAAAGTGCTAACAGCTCCTCAGCGGGGGGAGGAAATCGCTGGGTGCCACTGAGGGTCCCCAGGACAGGGCAGGCCGGAGAGGCTGGAGAGGAGAGGGGCTGGGGGATAAGAGGGGCTGGGGGGACAAGGAGAGGGGCCATGGGGATGGGGAGAGGGGCTGGGGGATGAGGAGAGGGGCTGAGGGATGAGGAAAGGGGCCGAGGGATGAGGAGGGGGGCCATGGGATGAGGAGAGGGGCCGTGGGGAAGAGCTGGAGCGGGGTTTCCTCATCGTTGCCCCCTTTCCCCCTCACCCCACACGGCCTGTGGCAGAAACGGAGAAGCGAAGAAGAGCGGGCGGGGGACCAGGGAGAAGGGACGCGGTCGTGCCTACCCGCGGAGCGGCAGCCCGGCGGCGGGCTCGCGGGGGGCGGTAGCGAGCCCGGGCCGGGGCGGGCGGGGCCCGCCATTGCGGGGCGTGTCGGCGGCGGCGGCGGCCGCGGTGGCTGCCGGGGCGCGCGGGACGGCGGCGGCGAGCGGAGGTGACCGGGCTGGGGGAGCGGGGAGGCGGCCGGCGGGCTCGGGGGGTCGGCGGCAGGTAGGGGAAGGGCCGCCCCCGCCGCGGCGGTGCCATCGCCTCTCCTTGGAAAATGTCCACCCCCGCTGCAGCGCGGGGCTCCGGGCGGGAAACTCCCGCTGCCCACCTCTGCTTCGGTAGCGGGGTTTCTCCAGGAAATGCCCTTTCCTGCTCGGTCGCCCCAGCGCTGCTGCTCTGCCTCCAACCACAGCGGTGGCCTGGCAGGGCCTAGCCCCGCTGGGCCTCCCCTCAGAGGCCCGGGAGGCGCCTGGGCTCGGCCCTGCCCGGGGGAGGGCAGGGGGGGGACGGGGTCAGCCGTGAGGGGCGGGTGGGAGCTCACTGAGCCGCGCTGTTCCGGCCGTATAGAAACAGATCTGAAATGCACTTAAATATACGCTTGAAATATACGTGTTTACCGTGGGTCAGTAACGGGCCTTGGGGTAGGAGTTGCCTCCATCAGTTACCCCACCCCGTGGCAGGGGCAGCTCCCACCCGTGCACGGGCCCGTGGGCCCTGCCTGCCCCTGCAGCTGTGGCCTGCAAAGTCTCCTGCTTTTTTTCTTCCCCCTCATAGCAGGACGAAGGTGCTGCTGGGTGTCCCAGACAAATTTGGATGCGGCCCTGTGAGAAACAGAGGCAAAGCTCGCACGAGGTTGGGTATTGCAGTGCGACAGTGGATTTTTAAAGGGAGAAAATGTTGAGGCCTCTGTTGTGTTTGGGGCATTCTGAAAGCATGCACGTGGGTTTTGTGATGTGGAATAAAGGGTTATTTTTGGCCATTGTTTTTGATTTAATGATCAATAGTATGGCACTTAACTTGGAGTTGATTAGCTTCTCAGCTTAAAACAAATGAGCATTTTGCCTTCATATGTTCTGTAACTTGGGACGTAACTGAAGAGCCTTAGCTGTGTTGTTAAAGATGTTCATAGTATTATGTGCTTGTATAGGTGTGTTGTCAGCTTTCAGTGATATGCTGTGATTTTTGCTTTCTAGATTTTTCACGAAGCTTTATTTTACAGGGTTTATAACGTTTACGCTTCTGACATTGGAAGAGAAGAAGTTCTGCAGAAATGTCGAAGATTGAGAAAATGAGTATCCTCGGAGTGAGGAGTTTTGGGGTAGAGGATAAAGACAAACAAATTATCACTTTCTTTAATCCATTGACTATTTTGGTGGGACCAAATGGTGCAGGAAAAACGGTAAGGCTTACTATATGTTTGGTTTTGAACTGTAAGTAGGTCTGAAAGGCCTCAAAATATGAATAATGATCTCTACAGAAAGGTATTAATAATATTGCAAAGATCTTGCTGTTCACTGTCAATATTGTGTTGTTTGGCATTATTAGAGATCTGCTTTCATGCCTGGATTTTGCAGAGCACTGGTTGATATTTTTCATAGGAAATTGATCCAGATCCTGATTAAAACCGATTTTGCAAAGTACCATATTCTCATGATACTCAAAAACTAAAATGTTGTTTCTTATTTCTCTCTCCTCACATATTTAACTCATTTGTAAATATTTGGGCTGTTACTGTGTTTTTGCCTGTAGTCCATCTTGTTTACTCGAAATTGCCATTATAACTCTATACTTATGTCTGTTTTCTTAGACTATCATTGAATGTCTTAAATACATATCCACTGGAGATTTTCCTCCTGGCACCAAAGGAAACTCATTTGTTCACGATCCAAAGGTAAAAGTCATAGTGACTAGATGTAATGTGTGTTTACTCCTAAGTAAAATACTTAACTGCACTCAGGGTTGTGATGAAAACAGGGATGCTCAAGTTCTAGGCAGACATGAGCTGACCGTATTGTTTCAGGAAAAACAGAGAGCTGGGGGAGATGAGAACGTTACCCACAGCTGGGAAGGCATGTATTCATTTGGACATTGAGAATAATTTCCCTTATTCAGTTTTTTTTTGTTTCTACTAAAGGTTGCTAATGAAACAGATGTTAGAGCTCAGATTCGATTACAGTTTCGAGATGTAAATGGAGAGCTCATAGCTGTCCAGCGATCCATGGTCTGTACCCAGAAAGGCAAGAAAACAGAATTTAAAACACTTGAAGCTGTCATTACTAGAACAAAGTAAGTTGTCAATTTTTTTTTCTTTCTTTGGCATGAAGATTGGTTTGGGTTTTGTATATTTTTATGTATAAGGCAAGAGAAAACTTCATAATGTGTTCCTTGAAGTAGCTACCAGTGGTCTTAGATTAAAGCTATGTAGTTTCATCACTTTATGAGTTGATTGAAAAATCCTGCATTTGATAGCCACTACTTTAAGAACTACTTATATCTGTTAACTTGCATTTATTTGAAAATTGTATTAACAATGACACGGTTTGAAAGCAGCATTGTGTGGAGTATGTAGGCTTTACTTCCTTTAGAACCATTTTCAGTTTCAGATCATTGTTGGCCTGTGTTTAACTCCGATCTCCACTGTTTAAGTGTATTCACCTTAACTTAATTCAAGATCGGTTTTGCTCCCTCTGGTGGTTCTGCATAGTTTTAAAATATGTGATAGTCTTGACTACAAATATTGACTGTGTTAAATGCATGTGTTGAAAATGGTAGTTATATGCTTAAAAATTGTTACTCGTTAAGTTTTTGAATCGGTATGTTACAATGAGATTATACTGTTAAAAATGCAGGTTACTTTTAAAAGAATTTACTAGTAACTTTGGGGATTTTCTTTATCTGTGCTACATAGGCATGGTGAGAAGGTCAGTCTGAGTTCCAAGTGTGCAGAAATTGATCGAGAGATGATCAGCGCCCTTGGTGTTTCCAAATCGGTGATTAACAATGTCATTTTCTGCCACCAAGAAGAATCCAACTGGCCATTAAGTGAAGGGAAGGCCCTGAAACAAAAATTTGATGAGATCTTTTCAGCAACAAGGTTTTTCTCTTTACTGTCATTAAATAAAAACAAAGTAAGAAATGTCTTCTCTAATAACGTAGATGTTAATGAAAATGTCTAAGGCATTGCTTCATACATCAGTATTGCTGTATTGCCAATAGGATCTGAAATGTTGTTTTTTTTAAAGGTATATTAAAGCACTCGAAACTCTCCGTCAGGTACGACTGAAACAAAGCTTGAAAGTAAAAGAGTGTCAGACAGAACTGAAATACCTAAAACAGAATAAAGAAAAAGCACAGGAAATCCAGGATCATCTTAGCAATAGAGAGGCTCAGCTGGCTGCTTCTAAGGAGAACGTAAAATCTATTGAGAATCAACTTGATCCTCTGAAGGTAATTTGCATGACGATTACCTTAAGACTTTAATACAAAACAATACATAAGTACTAAAGAACACAGAAAAACGTGAAAGCTGGATGAATTTTGTGATTAAAATCTTACACCTTTATGTTGTGTTATCTAATCTTTTGCTCTGAAGCAGAATCAAGCATACCTCAACAAAGCTGGCGGATGCTGGTCTAATCTGTAAACAGTCATTGGAGACTTAAGAACATAGTTTGTGAAATTCTTGTAGCGGCATTGTTTTTTTTGTAGCTTAATTTAAAATCTCTCTTTCTCAAATTTAGCTGGTAACTAAAACAAAAACTAAAACTTAAACCCCGTATTTTTAAAAAATGCTTTATAAAGCTGAAGGTTTTACACTTAGACTAACGATATTATATAGGACAGTTGATTAAGGGATTCATAAGCTGGTGAGATATTTTACTTACAGCATTCTTTCCTTTGCAGAGTTCTCTGGCAGCGGTTGAACAGAATCTCATAAAAGTAATGAGGCTAGACAACGACGTGAAAGCCCTGGAGAGCAGGAGGAGGCAGATGGAGAAAGATAATCAAGATTTGCAACAGAAGATGGAAAAGGTTGCCTTTTAAATTCCATGCTGCCATCCTTTCTGCTGAAGAATCAGTCTGTCTTTTGCTACCCAGTGAACTAAGTATATATTTTATTATGCATTAGATGTTGGTGAAGAACGTTTTCATAGCCCATGTAGCTCGCTTGATATTATCAGATATTGCAAATATGGCTCAATAAAGCTGTGTTAGTTTCTGTGTAATTTGGGTTAAATTGCTTTTTGTAACTTTTCCCTCTACCATAGACTAGCTTGCCAGGAAGGCAAATACTGACATAAGTTTTCATAAAAGTGGTGATTACTGGTAACAACGCCCTGCGGTGTGTAACTTGAAGATATCTGCCTCTCACTGTATGTTGTTGGTAGCCAGCACTTGTTTTGACCAGTATGGGATGGCTCCTGACATTAATATTATTCATCTCCCTGGAGATTTTTTATTTTTTTTCTCTTAAAATAAGAAATAATTGTCAGTATTCTGTTGTGATTGTGACAAGGCATTTAAAACTGTTTTGAAAAATGGAAAGAAATTCCTTAGTGGTAAAAATTTAGATGCATTTGTTTTATCAGCCTAAGAAAAATAGATTTTCTTTTTCCAGTTTTGCTTGTAGCATATTTAATTTTTTTTAATAAATGTCTTCACATAGAAATTCTGTGTGGGAGGTGTTTATGTCTTATTTCTTGAATTCTGCTATAGTAAAAAGAGTACTTTTTAAAAAACATCATTAATTGGCTTATAAATTTCATTAAAAAGCTAACTTTATTCTGTATTGTATTTGGTGTACAGGTTTTTCAAGGAACAGATGAACAACTAAGGGATAGATACCAGAACCACCAGAGAACAGTGAAGGAGAAGGAGAAGAGATTATCAGACTGTAAGCGTGAATTAGATAGAGCCACTAAAGAATGCCAGAGATTTAACAGTGAGAAATCGGAACTACTTATTGAACGAGGTATTTTAGACTTCATCTATAACCTTGTATTTATTTTTTAATGTAGTTAAGATCTGAAATGGAACTACTGATAAGAATTGAAGGGGTTTGAACTTGACAAAACCCCTAAAATGTGTACAAGTTTGGGGTCAGCTGCACAGTATGGTATGAGGCTCTCACAGGCAGACAGATCTTAGTGTTCTTCTCCTGGAGTTTCTAATGTGCACTTGTTGTTCTGAGCTATAATTACAACATGTAGTACCTTTGTTCTTAAATGGACTTTATAAAAATATGTTCTTTATAGAAATATTCCAGATAGATAACTTATGGTGGCATAGATCAATGTCAGCTTAGCAGTTTACAACACAGTTGTTTTCACTGTCTGAGCTTGTACTTTCTTTAGGTGATGAAAATGTCTGCTAACCAGATGTGATTGTCTAAGTGTGTTTTAACCAAGAAAAACGTGAAAGCTGAATGCCCGGCATTCTCAGTGTCTCAGGTTGGGGCTGGGGACTAGTCAGAAGGCTTTAGGATAATATTCTTTCATATATTGTGTATTCTCTTTTCAATGGACTATGGGAATTTCAGTAAAGCTGTAGTAGTTGAGACACAGAATATATGCTTACATAAAACATGTTTGGGCTTTGTTTGTATTTATCAGAATAGTATTTTTAGTGTTTTAAGAGGCTTTCTTTTAAATTCTTTATTTAATTAACAAAAGTTTAGTTACCTGAAGTAGCAATCTCTCAAGCTACAGCTTGTTTTTACTCTGGAGCTTTTTGTGTTGTTTAAAAATACTTCCGTTGCAAAGACTTTAAGAAAATAGTTGCAACTGACTTTGAATCCTAAATGTATCTTCTGCCTCAGTTTTTGGGTGTTTATGTCACGTTTTCTTTTTGTGAAGGTCGTCTTCAACTGCAAGCAGATCGTCACCAAGAACACATCACAACGAGGGATTCATTAATTCAGTCTTTGGCAGCACAGCTGGAATTAGATGGTTTTGAGCGAGCACCTTTTAATGAAAGGCACATTACCAGTTTTCACAGGTTGTTGAAGGAGAGACAGGAAAGAGATACAGAAGCTGCAAATCATTTGATGGTAGGAGTTTTGTTGTTTTAGTAGTGTAGTTAGTATTGGTTACTGGTGTTATTGGTCCATATGTGTCTTCGTGGTGCTGGGAGGAAGAGGAATAATGTTGGGGGGGAAAAACTGGAGCCATTTTTTTTTTTTCTTCTAGAATTCTTTATTATGGGTTGCCTGAATCTTTCCATGGAAATTAGTTTTGGAACTAAGAGTGGTCATCAAGTGGTCTGAATTGCCAAAGCTATTGAACAGGCAGTTCTTCAGATAGGTTTTTCTCAGCAGCCCTCTCATGCAGGTGGATCACTGACAAGCTAAAAAGCCTGAGGAAGAATTACAGTGGGCAACTGGTTTAAAAATAAGCAACTTTTTGTTGAAGTTATCTTCAGAATGGAGTTGCTCTCACAGAACACTACTGGTATGATGCATCTGCATTTTCCTATCGAAACATTTCAGCAGAAAATTTTTGACAAGTTCTGGTTATCTGAGTATTTCAATGTCTTGTATTACGGTGGTGAATATTTGCAAGCTAGTGTGAAGAAGTGTTTTTAAAATGCTGTTTACCTATGAAAAAAATGAGTATATTATTTCTGACTTCTTTCAGAGAGAATTTGCACGAAAAGAAGCGATGAAGCAAAAACAGATAGATGAAATAAGAGACAAGAAAACTGGATTAGAAAGAACCATTGACCTGAAATCAGACATTCAAAATAAGAAACAAGTTGAGCTGAAGAATGTAAAATATGAATTGCAGCAGTTGGAGGGCTTTTCAGACAGAATTCTGGAGTTGGATCAGGAGATTGTCAAGACAGTAAGTTAATGCAATTGAAAAATTTATAGAAGTTTGAAGTAAAAACTTTTGGCTTTATCATTAAAAAAACCCCAACAAACAAAACCCTTAATGTTTACTCCACCTGCTGCATTTTTGCCCTTTTAATACCCTCTCTGTGCTTTGTCTGTTTGCATGGTGCACCCTTTGGGGCAGGGACTATTCACTACTTTGTTTTTGTACAGTGCATGCATAGAATATACTGCTTCTGCTTGGTAAGTTATCAATAGGGTAATAGCCACAGCTGGTGATATGATAAGATTAGTCACTCTTAAATTATTGGGCCAGAAAAATATGACCTAAAGTGCTACACTACCTACATTTTTCCAGATAACTTGTCTGTGAGATGGGCTCGTTGATTATAAGCGTCTATTATCCAATGAAGTATCGTAAAGTTACAAGCATTTTATGTCCCAGTTGAACAGCTGGTTATGCCTTTGTAGCCAAATGTTTTACGTTTGTTAGCAGTGTATGAATTCAGCGCTTGACAGTGTTTCTTCTAGCCTCCTCACTAGGATAATTCCAAATTTAATGTACGGTAGGTGCTAAAATATGGAGAATCAAACTAAATATGAGTGAGCTTCCTGAAGCTAAATCATGTGGTTATGGCGTATGGTAAAATCATGAGCAACTTGGGGCTGTACTACATTTCAGAACAGTGCATCCGGTATCTGCTTTACTTTCCCCACGCCAACATCATAGCCTTTGTGCTTTTTCATGTATTCTTTACAAATCTTTTTAAGCGTCATTCCTGTAACAGCTAATGATACTGCTGCTGGGCAGCTTAAGAGCTTTCTTCTGTTTCCTTTAGTTATAACTTTATTGATTAGTGTAATTATTTAAGTCTTCTGGGCTTTTATTTTTTGTTTAGGAACATGAGCTGGAGAAGGCTGAGAGGAACAGCAATGTAGAAACACTCGAACTGGAAGTACAAACTCTGCAAAATGAGAAAATAAACCTGGACAAAGCTCTTAGGAAGTTGGATCAAGAGATGGAGCAGTTGAATCTACATACCATGACAATTACCCAAATGGAGATGCTGAAGAAAGACAAAGTAATTTTTCTATCATCATCTCGTAAGAGAGGGACATGAAATTAATACAGTCCCTTCAAGATTTGTGTATTTTTCAGGTGTTTATCAACAACCATATGTAAAGCTTCTGTCTGACTTCATAGAAGCCGTTAACTCCATGAACGCATTGAGTGACATAAACTTGAAGATATGAAAAAATTAATTTAAAATGCTTCATTTCCCCAGGCAGACAAAGAAGAGCAGATTAGAAAAGTAAAATCAAGACATTCTGATGAACTGACATCGCTGTTGGGATACTTTCCGAATAAAAACCAACTTGAAGACTGGCTTCATGGTAAAAATAGAAAGATTAATCAGACAAGGGATAGTCTTGCTGACCTTAAGTAGGTATTAATTTAATTGATTATGTCACCATAAGTATTTATGTAATTATGAATTTAAATGTTGGAAAGTTTAATATGCTTAACATACTTGTTAGTTTAATTCATTATTGTTTATTTAGGTATCTGCAAAATCAAAGAAAGCATCCTGCAGAATTTATGTAATGTATAGCTGATACAGTTTGTGCTGGTTAATAAAATCACAACATTTGTAGTATGTCAAGGGCAGCACTAAAAGCAGATAGCAAAATATTATTCTGGAACATCCTTAATTGTTTATACTAATCCTAGCTGAATGAATGTGCTTGGGGGGTGGAAATTGCTGGTCTTCTGACTTTCTTATAAGTCACAGAGTGGTTAGTGACGATATCACGAGTTCATGTGCGATTACCTGTTCCTGATTTCATTTGATTATATAAAACAGTTTGTCAGCAAGAGTAGGTGGCATCAGCACACTATGCAGTGATACACATTAAACTTCCACAAAACAGAAAAGCCAAGATTTTAAGTATAAGCGTATTCATCATTCAAAAGTATGAAACATGAGTAGAAGGATGCTAACATTCTTTGCTTAAGAGGTTCAATAATATCTCATAAGCAATAATTGCTGTAGGGGAAAAAAGTTGATATTGTATTATTCTGTAGAGTTTTGTATGGCTTTGTCGTTAGAAATGAGTTTCTCATCAGTAAGCGTCTAGAAAACTAAAGGGAATTAAAATGAAACACTCTATGTTGTACTTAGATTAATAAAAAGTTGACGCTATAGATCTCCTGAAAAATCATTAAAGAAGAACTGGTGAACAGCTCTGTAATATCAATTGCAGATTAACTTCCCATGTTTTTGTTTTTGCTTAAACAGTTTGAAATCTTTGGTTTTTTGTAATAAAAGAGTTTATGCATTGATGTTTCAGCAAACGACTGGCATCAGTAGAATATCATAAAACTTATGTCAGTAATGAGCTAAGAAGAAAAGAAGAACAATTGTCCGTTCATGAAGCAAAACTTTTTGATGTCTGTGGAAGCCAAGATTTTGACAGTGATCTGAACAAACTTCAAGATGAAATTGAAAAAAGTTCAAAACAGCGAGGTAAATTCATACATAGCTCTACTTTTTTCCCTAAAGCTTGTTTTAAATGTAAGCCACAGATACTGAGACAGTCTCTTGCTTGTGCAGGAAAAACAATAGGTACAGAAACTGACTTAAGGGAGATTATTACTGAATCTTATTATTTTTTTAACAAATTTTCTGTATCTTTACTACTATTTCTGTTTTACACTTAAGCAGGATCAGTTGTTTTCATTCTTTCAGTTAATTCTGTTATTATGTGTAAGTGAAGTAGCTGCTTTGGCTTACTGTGTATGTAGATTATGACCTTCTCAAAGCTAAGGAAATGTTTGTGAAGACAAGTACAGAACCAGCCGTTTGGTGTGGGTTTGTGCCCAGAGGGCCTACTACTAACTGAAAGAAAGTAATTTCTGAAGGAAGTACTCACTTCCACTGCTAATTACAGAAGGATGAGCATGGTTTAATAAAACAGACTTGTAGAATAATTCAGGTTGATGAGGACTTGAGGAGGTGTTTTAGGGCAACCTGCTGAAAGCAGGGGCAGCGTTGAATTTGCACCAGGTCACTTAGGACCATTTCCGTTTCCTGCCTTTGTGATTTTTGTGGCTTATAATTTTGTCGTCATTTATGGTGAATACATATCTAGTTTAGATCTGATTATGCACTGTTTATTCAACATAAAGTCTTTTGTTTCTTTTTAAACCAGCTGTGCTTGCTGGAGCCACTGCAGTTTATTCGCAGTTCATTACACAACTGACAGAGGAGAACCAGTCATGTTGTCCAGTTTGTCAAAGAGTTTTTCAAACAGAGGCCGAACTGCAAGATGTAATTAGTGATCTGCAGTCTAAGCTCCGTCTTGCTCCAGACAAACTGAAGTCAACAGAGTCTGAGCTTAAAAGAAAAGAGAAAAAACGTGATGAAATGATGAGTCTTAAACCACTTAGGTAAAGTACTTAGCAAACCATATTGTTGCAAGCTGTTTTCTTCCAAATGCTTGGTTTTTGATTATTAAAAATTATGCAGACATCAAGGAGGCTTTATTTTAGGGCCAGTTAATTCATTAAAAAAATCTCATTGTTGAGATAAATATTTTGCTAGCATTTGTTCTCTGCTCATTTGGACTTTAATATGAAACTATTTTATATTTTTGGTATTTCTGGTCCTTTGGGGCTTCTCATGAGAGTGAGGCAGAAAAAGTGGTTATATACTTACTTTTCTACTGATTATTTACACTATACAGGCACAGTTCCCCTCCTGTTATTTATCATTGTAATTTAAAATGGACAGGCTGTTTTTGTTGTTACTGAAATGTTTTTCATACCATGTCACCTTAAATATGATTCTTAAAAATGCTGAAATGGAAGTTTGTATAGACAGAATGGGAACTGAACCTATATTAAACACCCTTTAATAATACCTTGATTTATATCTCCTTTAACAATACTTTTTGTTGCTGGCAGTTTTGTATGAATTATGATGTTCTAGAAAGACATCTCTGGATTTTGTAGTGGATTCTCAATGCCATTTTTGTTCCCTTGAGGTTCAGTCATATGCAGTTCCATCACTTGGGAATGCATCTCTGTGTCTGATACTGATAAACCATATTAGATTGGACTGAATTTATTCCTTTATTTTAGTTATTTAAAAAACCTTTTTATGTTGGGTTGGGTTTTTTTGAACTTGCAAGGTAATACAAAGCATAGGTAACATTAACAAATTCAGAAAAGTTGCCTACAGTATTTTCCAGTTTCCAGGCAGAATTAGTCTGTATTTTTAAAACTATGAAAATACTAGACAGGCTGTTTTGTTGTTGCCTCCCTTTTCTCTTCCTGTTGCCTCCCTCCAAAACATAAACAAATAACACTAGCCCTAAAGAGTTTTTGTCAGAGTCCTGTTTTTTTTTTTCTTAGCGTATGAACAGCATTTAAAGTAAGAGTAGAGTATGCAGGTTTCGTGCCAGTAGGTGAAGAGGCTCTAGTCTCAAGAAATTTGCAGACCATTGTTCTGCGAGAATTTGGAGAATATATGTTAGAGGCTAGACCTTTCCTTCACAAGAGGGCACTCTTGTACAGTGGATTTAGACCCTCTCATGAGCACTTGCTGTAATTAAGCTAAAAACCAAAAGAGATTTTGTTTGCTTGTTTGTTTCGTCTCACCTGTCTAAAATGAGGGGTGTATTACCCTAGCTGGGTATAGAACATAAGCTTAATCAAACGTGGGCATGGTTAAGGGGATACTATTTTGGCTAAATTTAGTCTTCCACTATTAAATCATATCACAGATTTTGTGATCTTGAATGTCTTGAACTTATGCTGCTGTTTTTGACAAAGGAAATTTTACGGATTTGTATTTTATTTAAGGCGAACTGTAGTTGAACTCCAAGATAGGGACATACCGGACTTGAGGAACAAGATACAGAATGCAAACAGGGATTTAACAGGCCTGAAGGGTGAGATAGAAGAACAGGAATCACTCTTGCGGACAGCTTTGTCTGAGGAGGAAGGTGCCAAGGCGCGTTTACAGGATATAACACTAATGGAAAGGTACCAGGTATGCTTTGGTAATTTATTTTACTATATAAAGTTATACTCACTTGCTAGCATTTAAATATGTAGTTATTCAATAATATGACAAAATTTTGAGGTCTTAAGGCTTTTCAAGCAAAATAAAAATACTTTAAAAGACAGCATAACATAAGTGATCTTGGTACTAATAAAACTTCAGGTTTTATGTAATGATTTTTTCTTTTGAGGATCACAGAGTCCCTTGATTTCTGATTCAGTTGTGTGCTATAGTAACTGGGAAAAGAGGTATAAACCAGAATGTGAGCACAACCACAAGTACACCAAAGTGTTTTTCAGTCCTCATAGTCATTGTAGTTCAGCGTATTCTCAGCATCTACTCTGTGTACTTTCTGAAATCTTGTCACATGTGCTTCTTTGTTCTGTGCCATCTGAATATATGGTAAAGGGGAATGGATATCCTACTTTTTATTATTCTGACGTAGGAGACTGTTTTGAACAGTCTTCGTGCCTTTACCACCAACACAAAATCTTTGCTCGACCGAGAACCACAAGAGGGACACTTATGCAGAGAACCTGGGGCTGGGCAAAAGACTGAGGGCATTTCACGAGTGGGAGATGGCAGCAGCTCCTGAGACTCCAACAATTCCATTGTCACAGGGACAGGTAGCACATGTAACTGTTCTGAGGTGGGCTGGGGATGTCAAAAGCCCATCCATCCATCTTGACTGATTTCCTCTCACAATTAGGAATTCCAGTTTCTAGCAGCCTGGGGGCTGACACAACCTTACTGCTAATGATGTGACATTGCTCCAGCAGAGAGATAAATCTGAAGGTCTCAAGTCGTGTGCCTCAAGCCCCAAGCTTGTTCTTGTGTGCCAAAGATAAAAAATACATTGTTAAACACTAATACAATAGTAATAGTACTTTTCCTTATACTTCCAGACTGATGTTAGGGATGTTGAACGAAAAATTGCTCAGCAGGAGGCTAAGCTGCTAGGGGTCGATTTAAGTAGAACTGTTCTACAAGTAAGCCACGAAAAACAAGAGAAAAAACACTTGTGGGATACAGGTAGGTCGCACAAAACTGGTATTTCATTTTTGTATTGAAAATAATGTTCCAAACTTCCTGCCATTAAAATTTTAGTTTACTTATTTTACATTCTGAAATAACTGTATTCTAATAGTTTGTTGTTTTGCTTTTTTGGGGTCATACTAGCTTAATTTAGAGTTAAATTTTCATAGGGAAGACAATAAATGTTTTTAATAACAGATTGACTGTTTCACTCCCTGTTTGTTTTCATCTGCAGTTACTGGTAAAATTGAGTTAAATCAAAAACTCAAGCAAGACCAGCAAAATCAGATTCAGCAGCTAAAGAGTACAGTTAATGAGCTTAAAGCAGAGAAGCTTCAGATTTCCAGCAGCATGCAGCGTCGTCGACAACTGGAGGAACAAACAGTGGAATTAACCACTGAGGTTCAGTCCTTATGCAGAGAGATCAAGGTAGGAAATACTCTTAATTGTTAACCCTTAGCTTTGTTTTCCTGGGGGGAAAAAAAAAATCGTGTTCTACTTAACATTGTAATCCTAGCAAATAAGATGTATTTTTAAATGTTTGTCCTGTTCTGCTGTTGCATATCTTTGGGAATTTCCAGAACTTTATTAATGCATGTTTTCACATCTTTTTTTTTTTTTTACACACACACACACACACACACCCACACCCACCCCCCCAAAAAAAAGAAAGAACCACATGACTTTTTTTTACTACTTGAAAAATTGTTGATCTTTAAAAGAATGAGAAAATAAAAAGGACTTTCTCCAACTACTTTTCAGGACGCAAAAGAACAGGTACTTCCTTTGAATGCAACTTTACAAAAACTGCAGCAGGAGAAGGAGGATCTAATGAATAAAAGGACTGCAAGTAATAAAGAAACACAAGAGAAGGTTTGTTTGCTTTTGGCATTGCTGGGAGATAGGATTATATGTTGTTTTTCAGGCACAGATGGCAGCCATGATAATGAGTGCGCTTTTAGGAAACAGCAGTGACTTCAGCAAATGCTTTAGATTGGTGCAACTTTTAGGGAAGAAAAGGAACATAACCAAGTCAGGAGTTGAACTCAACTGTAATTATCCTTTGACAGTCTTGTCAAAAGGCTTCTAGGGACATTTGGCAATATTTAGCGACCAATGGTATAAAAGCCCTTCCCAATAGATCTAAGAGAAATAGCAGGGATGACTGTAACCTGTCCTTGCGGAGAGACAAACCTGTTTTTCTCAGGTGAAGTGGCCCTTTTGTGTAAGCACAAATGAGTGATTTACCATTTGTTTTGGAAAACATTTTCATGGTAATAAAGAGCATCTGGATTTCAAAAGCTGAAGGCTTTATTAGTAAATTAAAGGCAGCTATGATAAGGTATTCTACTTTGACAATAGCGTCATCCAGTGTCTGTGATACAGAGCGTATCAGTTCTTGGACATAAGACTGCATTTCATTTGAAATCTTTTCCCTGCAGGTAAATGGCATAAAAGAGAAAGTTAAGGATATAAACAAGTATGTGAAAGAAATTGAAAACTATATTCAACAAGGAAAAGAAGACTATAAAAAGGTAACCTAAGAAACAGTCAATAAAAAGTTGATATTAAAAGCACTCTTGTGTTTAAACGGTATACAATTTTATTTCTTTAGCAAAAGGAGTCTGAACTTGATGAAGTAAATTCTCAGTTAGCTGCCTGTGAGAAACAGAAGGAAAAGATAAGTAAAGAGATGGAAACGATTCGACAAGATATTGACACTCAAAAGGTAGATGTATTGTTCTACAGTAAAGTATATTTTGCATAGTTGAAATAATTTCTGGTTTTGGTTTGTCTGCCTAGGTCTGTAGTGGTGCAAAGTTTGTCTCCTCCTGATTGACTTAATCAGTTGTTAGTCAGAATAGCTGCTATACATGCATTAGGATGAAAAAAGTCTTGAGATATGTATATGCAAAAAAAGATGCATTTTAAAAAACTTTTATCTCTAACGGTCATTTTGTGGTATTTCCAAAAGGGTTAAGTCTGTTGGGATAGTAGCCAGCATTTTCAAAAGTATCTTTGTGTGAAGAATACCTGCCTTCTGAAGTAAGGTACCAAATTGCAGGTACCAAAAGTTGCTAGTTACTCCAGATTTTGTCATGTACTTTAAATTCTTGTGTATGTATTTCAAATACTGTTTACATTCTTTATAGGAAAGATGTCTTTCCCCATTCTACCCCACCACTTACTGTCTACCTTGTAGAACTGAGATGGGGAACTTTGTTAAATCTCATCCTAAATTACTTGCCCTGTTTGAAACATTGATTAATATTCACACATAGGATCACTCTTGTGTTCACCTGTGACAATAAATAATGTAAGTATTATTTCAGATTGAAATATGAAATAATACTGCTGGTTTCCATTACACCCTATTTCTAGCACAAGATAAGTTCTCACTGTGATGATTTTCATTGTTGTCAATTATTTTATGCTTGTAGCATGTTTTGGAGTTGTGCAGAACGCACGTTTTGTAATTGAGAATCAATATACTGAAACATTGTACAACTTCTTGCGTTCTGTGGAGATAGATACAGGAAAGGTGGCTAGAGGATAATCTTACTTTGAGGAAACGGAATGAAGAGCTAAAAGAAGTTGAAGACAATATAAAACAACTTGTGAAGGAGATGGGAGAAATGAAAGTCCCGCAAATGAAAAAGTAAGCATCTTCAAAACAGAATAGCATGTTTTGCACAAGATTTCATTGAATATCTGAATGTAATATTGACTGTGTTTTAGTGTGTTTCCTGGTCCACCTTTCTCCCCATTCACCTAGACCACTTCCTCCTTCAAACTCATGTTTGTATATCCCCATGACAACAACATAAATGACTCAGTGAAATTATATAGTGCTTCTAGCTAGAAATACATATATGTGCACATGTGCCCATACATGTTCCAATCTAATCCATTTTTTTAATGACTTCCACTGCTAAATCCACATTTAAAAAATAATTCATGTCTCTGGATAAGAATATTTCGTTTTCAGTTTCAGTCTGCTCACTTAGGTCTCAGCAGCAAATTTTATATTTACTTCAATAGTTTTAATATTAGTTACTTGGATAGTAAACACTTTTGAAAAGGCATTAGCCGTATGCTGGTTCTTATGTGTGAACTATTTATTTAGCTTTCTAGAGGTTACCCAATTAATTCATCTTATTTTGCTCAGTATCCGAACTTAACTCCACCTATGAAATTAATTATTTTATATGTTTCTACATATAGCACTTTGGCATTCGAACTTGATAACTTGCTGCTCCCACTCAGAATAGTGATTTGAATATGTTCTTAACAAACTTTTCAATAATGTCTTAATTTCAGTGACGTTAGTACGGTAATTTTAACTGTTACAGACTTTATAGTTACAATATAATGAGCTACTGTCTAACATAAACTCAAAATTAGAACCCCGATTAAAAAATTGTGAAACACTAAATACAAAAGACTTGTATATCAATTATGGTTTCACAGTGAACAAAAACATTTAGAGGAGAAAATAGAATCTCTGAAAAGAAACCATCATGTTGCACTTGGCCGACAACGTGGATTTGAGGAAGAGATTGTTCGGTTTAAAAAGGAACTTCGAGAGTCACAATTCAGAGATGCAGAGGAGAAATACAGGGAGATGATGATTGTTATGAGAACAACAGAGCTAGTGAACAAAGACCTGGATCTTTATTACAAGGCTCTTGATAAGTAAGTATTGTCATAGGAGGGTAATTCTTAAATGTTTTTGGCTTTATTACCGTTGATAACCTTGATGCAAAAGCAGCTTTCAATTTCAGACTTGCAGAGGTAACTTAGAAATAGTAAATTGATATAATTCTTTGAGATACCTAATTATTTCTCTTTATAAAATCAGACATTTAAATGTTAAGATAACAAGGTACACCTTTTTAAGTAAATTAATGAAAATATACTACAAACTGTACAGGATTGGTAGGATGTAGGAAATTTTTAAGTTAATGTATGTAATATACGTACAGTAAATGCATTGATGGTAATAACTGGAGTTTAATATAGATAAGTCTAGTGATTGTTATAATTTTATTCCCAGTTCTCTGTAGGACCTATTTTGAGTTATGGTTTTACATGTTAGGACTCATATTTGCAATGCAGCAATTCAAGTTGAGAGAGGTAATAGTGAGTGAACCCAGCACATCAGCCGTCTGTGCCTTCTGTGCTGAATTCTTGGTCTGAAGTAATCTTTTGCTGTGTTGCCTGTGGTGGTTAGAGAATGTCCAGGCAATAAACACATTCAGCTTTGGTTTTTGTATGAAAACGTGGAAGAGCCAGTGGAGCCGCAGGCTGTTCCTCTGTCTCTATTCCTGTGTAGCTTTTTTCTTCCACTTGAAGGTATTTTTAGGAATCTTTTGTAAGTGTGTCTCCCAAAATTGCTGATGGTTTTCCTTTCTTCCTGTAATTTTGGTGGGCTTTGTTTTTGAGGGAAGTAGAGGAAAGTATTACAGGATACATAACGGATAATTGGGAGAATGTGTTTCTTAAAAGTCTGTCTCACATGTTATCTCAAAATACATAAACTCCACAGTATGAGTTTAGGAAAGGTGAAATCTGTGTTTAAATCCTTCATTATTAACCCGGGTATTTCTTGCGTAGTCTCTTGTACTACTTCATTTCTATAGCAGTATATTTTAGCATCTTCTGGTCATATCTTAACATGAATAAGATGTGCCAGGTAGATTTCTTGTTCCCCATGATCATCTTCTCAGGTAAACAATTGTGTTTTCATTAAAGAATATTACAATATAGAGGTGTTTTTTCCCCTTTTCCAGTGTGGGTGATTGTGTGCTTACATTAGAGAAGGCAGGATCGAAAGAAACATGTCTTGCATATGACGGAAAGTGTAGTAAACTTTGTGATTGTTTCTGCTTCCTCTGGAAGCTTGTTTTCTAGTCTTGGACTGACTGGCCAAAAATAGCATCTCAAAATTTGTAAACATATACAAAGTAAAACATATGGCTCCCTAAAAAACCCTGTATGTTCAATTATAATGATGGAATTGCAATGAGCTATTGCAGCTTGATGGACGATGGGGAGGGATCTTGGAATCAGTGGATACATTTCAGGAAATACGAAACTGGTGCTCAGTGACAGAAAGATAAATTGAATATTAGGAGCAAAAAAAAGAAAGAAAGAGAAACATTTCGGTCATTGTATGAATTCTCAGTACACCCATGTCTTGAATATGGAATTTTGGTCTCCTGTATTAAAAAGGGTCTAGTAGTGCTGGAAAAAGGAGCACAGAAGAGCAATAATGTGGTTGAGGGTACAGTGTAATGGTCAAGAAGAGAAACTAAATAGATGAGAACTTTCCAAGTTGAAAAGACGGTCTAGAGGAACCCTGTTTTAAGCTGTTTTAATGATAAAATAAAATTAGACATAATATTAGAATGTAAGCTAATCTAGAATTTATTTTGTGAAGATCTAAATTGTTCACAGCACGTATAATTCTTCCCTTTCAGCTTAAATGGAAATGCACTCCAAGAATTTCCCTTTTAGAATTCAGAATCTTTTTGTATGGTATCAAATCATCTATTGTTTCTATTTAAGGCAAAACAGGAAATCAGTCTTGTAATTTCAAGAAAAATAGATAAGCATCACTTATTGGTAATCGTCTGAAAAATCGGTGAGACGAAATGTTAACTCTGATGGCCAGAGGTTGAAAGCTGTAGCTGGGAAAACCAACATTTTGGGTGTTCTGTGCTATCAGTTGATCTTTATTGACTTAATATTTAGAGGTTTATGATAAATATTGATGAGGAATGCATTCTTGGGTTTAGTTAAATAAATAGTTGAAAACACTTTCTTCTTTCTTCGGACTTAACAAATCCTATTAGAGTTGATACTTCAGTATTCCCCAGAACAGGTGAAAATAATTCCTGTAAGAGGGGAGATAGGAAAAGTATATGTAACAGTCCATTTCAGAAGTATATTTTATTTCCACCGTATTTTTTTGAAAGAAGACATTGGCATAAATTGAGCAAGCATTTTTTTCATTACAGAGTACTTTTTCTTTAAAAAGCCAAGTTAGAAATGTAGCATCCTGTCCTTTCTTGAATGCTTTCCTAAGGAATCATCTATTATTGAACTGAAGTCATGTTGATATATTAACCAGGGAAATTAAATTGAAAATTATTAATTACATCCTATGTTACTCTTGCTGCTGAAGAGAAAGGTAGCCCTAGTCATAACGTCTGTTTGGTTAATTATAAATTATATTCTCAATACAGAATTCTCTGCTCCGAGGAAACTTCACAGGCTCTCCTTTCCTACTGAGACCCAGTTATTTGCACTGTTGGGGCACTGTGCCAATGAGTAACGCTATTGTGGTTTTGGAAGACTTAACATCAGACTCGTCTTCTTGGTGTCAGTCTGAAAATATACCTCACACATAAATTATAAATCTCTTAAAAAGTCAGGTAAACTTGCTCTCTGTCGAGTGACTGACTGCAAATCTTTTTGTCTTCATTACTCTCCTACTTCTTCAGACTGAGCTGTTTGTGAGAGTAGAATTATTTACACAATAGAGTGTGTTTAATCTTTAGATACTTAGGCATTCAAAATGAAGTAGTACTCACTACATTTTTAGTAAAAGTATTTAGGGTATGGAAAGGGAGCTGCTGCCTTCCTTAAAGCTCCTGTAGTCCATAGCGGTCCGTGGCCGCACCTATAACAATTTGCACTTTTTGTTGTTGTTCTTCAGAGCAATAATGACATTTCATAGCATGAAGATGGAAGAAATCAACAAAATAATCCGTGACCTTTGGCGAAGCACCTACAGAGGACAAGGTATGTAATTTTTTGTAGTTTTGCCCATATGTATCCATTTGATACTGAGCACTGCATACTGAAAAGTGTTTGTTCAAAATACTGAAAATCCAGGATCTGAAAATAGTTGCCTCCATTCTAAAGGCTACATCTGTTGGTCACCACTATAATCTCCTTTATTACACGTTATGTAGTTAGTTACAGGATAAATAGAGGTAATTTTCCCTTTTCTATGTTTTCCGAAGTTACAGTTTCCTTGAGACAGGGGAACTGCATGAGTTCATTCCTTCAATTTTGGAAAAATTAATTTCAAAGATGTGTCTATTAGTGGGAGTTCTGCAGAGAATTTTTGATGGTGACTGCATATTATACCTCTCAGCTCTGTTTAATCCTATGATATTTTTAAAGATTTTTCATAATGTAAAAACTGTCTCCTTCCCATTTTCAGATATTGAATATATAGAAATTCGTTCTGATGCAGATGAGAATGTCTCAGCCTCTGATAAAAGAAGAAGTTACAATTATAGAGTAGTAATGATAAAGGGAGATACAGCACTGGATATGCGAGGAAGATGTAGTGCTGGGCAAAAGGTAATAGCATTTTTTAGTACGCAGTAAAGAGGATTCTGAAAACTGACTCGGGTGAATGCAAAAGAGTAACACGTTCTGAAGTGACCCTGAAGAACAGGCGGCTCCAACTCTAATTTACAATTCTGTACAACTTGCCTTCACTGTATCTGGATTTTGCTGACAGTATGCAATATATGATTCTGAACATCTGAACCCTATTTTGGGGTGCCAAAATCCGTTGTTTCAGTTGGGGACTGGTCTGAGTCCCTGCAGGAGTGAAGGGGTTCAACTTCCCTCTCTCCTCAAGTTCAAATCCTCCCAGTCTGTCTCTTGCTAGTTACCACTAAGGTTCCCATAGCTTTAGGTCTATTGACTTGCTCCCATATTTTTTCCTTCCTGAGGACTGGCCCTTGGTCATCTTTTCACAACTGCATCTACCTCTAAGTGTGATAAGACCTCTTTTTCTCCAAGTTATGCTACTCTCCCCTACTGCTAAATATAACCTTTCAGTTCATGTCACCAAATACCATCCCGTGCCATACTTTCAGGCATTGCATTTCATTCTGTCCTATCTGTGTCAGCTGTCGGCTCTGCAGTCTGGCCATTCAGCTGTCGCGGTACTTTAATAACGCACGCTGGCCCAGCGGCCTGATGTCACACCTGCCTTGGCAGTACCAGTGATCAGAGGTTCATCATAGTTAACCACACCTCTTTCACATGTTGGGGCTTTTTTGAAGAGCTGAGGTATGGAAAAAAAACATGATGCTTGTAGCCATTTGACACTTGGCATATTGGTTACGCAGCTTGGGCAACCAAAGCTACCTGCAGTATTACAGCAGGAAACTCTGCTGCTTCCTTAGATGAACCGTTCCCACCAGAACAAGCGATCTTCCTAAATGCAGAGATAGTAGAAAGGGACAAAAATGCAGCCAGGGCTGCTCTTATTTCTTACCTGCTGGAACACTTTCTGCCCATCCTTTGTGCCTGCTGTACTGTAAATAAAGGACCTGGAGAGCTCTCCCTGACATTTAAGGCTGTCTATGCAAGGTGCCAGTGACAGCCTAGCCCGAGGACACTGCAGTTGTATGAGGGAGATACGTTCTCCTTCCTCTTCTGCAGTGGGAGCTGGAGCTTTCTGGCTCCCTTTCTTCTGCAGTAGCTGAAAGGGCTATGATGGCAACAGATTTAGATCTCTCTGATGTTGAGTAAGAATTGCCATTACCTGAAGTAACAAACTGCCTACTCCCTTACTTCCAGAGTAGCAGTTCCCACCATGTTGCTTACTCCAGCGAAGTTTCACTGGCAGCCAGGCCTTGTCCACAACCAGGTGGTACAGACAGTAGTAGAAAATGAAATCAAGGAATGGAACAAAATTATGTATTTTTAAGTGCATGCAGCAATAGAATCATGAAAGGGTATTTCATGAGAAGATGAATACTGTATTGTTGCTTGAATATGAAAAATGCTGTCAAATTAATTCCCACCTGAGTGTAGATGTGTACTTGGTTTTGAAAATTCCATACTAATTTTGGGGGAAATCCAAATCTTATAAAACAGCAGTATAGGCAAAAAATGTGTCCTCTCCTAAAGTAGCCTAGGATGTTACGTTAGACTCCTATGTAAATGAGAGTGAAACTTGTTCACAGTTTCTTAGCTTATATTCTGAGAATTCTTTGATCGTGAACTGTGATGCCAGCAGTCGTGATAATTGGAAAGTATTTTTGGCAGTACAGTTTCCATCGAGCGTTCTGTAATTTTCACTAGTTCAGGAGATCTCATAACAATATGATTAGGCATGTTAATACAAAACTAACAGGTAAGGTGGTAAATCCTACTGTCTTCAGTTTTAGTAAGTAGTCAGGAGTTCAGTAACTCAAACTTTGTGATACGCGTACAAATTTCCACCATCCCTGCTGCAGTAGGGTGGGGCTTGAACAGAGTGTAAGGGTAATGCAGATGACAATGTCATAGCATCTTTACCTCGGATTGGAATCCTTACTTCCAATATCTCCTGAATTTTGAGTATTTGACTGAGAGCTCTGATATTTTTCCCACAGTACTTTGTAGCATGGATCTTTCAATTCAAGCTTGAAGTTTTAATGTAGTTTTTCAGTAACTAATTAGTTATTGTCACTTTGTGAACTATCAGCACATTGTTGGGTAAACTTTAGTCACGGTTTGTAATGACATTAAAAAGAGCATGTTACGTGTAGTTCCTCTATAAACACTTAGAAGAGTGAGATTTTGGTGGTGGTTTGTTTTTTTTTTTTTTCTTCCCCCTTAGGTGCTTGCTTCTCTTATTATTCGTCTTGCTCTGGCAGAAACATTCTGTCTCAACTGTGGCATATTGGCACTAGATGAGCCTACTACCAATCTTGATCGAGAAAACATAGAGTCTCTTGCACATGCCCTGGTGGAGTAAGTGATCTCTTCTTGTGAAGCTTAAAGATGGATATTTTTCAAATGTTAATAATAGGCAGCAGAAGTGAATTATATTTCAAGCTGGCATATCTTTGTTGGCGTCTGCAAATATACATGCAAAGCAGTAGCTTTAGATTCCCTATCCTTTATCTGGAAGAGGAACAATATTTCTTAAATTATCTGGGATTTTTTTAAGTGGGTAAAAAGAGTTGCTAATCTGCATTTGCTTGCTTGACAGTTCATGTCATTCGTTATCAATAGTTAAATATTTTTGTACTATGTATTTACAAGTTCTGTAAAACTAGAATGTGATTTAGATAAACATACACTAAATAATATCTCTTTTTAGGATAATAAAAAGCCGCTCCCAACAGCGTAACTTTCAGCTTCTGGTGATAACTCACGATGAAGATTTTGTTGAACTTCTGGGCCGTTCTGAATATGTGGAAACGTTCTATAGGATAAAGAAGAACATTGACCAGTGCTCTGAGATCATGAAATGCAGTGTCAGCTCCCTAGGCTCATACGTTCATTAGTATTTCAAGTAATTACGTGTTATAGACTGGCTTAGCTGCCTAACTTCATAGAGCTCAAATGAAGGCATCTGAAAATAGAGTTCCTTCATATCATATGCTAGTGAAGATTTCTAACAATTTTAGCTCGAGTCTGAAACTATTAGACTTTTAAACTTCGTATCTTTCTACATATTTCTGTGCCCGGGTTTAAGAATCGCCATGATTTGGAAGAATTTAAATGAATACAATGCAGTTAACTTTTAGATGTATTTTACGCTTTAAAAGTGAAAATAAAGTCGTGATGTTCTTTGCGTATGCCCTGGCAGGGAGATCCAGGTGCAGATTCTTTGGAACAGCTGCAGCTCTGTCGATAGAATAGGGCTTGCTCTCCATCTCTGCATTATGGCAAGTTCAGGATTGATTTGTATCTCTCTAGTCAAGGCATGTTCATAGCTACCCATCTAGTCTACACAAAATTCACAAGCTTCAAAGAGAACTTCTACTACTTTCTCTACAAGGCGACATTACTCTGGCTATTCAGAGACAAGAATCTTCACAAAGTATAACAGCTTTCTTCAGAATAAAGGAAAGTCCCATCTCTAACTAGATGAATGAGTGAATGGATGACAGAAGCATATTTTAACCATATTCTCTTTGCTTAGCGTCATCTACCTCTCTGCTGCTTTAAGGTGATGGCATTTATGAGAGTTATGTCATAGTCTGATTCTCCATGAGATACAATCAAGTTCTGTGGAAAATGTTATGAAAATGCCTTAGAGAGTTAATTTGTGTGGATGCTGAGCTTCACCTGCACCACTCAGAGTTCTTCCTGAAGCTCTTTTCCTTGGTGCAGCAACACCTGATGGCCCTGCTGAACACAGGCCAAAGGGAACCTGCCGCTCAGTTAGAATGACAAGGGAAAGCCAACAGGGATGGCACGCTTCAAAATGCAAAGGACCTGATCATCACAAGTCCTGAGATTTCAGACGAGGGTTCCTCAGCAACATGCCTCGCTGCCTCTGAAGCCACACAAACCCTGAGGGATGTGATTTCTGGGTCTCTGTTTCTTCATAACCAAGTAAGGGGGCACCTCTTCTACCTTGAACTCTAGGTACCGGGTACAAGTCCACAAGCAGAAGCTGGACTTACAACTCTTTAAATCCTTGCAGACAGCAGTGATCGGCTGAACCTCCTTTAGCAGACAGCGTATGACCAAAGCTCAGTTTCAGAGGAAGAATCTTTAAAACGCCGTGGAAAAAAAAGTTCATCTCTGTAACATCAGGACATTTGTCTTTGGCAAATAAGGGAATGAGCCTGCGAACATTGCACACTGCCTTCCTCACGCTTCAGGATGCAGGAATCCCTTTTTCACAAATTGCCCAGGGATGAAGCGAGCGAGGACAGGGGTAGGAGTGCGGGCAAACCTGGCAGGTGCAGGCAGGGCCTGGGGCCGGTTAAGCACCACGGACAGAGGCAGCCCCGGCACCCGCCCCGGCGCCCCGAGGCCTTTGCCCACGGGGAGGGTGAAGCGTGGCCCTGCTTGCCCACGGGAGCTGTGCTCTGGCTCCTTCCTGGTTCTGCTGAGCCCCTCACGTTCAATCATACCGCCGCCGACACCACCTCCTAAAGGGTCTGGATGTCTGCACCAAAAAAGACAAAACCCAACAGTACCCCGGGTCTGATTCTTCGTCTCGATAGCGAATGTTCTTCAGCCTTCTACGTGGCCAGAGTTAAGTGGAGTTGGCAGTAGGTGCTCTAAAGGGTAATACCAGAAACTGAGCACTTGAACTAAGGATGATTTCTACCTGAATTTTCTGAAACTGCAAGTCACTAGAGTCAGGGTGGCCCCAGTCATCGGGAAACCACTCAAAGATAAGCGAATGAATGGGACTTCCTAGCAATTACGCTCTTTCACCAATCCCCTGAAAAAGCAATTAACACCAACTGGGGGGGGGGGGGGGGGGGAGGGCGAAGAGAAGGCAAAGGAAAATGCTACTAATATGCATTACGTTTGCAGTTTTAAACAAGAAGCTTCACTGACTCTAGTACTACTTCCTGAAGGGGAATTTTCTTAAAGATATAATCAACAGAAGAAAAAATGACTTTGAATTTTCAAATTTTCCTGTACTACCTGTTTATTTTAGCATGACACATACATCCCAGCTCATGAAGAATTACATTATCTTCAGAAGCAACTCCCTAACCTTTGTGAATTCTGTGCTTTTTTTTAGTTAAAGCATGTTTGCAATTCCTCTATAAAGTAGTTTGGGCACATTCTTTGCCTAAATCAGCCCTTCTCTGTTCCCCAGGTGCAAAGTTTATCCTCAAACACACACTTCGGGGATTAAGCTTTTTGCCAGAACTTGGAAAAAGTACAGAAAGTGTGGTGGGAAACTAACGTTTCCTATATTGAGTGTCAGTATTAAATTGACAACAAATAATCCACATAATGATTTCTTTCATTTGAATAATCCATGGGCTCATTTATAGCTAACAGCATGGAAAAGAGACTCCGCCAGCCCCATGGTTTTGATACGGCCCGGGAAACATAAAAAAGTGTGCTCATGTGAATCGAGTGTAGGAGTAACTTTAAACACTTTGATGATCGGCTGCTGCTCGTGGCCGCCTCGGGGAGAGTGAGGACAGAAACGGGCCCCCGCTGCGACCGGCCGCGGAGCGGGCTTTGCTGCCGCCTCTCCTGCTGCACCCACAGGAAACAGGGCTGCTGCAGATGGGCGCAGTCAGCCGCCCCCAGCACCGCGTCAAGGGGATCCCTGCTCCGCCGCGGCTTCCTGCCTCGCCGCACGGGCGACGGCCGCCGCCACGGAGCCGCTGCGAGGAGCAGAGCATCGGAGGGGGAAGGGGTTGCCGCCTTTACGTGATGCTATGCAAAGTTCAACGCCGTCTGTAGTGCAGAACCAAGCAGAGATGTTCTAAGGCGAGTGAGGCACAGATTTATTGCGGTAACTCATTGGGCAGGTGACAGAAGCGGTGCAGAAACGGGCTCTCCGCTTGCCATTTTGGTTGGAGCTGAGGTGGATTTCCAGCAGAGAAACCCCGGCGCAGGAGAGCGGCTCCGCAGCAGCCGTCCTCCGCGCAGTGTCCTTCACAAGGAAGGCACAGGCACAGGCAGACGCTCGCTCAGATATGCCATGATTTAAGAGCCAAAAATGACAACTAAAAATAATTCTGAATGCTTTCACAGAACTATCAGTGAGTGTGATTGCAGTGGGCTCAGGAGCCAAGAATCAGGCAGTTGCCTGGGACGGTGATTTCATAGCCGAGCAGGCACCCAGCACCCCTCCAAGACCACCAAATGCCTCCCGTGCCTGTACAGGCAAATGTTGGCAGGGGACTTACGGCAAATGTCAGCCCGGGAAAGGCTTAGGGTATAAATCCCTTCCAAGGGATTTGGGTCTGAGTGCAGCCTCGGCTCTGGTGAATGCTGTTAGAGCCAGGAATCTGCAGTAGATTGAGAGCTGCAGCATGCACTGCACAGGCAAGTGTTTTTCCTCCCACCTCTATGCCACATCATTTATTTCTTCAGTAACTTATTTTCGGTTTATCTGCACTTAGTAAGCAGGGTGGCAACTACTTTCACTAGCAAAAAAAAAAAGAGGCCTTAAAGACATCCCTGCCTGAACGGTCTTGTTTCTAAGTGGAATTTATATTAGCAGTGGAAAAGCAGTACTTCGATTTTCTGATGCTTCCTTCACTATTACTTACACAGTACAATGCTGTGCTGTCTGCTTACAGACTGCTACAAAGACACTTGGCCCAAAGTACTTTGGGTGTTTAAAACTTCAGAGAAGATGTATTTTTTAATTTTTCTTTTTTTTTAACAACCAAAACTGCTTTCTGACCTGCCTGAAGTAAAAAAAGTGACTTACAGAACACGTAACTTGCTACTTCCAGGAGCAACTTCTCCATAAAGTTTCTAATGGTGGAGGTCCAGTTTTCATCCTGCATGCCACGTTTTAGGCAAAAAGCTTTTGCATGCCTTAAAAATAAAAAAAAAACAACACCAAACAGATGTGATTGTCTACAAATAAACACCACAAGCCAAACCAATAAATATAGATGATGCTTTCAAAAGCTTAGTCATTTAATGTCTCCATGTATCTTTGTTAGCATTTAAATGTCACACTAAATATCATTTCTAATCTATTTCAGTATGACAGTTTGTTTACTGCACCCCCCCCGGGGCAAGCTGCCAGGAGCCAGCACTTATTCTCTACTTACTGCAAAATTACACCTTCGGGAAATGTGATGCAATTTGCAAATTCTCCTTCATCCGGCTTCATCCTACTCTGCGTAATTTGATTTATGCAGAAAAAAAACCCAGCAATTGCTCTAGCTGTAGCTGTAGCGCACCTTTCCCTCCGGCTGCACCGGCCGAAGGGAGCAGGTTGGCTCCAGCACCTGCGGTGCCATCCCAGCGCAGGGTCTGAAACACTCGCAGTTTGTAAACTCAACCACTGATTCAAGAGATACTACATGTGCTGATGCTAGACGTTACATGGTGACCCACATTTGGGATTTTTTTTTTTTTTTTGTGTTATAAAAGGTTTTATTTGACTTCTCCACCATCTTCTGAAAAGTAAGGAACAGCGCACACGAGCAAACGGCCTGGAAAAAATGTTGTGGCTTCTCAGTGAGGATTTCATAAAAGGCAAAGCTGGAATAGTATTGGAAACAACAAAATGGTTAGTAGGGTTGTCCAAAATCAAGCCCTCAAAAACAATAGAGACCTGAAGTTGTTTGTATCACCTCAATTAAAGCATCTGCTGGACCTTACGAGTTCTGACGTTGTTTCTTAATGACATGATCCCGTCCTGTTCCTCCGCAAAACCTACGACTCGGTGCGGCTGGGACTGCCGTAGGGGTGAACTCTGCTGCTCAAGCAAAGGTGCGGAGGTGGCACAGCTGCCTCCCTTTGCTAAAACAGCCAGGAAGGGGCATGCTGAGCGCGCTAGGAGACTGCGGGAGGACAAAAGGCAGCCGTGCGCCGGGAATCGCCCGGGAGAAGGGGGTGCCCTCCCTGCCCGCGGTCCCGGGCTGCTCTCCCCATCCTGAGCCAGGGATGGCCAAATGCAGCTGGGTGGAAAACCTCCCGCTCCTCCCGCCTGCCGACTGTCGCCGGTACTGAGACAAAGCTACTGCCTATTTAACTGCAAAGGCACAAATTCAGCCCATCTAAAACTATGGACTGTAGTTCCCCCACTTCCTACAGAGCCAGGAAAACGAAGGGGACATTGCCACAGGGAGCTGTAGCCCCTGTAAATCTGACTTTTAGCCATCAGCCACGCCTGGTTTTTTTCCATTGATTTCCAATGATTCCATCCGTGTCCACCGATGCCGTCTCGTGCCGGTGGTGGCCGTGGCTCCAGCCATCCCACTGCTCTTCGTTTGTGTGTGATGGTTGTAGGCAACCAACCTTGGCGTTGCTGCTGGGAAAAAAGAAAAAAAGAGAAAAAAGCCATGGCTTTGGACACAGAACAAAGCAAAAATTCTGGTTTTGGTTGCACTGAGGGTCTCTTCAGCTGGTTCCTCTGTTTTCTGGTGTCATCATCCAGAGATGCAGCTATGGAAAGGCCTGACTGGTGCCAGCCCAGTGTGTGCCTTCGCCCCCCCAGCCTCTCCTCCACACTGGGGCAAGAGGAGCCTGATGGGGAAAACTGCAACACTTAAATTAACCACTTGGGTCATTTTTCTGAATTAGTTGGGGACCGATGTGGGGTGGCTTAAATCAGGCATGAAGAGCATGGGGTGCGAGGCAGGGCAGGCACAGCCCCCTGAGCTGCTGGACTGCCGGGACCTGCCTGCGTTCTGCCTCCGGCCGCAGCTGGAAGCAAAACCAGCTCTTCCATGATGAGGAGCCCCAGTTCAGGCTGGGTTCACATGCCTGGGGTCCTGCATCCACCCCGGCCAGCAGCAGCAGCGGGCTCAGGGATGTGGTGTCCCAGCCCCACGCACCCCCGTCCCTCAGCCGTCCCTCGGCCGGCAGCGCCCGTCTCGCCGCCAGCACTGGGGGTGATGCACAGGCAGAAATTTCCCGTATTATTTCACAATCACGACAAGGTTTAACGCTCAGCACAGCCAAAGACTCTCTGAACGAGCTATTTCGGTTCCCTTCAGGTCAGTGACGCTCCTGAAGGGCTGCGATCCCCTCTCCTGCGTCGCCTTTCGCCTGAGCCCCCAGCTTGATGCCGTTTCTCAGAACTGGGCTCCACTTTCTAGCTATCATTTTCCACCCACACGAGCCGAATTGATATGTCAGCTTTTCCCATCATCAGGTTCATGTTACCGTATCAATAGTTTGGGGGAATGATTTTATCTGCCTTTGAGGGAGGTGACACACGCTCTCTGCGCGAGGTTTGCAGCTTCGGGGTGTTCCCAGCCAAGGGGCTTCCACCCCCCCGCAGCCCCCCGTGGCCCCGCGATCCCTCTGGGACCACCGTGCCACTGCCAGCCCCACGCCAGGGCACAGGGGATGGGACCACAGATGTCTTCCCTGGGGCCACGGTGCATCCCGCTCCGGCATCCGGCTCCAGCAGCTTGGCTCAAGGGACCCAGGGACACCGGCTTTGGGACAGACGGACATACGCACACTGTACTGTGCTGCCCTGGATACACGTCAGCTCCTACACCTTCCTCCCAATGCCTGTGATGGGAAAGCTCCAGGCTCCTATCTGGCTCTGACCCAGCCTTTCGGTTTTGCAGGAAATTCAATGATTGGGAATCATCACCATCTTTTTTTCCAGGAAAACCAATTTTTTCGGGCTGATATAAGCAAGGAAACGGGAGTGCCGCAGCCCAGTCCTCCCATTGTAATGTTAGGTCTTCCAATACAAAAAGAATGCAGTGAATTGGGAAGGGGTTTGTTTGAAATGTGAAGTTCAGCGCTTCCTCAGGCTATGCAACACCTTGACTTTACTCAAAATTAAAAAAAAAAAAAAAAAAGGTTTAAACTTGAATGTTTCTACATTTTCTAAATGAATTTAACAATTTACAACTATTTACAAGCCTCTAACCAGGTATAAGGTGAAATCTGGGGCTTTGCCCGAGCCGGGGCAGCAGCACCGCAGGGCTGCCCGACAGCATCGCGTGTTGGCGTGAGCGGAGCCACGAGGAGCTGCTGGCACCGAGCTGCTTCACCTGGGCTTGCAGCAGCGCTTGGAAAAAGCGCATTTAAGAATTTGGGGAAGAAATGAGCCATTTTGGCGAGTCAGCTTGTTTCCCCACGGAATTCCCACTGACAACATGTTTCAGCCATGGTGGGAAATAATTGCGGGTTCATGTCTGCTCTTCTGCTCAAGGATGCGGTGGTTTGAGTCCCTGAGTTACTCTTGGCTTTCTGATGTCCTCTGGGATGGCGTGGGACAACGTGGGATGGTGTGGGACAGCGCGGGATGGTGTGGAACAGCATGGGACAGTGTGGGATGGCGTGGGACAACGTGGGATGGTGTGGAACAGCGCGGGATGGTGTGGGACAGCGCGGGATGGTGTGGAACAGCATGGGACAGCGTGGGATGGTGTGGGATGGCATGGATGCTGGGATGGCATGGGACGGTGTGGGACGGCGTGGGACGGCGTGGGACGTCGTGGCCCACGGGCATGGCACCGCACAGGACTGAAAAGCGCCATGCCAAGCCAGGCGCTGCAGGAGCCATCCTCGCAGGATGGGATACATGCTACAGAGCTGAGCAAGTCCTAGTTAAAACCCAAACACCCACACGCCAGAAAACCCCCTCAGCTACTTCTTCCTTTACATGCAAGAGCATTTTTTTGTCTTTGCAGATGTTTAACATCTTGATAAAAGTTTTGAGGTTTTCTTTTCTTTCAGATCTGACTTTGGCTACTTGAGCTCGCCGGAGCTGCTGCCATTATGGTCAAACGACATGAATTTTTTTTCTGACACAAGGGTTCAGCTGTTCCTCTCCGACAGCAGCCGCGCGCCATTTCCTCCTCCAAAGCGCCGCCATCACCCGTGATGCCTTTTTCCACCAGCGATGGCCGAGCTGTGGCACGGGGCACTGTGCTCCCGCCGTGTCCCCAGGGCCACCGCCGGGGAGAAGGGGCCACGCGGGAGGAGAGGTCCGCCACATCAGCACGCGGTCGGGGTGCCCTGGAAAGCAGCGCCGGGCAATGGGGTGCTCCCACCCGCATCCCGTGATGGTGGTGTCCCCGGGGCAGGTGGGTGCTGAGCCAGCTGCAGGGCCCTGCCCGGGCGGCAGAGGTGCACGTTCAAGTGCAAAAGCACATATCTGCTTTCGTGTCACTTCGGCTCCTGGATTTCTAGCCTGAGGGTGATGCTGATCCCTGAGCTGCAGCCGCAGCACATGGGCACGGACCCGCCTGGACGGCAAGGCTGGTCTGGCTCCCGGCGCACAGCAGGGAGACGGCTCCAAATTCAACCCGATACTTGCCGGGGTCATGTCGTCCCCCGTGAGACATCGACATCCAGGGCAGGAGCCCGGCAGGCATTCAGCCACGCACATCGCGGAGCCGGTCCTTCTGCGTAACTGTTTGTCTTTGCCATCGTGGAGACAAGGAAAGCTTCAGGAGGTATTTCTCTGCACATAACATCATGGCTTGACTTTACTCGAGTCTTGCGATGCGCTTGGTTAAGTCGTGCACATGTTCATGGTTTTCCACATGCAGCATGTTACAAACACGCTCGATAGTAAATAGATCCTCAAACGTCAAAGAGAAATTCTCAACTTCTTATCCCAGTATCTCTTCATCTATCAATTAGGTGATTAAAATCTGCATGGTAGCTGAATAACAGATAACGTTGGTTAAGGGCGAAAAGTCTTTGCCGTCATTACATAATGCCCTTCTTTGGGGCGAATGGCACTTCCCACCATCTCGCCTGATCAGCACAGGAAGACACCTATATTTGGTAGTCAATGGAGACGTCGGTCCTTCTTCGCACTATAAAAATGATGCTCTGCCAAGCAGCGAGGCAGAGAGGCCCTGGCCAGCCAGCCCAGCCGGCACGGGAAGCGCTCGGACAGCGACGACAGGATGCTCCCCTCGCTGAAGGCTGCTTTCGCTCTCCTCCCCCTGCTCGAGCTCATTTCTTCCAGACCGCTGATGCCTGACTCTACCAAACTACAGCTGTCAGAGATCACCCACTGCATCCAACAGCTCAACTCAGGAGCGCAGGTAAATGCTGCTGCACCTCCTGGCTTTTCTTTGCTTACAGACCAGAGGAACATTATTGATGATGCTGATGTTCCTTGGTGCTTTGGGCACCCCAGCCCATTTCAGCCTAGGCTTTGGGTGCTCAGCACTTGTCTTGGTGGTACAAGAGGCTGCTGGGGTCAGGCAGGGTGAAGTTTTCCACCTGACATTGGGCACATTGCAGAAAAAAACGCTGAGGAACAAGACAACCTCCCCCAAACCTCCCTGTCCAACACGCAGAGCTGTGTCGAGGTGACCGGGGCAGCTTGGTGATGGGGACATGATGGCCCAGCACTGTGTGAGCTGCCGGGGGGTCCTTGCTCTGCGCCGGTCCATAGCACCCGCTGAGCACCCGGGGACCCTCCCACCCCTTCCCAAACAACCGCTTGCAAGTGCTGTGCAAACCCGGGTCCCGTCTTCCCAGGAGCCTGTTGAAACAATTTGCTGAAACACGGATCTCGGTGGTGGCGGCGGCGGCAGCACCTGGGGTGTATCCGTGCCGTGTCCTTGCCGGAGAGGGATGGGGACAGGGTGCCCCTTCCCGGGGGAGGGCACAGCTGGCGGCTCCTCGGGGACGGTCTCATAATGAGAGTCTCGTAATGACGGTTCTCCTTTGTGTCACCTCTCCAGGTCCCCTGCAATGACACCCGAGTGGCACAGGTCCCCTTCACGGATCGAAAGGTAAAAGATGATGGAGAGATAGGCGGAAAACGCATTTATAATAAACACAGACATAGCCAGCGCCCTCCTCGCCGCGGTGCACAGCCCACGTAGCAGAGGTAGTTTTATTACTCACCGAGCAAGAGCTGCTCAAGTGCCAGTCGCTGGGGGCGAGCACACGGCTCGATGCTAGCTGCGGCCGAGGACCTGCCTCCAGCACCTCTGCCCCCCGGCTCCCCCGACCCCGGCCTTTGGGCACAGCCCAGGGCCCGAGTCACCGCACGGGGCTGCGATTACAGCCGCAAAATGAAAGCAGTTAGTTTAGGAAGTCGTTGTGAAACCTCCCACCAGTCCTGGCCACCTTGATAAGTAGCATTAACTTAAATCGCCTACGTGGCTCTAATAATGTTTTTCCCTCCTGTGTTTACCAGCTGTTGGAGCAGGAGCTGCTGTGCCAGGCTGCCATGGCGCTCTCGAAAGTCACCAGATGCAAGAAAGTCTACGAGCCGCTCATCATCAACTTGCAGAGCCTGCAGGACAAGACGGTAAGCAGGAGCTGCAGCCTCCCCGCTCGCTGCCCCGCTCTGCGGCTGCGGCTGTGCCCCCCACGCCGGCTTTGCCGAGCACGGGCCCCGTTTCAGCGCCGGCTCCCCAGAAATACCCACAGGACTGATCAAGCCGGTATCCGTTACCTTGCACGGGGCCAGACCTGCGCAGTGCTGCAGGATAATTTGCCTCCACGGGAAAAGAGTGAATGTCCCCGCCAGCCCCGGCCACCCCAGACCGGTGGCCGTGGGGGTCACACCGCTGGGCACAGGGGCCGGGTGCTTGTCCTGAGCAAAGGACAAATTCCCAACCTCCTGGGGCAGCATCCTCACGACTCTGAATTATTTGCTGAGTTCTTTATACGGAGACAGAGGCAATGGAAACAAACCATCTGCTTGGGCTGGTAGCCTGGCTACCCGCTGCCTGAGCTGCTAAATCCTGCTGTCAGCTCTAATGTATTTACACTTTTCCTTCCCCAGAACTGCTCCCTGAGCAATGAAAATGAGATCTATCTGCGCAACTTCTTGCCGGAGCTGGGGAACTTCACCCAGGGGATGTACAGGCGCCTGGCCACGTTGACTGCACAGTGAGACGGGCGCCGCTCCGGCGAGAGCCGCCACTGCCAGCCCCGAGCCCAGGGATCTTACTGCTGGTAGCTCTTAAAATAGGTTTTGCAGACTTCTGTTGCTCCTCCTTGCATGCACTTCCTCAGCTCTGCCCCAGCCCTCCTAAACCCAACGCAACCCTAACAGCCAGTCCCAGCGGGTACGCCAGGCACCCGAGATCGCTCGGCCGCGATGGGAAATGTCCCCTTCCCGGCAGGCGCCTGGCGTCTCCCCAGCTTTCCGTCCAAGTGCTGTGTGTTAGACGTGACTCAGCCTCCGCAGGAGAGGTCTCGTCTGGACGAGGCCGCCCTTAGTGCTCCCTCGCAGCCCTGCGGCTCTTCCCGAGGGATGCGAGCCCTCAGCAGGGTGATCTCAGGAGGCTGATGCGAGCCTCGGAGGGATGCGAGCCCTCGGCAGGGATGTGATCCCTCAGGAGGGCTGGATGCAGCCTCGGCAGGGATGCGAGCCCTCGGAGGGCTGTGACCCCCCAGGAAGGCTGCTGGGAGGGTTTGCCCAGCCGGGAGGAGCAAGAGCATCACGCCTGGACCGGGTGGCCGAGGAGGCTGAGCTTTTAACTCGTTCACCTCCTCCTGCAGCGCCTACCAAAACCAAAACCAAATTATCTGCTTCCTGTTCCTCTTAATGAAGGGAGGCTTCTTCATAACCATCTCCTCTTCCTAAAGAGATCAAAATCTAGGCTGAAATGGTGCATTTTTCGCTAATGAACTACTACAGCAGCTCAGGGAGATGACTCCCTGCAGGTGCCCGGTGGGAGCGGAGCTGGGGAAGGGCAGCATCCGAGAGCGAAAGCTGGGAGGGGAAGGAGCGGAGGGAGGGGGCTGCCTCGCCGCCAGCCAGAACTGTCAATGTAACCTTTAATGTGTCTTTTTTGTATTGTCGGTGGGCTTTTAAGTTATTAATAGTGAAGACCAGGAGAGTCTGTAGGATAACTTTGGATCTAATGGGTGCTCATTGGCCTCGTACTTCTGGAGTTATTTTATTTATTATTATATTTTATTTAAATAACTTATTTTTACACTGCGTAATCTAAAGATTCAAGACCAAAAAGTCCTGGCTGTTGAAAGCTTTTCTTTGCTTGGGACCCAAAACAAAAAGGGAAAGCCAGTATTCAGGTGTTTTATTTTTAACTTATATAAGAGTAGTTCTGTGGAATACAGTCATATTTAAAATACTGCTACCTCATTCTTAGGGAACTATTATTGCCTAATTGCCTTTCCACGACAACAAATGAATGTGTGCTGATTCGTAATTTATTGTTCTTCCCTCTATTTAAATATTTGTATTACGACAGAGTTAATATATTCAAATTACCATGTATTTGGATGTCTTCATTGTATTTTTTTTTTTCATTTCAACTTTGCACTGATGTTATAAAAGTGTCTCAGGGCTTAAGCAATAAACTACTGAATAACAAGCTCTTGGTACCAATGGTTTCTGCTGTCGATTCCCCTCTTCTTACCTTCAGCAGTGAATGTAAGAGCATCGGGGGGTGCTGCCTCCGTGGGCAAGGGCAATGGGGTGGGGAAGGCCGGCATTTTGGGGGCAATATACAGCAAATCTGCCCAGTCTGCCACTGAGAGCAAGTCGTCAAGAAAGCAAACGGCACCAATGAACCTACCTGGCTTGCGGCGTAGGAAAATACGGGGTGAAAGGAAGGGCTGGGGGAGCGGGGATGCGAGTCCTCGTTTGGGAAGAAGGTCTTGTGCATGGGGCCATGATGAAGGGGAGTCTGTTGGGGTGCGGACCGCGGGCTGGGGGGGCAGCAGGGCTGAAACGGGAGCCAGCGGGCAGCAAAGCAGTGCCGCACACAGGGGAGGGCACGCTCGGCCGACGGGCGAGGGAAGGGACGGGGCCGGCTCATGGGACGAGTGCCTGCTTGGGTGCCGGCAGCGGCAGGTACGCAGGTAGGAAACGAATAGGCAAAACGGCCGTTGGAAATAATTGTTATAAATGCAGGAAATTGCTACAAATGCATGCGATGGGGCGTTAACTGCAGCCTTTGGATTTGCTCTGGATAAACCCCAGCATCATTAGCACCGGCACCAGACACGGCAGGCAACAGAAATGCACGAAAACAGCAGAACATCCCTGCCACTGCCAGCCGAAATTTACCCCGGCCAGCGCGTGACACCCAGGCAAAGCCTCGTGGCCCTTTCTCAGTGGCTGTCCTGGAATCGCTCCGGTTTGGGCCAAGGAAAGAGGGGGAAAGCTGAGCTGGTGGCCGTGGCTTTCAGCGGAGCCCTGGGCTCGGTGGCTGCGGGGACGCAGGCGCTGGGAGCCCAGGCAGAATCCTTGTGTGATGGGGAGATGCTTCAAACCACAGAGCACGAGGCAGAGAATGGCAGTGGAGAAAAATTGAAGACACGTTTCTGAACCAAGCACTTGCCTTCGGTAGGGAAAATGGCAGCAGGCTCATCCCCCGAACGATGGCTGAGACGAAGGCGCTGCCAGGGCTCTAGAAACAACACTCCCGCCCCGCACGGGCAGAGACGGGGACCGCACCGGGGCCGTAGCCGTAGCCGGAGCCATCCCTCCAGTGAGCGATGGGGCCATCACTGCCATCGGCCACATCCCACCCTCGGGAAAGGACATGGGAATTTTTTCCTTCACTGGTGACTTTCCCATCGCACAGTGATGCAGTTTTCCACCATGATTCAGCCCGAGTACCTCAAAGGTTACATTTTTCTGTTAATTTAGCATTTTCTGTTCATTTACTCCAGTTTTAGAGCTTTCCACTGTGATCACTGGGGAAACCACTGTGTCTGCGGGACGGGACCACCACCTCCATCCCCTTCTCCAGCATCGCTTTTAGGCAGGGAGCCTCCCACCACCACCCCATCCCAGACCAGCGGGGCGGCTCCGGGCATCCCAGTGAGGAGCCCAGCCCCACGGCCGCCATCCGCAGAGGCTGTTGCCGCCGCTGCCGCCGCCGCCGCCGCCGTGCGGTCCCGCAGCCGGAGCGCGCTCGCTTATCTGCTCTCCATCGAGAGCAGTGCAGGTAGGAAATGGCGCAGCGCTCCACTGGCAAATCCCTCGCAAAGGTCTTTCTGAGTCAGTGGCACTAACTTCATCTGGGGCATTTCGTAGTTAGACAAACAAAATTACTCTCAGTCTGGCTGCTCCTGGATTAATTGAGCGCTCACAAACTCTTATCAAGCATCTGATGGCAAGTTGCTATTTGAGTTAGAAAAATACCTATTAGTTATTACAAAACTCCGAAGTTTCCCAGCTCAGCTAATTTCTCAGCGTGATTTCCTGCGGCAGTGCTGGTCGGTGGTGCCAGCAGAGCCCATTGCCTGAACCTCGCCCGGGCTCTTCCCCGAGCCGGGCAGGACGGGCCGGGGCAGCCTCCAGCTCGCCGAGACGCCGGGCGCCGGAGCGGAGTCGCAAAACCCCGTTGTCCCATGCGAGCGCCGGCGCTCCCGGGCATCGATGCCGCAGGACCACCCCGCGCCAGCTCCCTGTCCCTCGCCCACGTCCCCGCAGGGTGCCACGGGCAGGGTCACACTGTTTCGGGGATCCCATTTGGCCAGGAGGGCCCCCAGCTCTCCATAAACCCCCCCGGCCCCGGGAGGCGGCGATGCCTCGCTCCTACCCAGGAGGTTTTTGTCCCCGCGGGCCCCAGGCAGGGCTCTGCCGCGCTTTCTGTTTCTCCCCCGGGCGCAGGTTAAGGTAACCATAGACAGAAAATAGTATGCAGATGAAGGATGCTTTGCATGATTTGGAGATATTCAAATGAAACGCGAGATGGAAGAGCTCGCAGGATAGTTACAGAAAAAAAAGCAAAGCTCCATTATTTGAGTGCGGTCAGAGCTGTGGTCTCCCCGGTTCGGCCACTTTCACCTCACGGTGTAGAGAAAGTCTTGGGATACGGAGAAATGAAGAATCCCCACATCAGGCAGTTTACATACTTTGCTTTTGTATGTGACCTGACTCCTACCACCGTTATCTTACGGTGGAAATTTCCTATGTTGAAACGTAATGCAAGATCAGAAGAAAATCTTGACTTTTGCAAAAAAGACCTGTTGTCCTAATTGGATAGGAGCAACTTTGGAAAGTGCAGATAAGGGAAAAATAAGTTTTTCCTACAGGTTCAGCAATTTTACAGCCATAAATTGAGATGTTTCTTCCAGAAAGGCACACACAGGTATAGATCACCAAAATATCCAGAAACTGCGAGCTGAGAGGGTTCAGTCCAAGCAGGCCATGAGCATCCCGGTCCCGGTCCTGCTCACCTTCCTGGCGCTGTCAGCCTGCCAGGGCCACACGGCCGCTCTGCTGCAGACCTCCAACTTGCTGAAGGAGAGCATCAGGCTGCTGAGCGAGCTCCTGGAGACGAAGGTAGGGCTCGTTCGCAGGGCTCAGCCTTTACCCGCTGATGGGAGGGACAGATTGTTTCGTCGGGCTCGGCGAGAGGGATGCTGAGTCAAAGAAAGGTGCTGAGCGTGCAGTGCCGAGGCAGAGCGCATGGTTCACAGCGCTCCCGGGGGGCCGAGAGCGGGCGGACGGACGGATGGGTGTGTGTCTGCGTGCGCACGTGTCAGGATGGATCCGTGTTAGTGGTTTCTCTAGCCTGATTGCTCCTCTCCTTTCTGTCTTGATAAAGGTTTCCTGTGACAACGTGAACGTGACAAATATTTTTGCAGGCAATATGGTAAGAGAGAAAAAAGCCTAACTTGTCCTTGTTCGAAAACAATCATACGGCCACGATGGGTCCTTGGGAGAGGCTGCCGGGGGCCAGAGGAGAGCACGGGGCAGCCAGGAGGCAGGCGTGAAGCCCCGGGAGTCCTGCCCGTCCCCGTGTGGCAATGCACGGGAGCAAGGAGCCCATCGCCAGCCCCGAGCAGTGACGCTGGGCTGCCAGGCTGGTCCTCGCCGCTCCCGGTGCCCAGGACGGGTGCCCTTACCTTCCCACACCCGTCTCCACCTCCAGCGAAAGCAGCATCGGCTGCTCCCGGCCACCCCGGAGGCAAGGGGGAGGCCAGAGGGGCAGGCAGGAATGGGCAGCTTGTGTTTGAGCAGCATAAAGGGTTTTTCAAGCTTTTCAGAAAGGAAGAGAGGAACTTCTTCCTTTGCCTTGGAGCGGTGTGTCACTGTCTCACAGACACCCACACGCGCCTATCGCACAGCATCTCGAGCTCTGGTTAGACATACTATCCCTCTTTAGCCCCTTATCTGGGGGAAGGCTCTTCAGTTAGCAGAAGATTTAATAGCAGATAATAAAGCCTATTTCTGCTCTGAAAATTGCTGCCTAAGCCAAGCTCCCCAGCACCAGAGTTCCTGTTTTCACAGAAAGCCGATGGCCTCACCTCGCGCTGCACGGGCGGGCGGCTGCCGAGGGGTGCAGCAGCCTGCCTCGGGGGGCTGGGGGCTGAGCACCCCCTCGGGGGGGGGGGGGGGGGGATCCCCCCACCCCTCCTGCCGCAGGGACCGGCCCTGGGAGCGAGAAGAGACGCCCGGGATGCTGCATGACCCAACGCCCGCAGACTCAGCCGTGCTCATGGGGACGGGCCGGTTGCTTATTCGGTGGTGCCATTTGGGTGAAAGCCGGGGAGCTGGGAGCAGGCAGAGCCCTCAGCGACCTGCCCGCGCTGCTGCAGCGAGGCGGCATCGGGAACGTCGCCCAGGGAAGACAGTTGAATAGTTTTCTTATTGCCACCAGCACTTCACTTACTGGCTCCTCATCTTTCACGTGTTTCTGCTATGGGACTTTATCTACTCAAAGCACCTGACGGAGGCAACCTCTTCCCAGGGGCTTTTGTTATTCCCGAAGAGCCTCTGCCCACCCAAAGCAGCTTCATTGCCACGGAACCCCGCAGGGAGCAGCTCCCCGAGCACAGGGTCCCACATTCACGCCCGCAGCAGGAGCACGATGCTTTAAGCACGTGGGTGCTCACCGCTGTGACAAACTCTGCCACGACTTCTCGCCGGCGGCTGACGGCACCCTCCTCGCCGGGGACGGGACCAGACCCACGTGCACACCCACGGCTGGGAAGCTCCGGGGAGGCTTCGACATCTCGAGCTGCACTTTGCACCCGCCCTTTAGAACAGAAATGTATTACTTGCGCTGTTTTCATCTGCTGCTAACGAAGCCGTGACCGTACAAAAGGGTTTCTAAAAAAGCCACGTGTGTCTTTTTCCAGAAAGACAGCAACATGGAGACCTTATGCAAAGCCACCACAGTCGCTTGGGAAAGCCGGAGCTGCCACAGGCACCTGGAGGGCATTTCCCTCAACTTGCTCAGCCTGCTCCGAAGGAAGAGCGCAGTCCACAAGGTAAGGCAAGGCTCTTCCCTCGCTGCTCGCGGCCCTCGGCCCCTGCGGCACCCACCGCGCCGGGGCCGTACAGCCCTCAGCCTTCAAGCTTTCTGCATGTCCGGCTTCTCCCTCGGTCACCAGTTTTGCTTTCACCCAGTCCTCTCCCGCACCACCATTAGCAGCCAAGACCACGCTGCAGAACCAGATCCCTCCCCCAGCAAGCACCCTAACAGCCATTTTTTCTCCTATGACAGGCACCATGTCCTGTGGCAGCAGGCAACACTACTTCGCTGAATTACTTCCTAACGGAATTACGCAAAGTCCTCCAGCGATTAGTAAAAGACTAGAGTCTGAAGTGAAAAGCCACTGTTTGTTTTTTTGTTTTGTTTTTAAACTATAATGACACTGTATTTTTCAAAGATTATTTATAATAATTCTTTAAATAAATGTATTTTTGGACTAAATTTGCTGGCATTGCGTAAGACGTTTCTTGGCCAGAAACCGGAGAGCACAGAAGCCCGTTTGAGCTCGAAGGTGCCGGCTGGCACGTGGGGCGCTGGGCTGCAGGAGCTGGCTGGCAGCACCGAGGAGCCCCCAGCTCCTGGGGACACCCGCTCAGCCCTCTCCCACCACCCCAGCAAAAAAAACTGAGGGGCCCCTCCCCAAGGCCGGTCCAGAAGCAGTGGGGACCAGGCTGATGGCAACAGAGGGAAACCACAGAGCAGGGAAGAAAGGATGGGTATTTTCTATCCACATTATTGGCAAGGGGCAAGTTTGTGACTGGGTTGGGAACCAGGGCACAGAGGGGCAGTGCTAGCTCCAGAGAGCTGGGCAGTGACAGGTTCCTAGATGGAACAGGGGCTTTAGAAATAAGGGGGTTTAAGCCCCTGAAGTCCAAAGTCATTTTTGTTACTTTGCCATACAAGTTGCAAGAAATACGTGGGGCTACAGCAGCCAGAGTCCACTGGCACAAGGGCGGTGCTGGCAAAGAGTTGCCAAAACAAAGAGTTTGTCCCGCTGTGGGGTTAAGGCTTGCACTGACACGAGGAAAGCAGGTCTATGCAGAGGAAAAAGGCCACGAGAAGCCAGACTGGAGAAGATGAGCCACAAACAGGGCCGGCTCCTGAAAGCCATGAACTTGGAAGTGTGTGCTAGAGCTGCAAAAGGAGATGCCAGGTCCACAGCTAAGCAGGCCCTTTGTTCTCCCCTCACTTCATAGTCTATACTTTTATTATAACCATATATTTTTATATATATATGCCATTTATATATGGCATAGCCCTTTGTGGCCCAGGAGTAAGCAACAGCAGTGAAAGAAATGGCAACAGGGAGCAAAACTGCACTGTCGAAGGGCTGACTCTAGCCTGTGGCAGACCTGGGGGGTGGTTCAAGTCTCTCTAGCAGCAGGGGACCGGCGTCTTGCAGGTATTTAGGTGTCTACCATTTTGCGTGGGAGAGCACTTTGGAAAGTCCCAGGACTGTGCAGGGTTTGGTTCGTGCATCAACTGAGTCACAGTACTCAGGGGAGCTGCAAAGCTAGCAGACCACAAAAAACCTGTTACCTACTGCATGAGCAGGCTGAAATATCTTCCAGAGGAAGAAACGCGCTGCAGACCAATAGAGTTTATGCAGGAAAGGAAACAGAGCTGAACATTTCCCATTACTGCAGGTAAATTCACACCATCTGCACAAATACAGGGTGCTGTGTAGCACAAGGACACTCAAAGCCAGAACAGCATGAAAAGCCGCCTCCCCATCAGCTGTACCACCTATGCAGCACACGTACGCAAGAAGAGGCAGAACACAGGCAGCACCGACTGTTTCGGTGGACAAGAAGCTGCTCCTGCAGTGCTCTGGCTCAGCTGGGCTCTCCTCTTCCCCGAGGGCAGCTCAGGACAGCCCCAGCAGAGGACGGGCTTGAAACAAGGGGCTCATCAGCTCCCTGGGGCACATCTCGTGATCCGCGTGCTGGCCTCGTCCCACTGATCTCCTCCGGAGTCTTGCAAAGCATCCTCTCGTTCTGCCCTGTCTACCTCTTCCACAGGAGCTTGCTGCCCACTGCCCTGGCCCCAAGCACCCCAAACTCACGTCTCTAACTTCTCCAGTAAGTGCCGTATATCCCAGAGCTATACGGACTACCTTAGCTACCCTTCCTGACGTATCTTCTGACTCAACTGAGCTAGAAAGATGCTGTATGTATAAAGTTATTTGAAAAACATGCACAGAGGTGGAACTAGGAATCAAGAATTTTATTTCACGGTATGAACATGCTCCAGGGACACAATACTGATATATACAGTGTAATGAATAAAGTTTAATCATAAAACAAAGAATAATCAGAAATAAACAGAGTTAGAAAACCAATAAATAGGAAGACAAACTATACAAACAGACTAGCAGTTTCTCCTATATACAGGACTGGCTAAGCAGAACTGTTGAGAAGGGTGAGAGCTGGACACGTGCAGACAGTGTAGTCAGTGAAAGGCACTAAGGACCATTTTCCCCTCCTCTTAAAGAAAGGATCAGGAACAAGTTAAATATGAAATAACTCATTTACACAACATCAAACAACATAAAGCATCAAAAACCTCAATGTTAAGGTCGATGTTCTGGAATGAGGGGAATCTTCTGGCAGCAAGATGCAAAGATGAGCACACACAATATATATTATGGTAATATGATTTTCGATAAATACTATAGAGCACGTACTGACCTGGGATGGGAATGGCTGTATTAAGCTCTTAAAAAAACCCATACAAACCAAACCCCTTCCTCATTAAAACATGTCATGGACCTATTAGACATTCACAGATCGTCCAGGGCTACAGAGAGGGCCCCACGTGGTAAACCTGCAAGCCAGACTCCCTGGTTTTAAAAGAAAAGTTCCCAGAACTTCAACAAAACACACCAGTTAAAAGGTAAGCCAAGCTGATAGATCATCATGCCCATGGTAGTGTTCCACTTTATTTAAAGGCCTCTTGTAAGAGCAGGTAATTTGTTCTCCAAGTCCCTGTAACAGGGGATTACAACCAGTTTCTCCAATCTGCCGATTACAAAGGTGTGCAAGCAATTATTTATTAAGTGTTTTCTCTGCCCCAAGGCTCAATTAAATATGTAGAGTACTATTGTTTTCAGCAGCAGGACTGTAACATTAAATTGTAAAGCACATGCCTTTATGGTTAAGTTTTAAGTATTTTAAATGCAGTGTCATGGTTCACAGTGGTATCTTTAAGCCACTGATGTCTGTCAGGTAAAAGAATTTTCTACAGTCTTTTTGAAAGCACCGTTCAGGAGAAACTCCCTTAAAACCAGATCATTCAACAAATCTTAGCACAAGACGTAACTAACACAAACGGGAAATACAACAGTTATCCCTGGTTCTGAGAACTAGCACAGGCCAAAACTACGCACCTATCTGCTTGGACTGAGCCCTGACACAAGGCCTAAGACAAAACAGCACTTAAGCCATTTCCAGTCTGTCTTGTTTGATGAGAAGCAGGTAACATGAGCTAACCCAGCTCTATCCAAGCACATTCAAAGGTCAGCTCTTCAAGAGCAAAACCAACTACAGCTTAGATAGAGGTAAACACTCAGAATTTTTGTCAAAGTGCTAGGCTAGAGGACACAAATGCCAGTGTTTGTATCTTGTATGAACTTAGGTGACAAAGCCAGACCTTGCATGAACTTGGGTGACGCTTCCCCCCCCCCCAAAATAGAGGGCAGTATGCTCTTCTAGGTCATGATCCTGAAAAACACATTTAAAAAAACAGTGAAAAGCTTACAACTCATTTAGAATAGCGCTGAATGTATCTCCAGAGCAAAATATGCCCTTACAAGACCAGTTTTAACTACTACAGATCCTGTTAAGAGCACCACAAGGTACATCCAGTTAAGCATCATGACAGTAAGAAAGGGCTACCAACTTCTAACTACTCCAAGTACTTCACAAGAACATTCTGGTAATTGCAAACATGGCTACTAGGAAGAACTTAGGACAGCTAAGGAGCTGTCTTGTTCTTTCCATCATGCTTGAGGATTCAATTCCTCCTATTAGTAATCACAGCTTTTTAAACCTCTAGGTAACACTAAGATTACATGGAAGTTACAGCTAATTACCACCACCCTGGCATGGGAGCTGTTAAGATGCCTGCAGATGATGTGCTCCAGCGTGAGTTATAAAGCACACACACATTCCAAAGGAGATGCATTTTCTCTGTGACACAAAAGCAATGTATTAAAGTGATACGTGTCTATTAGCAGCATAAATATCAAAGAAAAAGAGCAGCCACCACAAATAAATGGTTAACATCAGAGACCAGAATTTTCTTCCTCTCATCAGAGCATAGCCAGAAACCCGAGATGATACAGTCTACACAGGAACACAAACAGCATCAGCTGTTTCAGGGGATGTTACTGTTCTGGGAAAATTGGGCAATTCATGCCTGTTTTAATACAGGAGAATCAAATTCATCCTCAGTTTAGAGCACTGGTCCAGTGCCCTCGTAGCCAGGGCTGAGAAAATGGAGCCATAATGCTCACAGTCCCAAGGCTGAAGCCAAGCGCTAGTGTTAGAGCATTCTCCTTAAACAATCTCTGCTGTTCAGACTACAAAACAATTCACATACATCTAAAAAATTCCAGCTCAGAAGCATAAAAAGCAGCCAAAGCAATGCTGCAACACAGCCTTAAAAGGAGAGAAGAAAAAAGCTCTCTTTTGCCTTTGCATCAAAGGCCTCATTCTCCACAGTGCCAGCAGATCACACGCAAACAGACAAAAATAAAAGCACTACTTAGACACACTTGTTTTCTGTTGCACTTAAACAGAGCATGGTCCCTTCCCAGAAGTCTCAGACTTTTGTAGTTCATGTTTCCCCTACCCAACTACTTTCTTTGTACAGCAAGACAGCAAATGAAGGGAAAGGACTGTGTATTTGCTACACAATACAATCAGGTTAATAGCCACAGTGAGGAACACTTAAATAAAAGGGCTTGATGCTCTTAAAGGTTTGCAGCAACCACATTCAAACACAGATCAGTGCAACAGAGGACAATAGTGAAAGTTGCCAGTTATGTGCAAAGCAGGGCATAAATCAGATTTACCAGCCTTAAATTTTAAGATTTCATCAACCGTTTTAAGCTAACATGTCTAGCACTTAAACACACATCTAGAACCCTTATTTTCTATACATTTCAACAAGGATTGCCAACAATAGTTTCCCTGCACAACACGTTTAACACATGGAATTTCACAACTATCATATATACCTGTTTAATATTATGTTAATATAACATACAATATACGGGCAACTAAGGAAAAATACATTTTTTTTTAAATAAAGCTCCATACCAGCAAGGCATGGATTTTATAGCCTTGTCAAACTGTGCCACCTCTTGAATTCCACATTCTGGCCAAATCTTATACACTCACTGATTTTTACGGCAATTCTGAACAGGTCACACCTACTGCAGCAGAGAGTCAATGACGGCTCCTGGCTTTGCCGAACGTTTTCTGTTTCGAGAGCAGAAAGGAAAGGGAAAAATAACACCATACACACATCATTATGCTGTCTAGGAAAGACAGGGACCAGCCACATTTCAAGTCAAAACTACAGCGTTACTCTTCCACAAGAATTTGTCAAAACCAACCAAACAAAAATAACCAAGAAAACCCATGCTGAAATCTCCCCCAACAGCACATTACTTGCCAGTAATAACACTATATGCACTGTCAACGTGCGAGATGCTTAACTGAACCACAGAACACACTAAAATAAAGCAAGAAGCTGGAAGAGGGGAATGCAGCAAAAGGGCATCAGAAAAATCCCCAGACAAGTCTTTCTGGATAAGATTTTACTGTAATAAAGAGATTTCAGCTTGGTTCTGTCACACCTGGCACCGGTAAACTTTATACCGTGCAAAATTTTTAGCATTTTATCTTCTCATTAAGCAAATGTTTGAAGACTTACGGTAAGTTTGCATGCACAAACTTAAGCCTTCCCCTGGGTAAATCCCCCATTACACATAGATACTCCAAAGTTCTTCACCTTCTACCCGTCTTGGGCCTGGATCTTCCTTTTGAAGTCCTTGGCCTCTCCAGCTTCATCAGAGATTGCCTCAAGCTTTCTTCAGTGTAAGCTAAGTAAACATGGGAAAGGTCCACTTCAAAGGGCTAAAAAAACCAAAAAACCCCACAAAACAAACATCAGAATCACTTTATACTCTGATCAGCAGTGCTTTTGTAACACTAGAAAGACTCATCTCTTCAAAAAGAAAAGAAAATTGAAATTGGACAGTTTCCCTATAAATATGCAGTGGTACGCACAGGCAGCAGAACTTAGACCTATGCAGCTCAATACATGCTTATAAAGAGTCACTCACATCTTTTTCTTTTTTATCCAGGACAGGTGTCTGTTTCCTCATATTGTTTCCTGTATATGCAACACATTTCTTAAAGAAAGAAAGGTCTGTTAGTAAAGTCTACTGTGCACAGTAAAACTGACTACAGCTTTATCAATTTACTTCTGGGCTCAACTAAACTCCTCAGAAGCTCTTGTACATGAGCCAGTCGGCTAGCTTACCAGCTGCCATTCTCCAATGTCTTCATTCCAGTGAACGTAGTTTTCAATCATTTCCTAGAAAGAAATTAGAACAGTAATTGTTATAGACTTGCACAATCTACCCTCCAGATGCATTTTCCAGAACACACATCCCTAAAGGCCTGGATAAGCTGCTTAAGAACAGTTTTGACCATTCCAAGTTGTTTTTATCAGGACAGCCATATCATGTTCTAAAACACCTATTTACACTCCAAAGACTACAGAAGAGAAAAATACCACTTCCAAACTGTATGCATTGGAGTTCCCACTAAAGCATGGGTTTCCCATTATGCCAATGCCATCAGGATAGCAATAAACACACATTGTAATATGGAAAAAATGAAAGATTAAGGGAAATAGATTTTATATTTTCTATTAAATAGCGTGCATCATATTTAAGCTCATCATGAATTTTCTGGATATCGGGGTCACAAAGAAAACAAGAAGTGAAGAGTTCCAAGTTCAGTCTTACTACTTTGTATTAATATCAGACATTAGCAAGCACAACTTCAAGCACAATGGAAAAAGAGGTTTTGAACAGACCCAGAGCACAGGCACACAGTGAATATACCAGTTAAATACACTGTGAATGTGATTTTTTTTTTTTAAACCATTAGGAAAATGTACTGCAAGAGAACTGAAATTAGTATATCCCTCTGCTTACAACCCCTGACACATTATACACTGCTTCCCTAAAACAGATTCCACACCATGGAATTGTAGTCAAAGTTATCAAAACCCCTGAGAAATACAACAAAGCCATCCTGCATTCATTATTCACATCCTCGTGCTGGTTTTGGAGCCAAATGCACCCACTAACTCTGATCTTCTTCCAACTGAACTTCAAGCAGAAGTCCCACCAGGTTACAAGAGTCACTTGACAAAAACATCTTTTCCTACTTTAACATCATCTGGTTCTAACAATTCAGATAACAGCACGAACACATGAATGCAACCAAGTTGCACCTGCTCAGCTGAGCCACAGCACACAAAGGCTCACAGCAATACACACCAACTCATTTGTGCCACAACAAGTCTCCATCAGTTCACTGTGAATACCTCATGAAGAGAAAAGAGGCCAACTCATTCCATTTGTTGGACAGAATAAAAGCTAGAGGGCTTAGCATGCATAGCACAATCCTACATCACAGGCTTAGGTTCTTTGTCTTTACCTGGTAGTCCTGAGGAATGAAGTTGTCTATGATAAGCATCTGAAGACGAAGTTCCCTGCTCAGCTGCCGAATATTCTCTAGTAATCCTTCAATCTCTCTCTGATGCTCTTGTTGCAGATCTGCCATCTGAAGACAAACCAGGCATTTGAGAGGCATCAGAGCTAGCTTAAGACATGGTAACAGCCTAAAAGAGAACAGTCTTCTGCCTATACAAACAAAAGCAAACTCTGGTTATAAGCACTAGAATATTTATCTCTGAAGAGTAAACCCTCTGAAACGTTCCAGCTCAGAGATGGCTAAAAGTAGCATTAATTTCTCAGTTTCACAAAAACGAAACTGGCCTTCTGCCAATCCAAGCTCTGCACCAGCTAAGAGCAGATGAAGAGTGTGCAGACCAGTTATATCCCTGGCAAGATTTCAAGGAAAATCTCTGATCTCAAAGACAAAATGCACTTTTCATGAAACAGGAACTCTAGATACCAGCCAAAGGACACATTGATCCAGTGACTGAGGAAAGAGATCACGAGGGCAACAGGCAGAAAGGACAGACAGCTAAGAGCAGAGGAGCATTTGGGCTGCCACAGAGCAGGAGATCAGGCTGCCAGCAAACAACTTTTATTTTGTTTCAGAAATAACCAGTGTTTTTCCTTGAAGTTCTGAATATCTCAGGGTCTCACACATACCCCAACTCTCAGCCTGCCTTGGGGAAAAGCTCTACAACATGCCTCTATGAAGCTTTGACAGCACAATTAATTAGATCTTTTTGAATTATGTGAGCCAAATGGACAACACAGAAAAACATTTCTAAACATATGGCACTTTTTCCAGTGTTACAAAGCTGATGGCTTACCCTTCCCAGCTATAGTCCCTTACGTGATCATAGGCTGAGGACTTCGGACACTAACCTCTGATTTTGCAGCCATAAGCATGGTCCAAACTTTCTTCAGCTTTTTGGTTTTCCCCTGTGCTTCTTCCTGGAGGCTGGTGTACTTCTCCTCGATGTCCAAGCGTTCTTGCTGTGTGCAAGATTTAGCACAGACATCCACACATTAACATAATCAAAGAAACTATCTGCAATAGTATGAACAAGAGGAGAAACTACTTGAACAAAACAAAGCATTTGCCAAGGACACGGAGACCTGGCTTAGCCAGGCTGGCTCAGACCCACAGCGATCACACTGCCCTACAGGTGAGCCCTGCCAACATGTGGCCTCTGAAGTGGTTAGCTTCTGCTGTGCTTCCAGAGTGGAGCCACGTTTCATCCACATGAGCAATGCCAAGGCACACAATGTGGTGTGTCCTGCCATTGCTATTTTGAGACAGCTACAGCATATAACCCCACCTCCTTCTCCTCAAGCTCCTTGCGAAGCTGTTCTGCTCTCTTCCTTCGTTCTTCCAGTTCCATATTGGATTCTTCTAGAAGCTTCTCCTGCTCCTCTGCTTTTGCCAGCAAGTCCACTCCTCCCACAATCACCTTCTTCTCCAACGCAGACAGTTTCTCCAACAGGGACTGGTGCTCTTGTCTAGCGAGACAGGTAAGCGTAAAACCTCCTATCCTACAGTGCTCGCAAGGCAGCAGGTCCAGCTCAGTTTTACAGCCCAGACAGCATTCACAAGGCTGGAAAAACGTGTCTTGCTGCCAAGGGTTTAAGTTGGGGTGAGGCAGTGCAAGTGAACGCAGGGAGTTCCCTGAGCTCCAGCTCCCATCGCTTTCTCTCAAGCAAAACCAGGTCAGCAGAGAAGTCTCTCCTGCTGCAAGTCCCCTCTGTGAGGGGCTGCAAGGCACCAGCGATATTACCAGGCTACCCAAGGCACCCCCCTCCCCAAAGGCCCCACCAGCCAGCGATGACCAGAGGCAGCTGCAGCAACAGAAGCGAGTGAACAGAGATCAAGGCAGGGCAGCAGAGATGCAAACCAGGAATGCTGGCTGCTGTTGGAGCAGCCTCTGACAGCAGGACTGTCCTATTTGCATGGGCCAGTGCGATCTCAGCAGCTTTTCAGCTCCAGACTGGAGAACCCCTACACCCAAAATGACATGCTCGTGACAGTGTGCTGCGGGAAACCTGGCCTGCTACACAGCTGTTGCCCACTGGGCCAAGCAGTACAGCAGTACTGCTGCTCTTCACAGGTCTCCGTGGTTTGGAGGACTCATTTATGTTTCTAGGCTGCCTTGCACAACTAGATAAAGTTAAGAGAAGAAAGAAGTGGCAAAAGGATAAAGTTTGTCTTTTCCATCTGCTCTAAACTCTGAAACCAGGGCAAGCTCCTCTTTCACTACGATAATAGCAAGAGCTGATGTTCAGTACGAAGTTTGACGGGCACCTCACCATGGCATCTCCAGATGTCCATAACTGAGTTGTAGATTAAGGAAGGAAAAACCCACACGACCACACAAACTGCTTAAAGCAGGGTACTCACTGAGCTTTAAGCAAGTCTTTTTCTCTCTTCTCCAGTTCGGCTCTGGCTTTATTTCTTTCTTCTTCTTCCATATCGAGCTTAGTTTCAAGAGCTTTTCTCTCCTCTTCAATCTTTGCTTGCATCTCTACCATCTTATCAGGGGAAACTTTCTTTTTGCCTTTGGAAGAGATAGGGGAAACAAATTAGTTCACAGAAAAATAAGACAGCCTCTGTATCACAGCATTTTTTCTCAAGTTCATATTCAATACTTGCATTTAACAAAAATTAATTTAATTAGATATCAGCTCCAAGCTGGGCACAACTCAGTCTTTCAAATCCTGTTTTAACATTGACCAGTTGTCACCAGTTCCTACAGAGAAAGAACGCTATATAACTAACACTGTAACATAATGCCCCCAAAATAGAAAACATACGAAGAACACTTGGAGAAGGAACACTGCCTAAAGAGAAGTCTGAGCTGGAAACTCAGGTGTTCTAACTATGCAGCCTAGGCCAAATGAAGGAAAACAGAAGACTGCCTTGACCTACAGCTACAAGAGCTAAAGTACCAAGAGTTATGTACTCAAATTTCAGATTAGCATCCCCACCACACCCCTTGTTCATTGTCCTCCTTACGGGCTTACCTATTGCAAAGCGAACACGTAGACATTTTAAGAACACGCTACTATGAAAATACAGAGACTAGAGAAATTCAGAACAGCCCTATGAAAAACAGGCAATTAAAGAAACTTTTTGATGGTATTCAATCTATGTAACAGTGACTACCCACAGATTTGAAAGTACTGAGGTTTGCTGTGACTTATCAACTGCGTCTTTACAACATAACTACTACTGCAGCAAACCAGGTACATTTCATAGAGGGTTACAAAGGAAGTGGCCAGAGCAACGCATCGGCCCGAAGGGTTGGTCCCAAAAACCTGTGATTTTGAAAGAAAGCGTGAGGCTGCTACTCTTGGAAGCCACTCCACAAGTCTTGAGTCAACTTTCATTGTAATCCCAGGAGTGCCTAAGGCAGGTGAACAGAGATCCTTGGGGGTTATTTGGAGTGAAAGCGAGCCCAGCCTACGTGCATTTCCTCAAATCCACAAGTCTCCCACAAGTCCTAAATCTCCCTTTATTCACTACATGCAAATCCTTCGTTTTATTGTTTTGCTCTTCTCCAGACACAAAAAAAACCCCACATAGAATCCAGATGCCTAGAAACTAACAGAAGCCATCAACTGTCAAGGGACTGTTTTTCACAGTGACATAATGCATATTGTCAGAACATGCTCAAGAAGTCGTTCAGTAAAAGGCTTCCCTTCCCTCCAGTCTTCATAGCATTCAGCTTTATTTATATACATATATGACCTCTAACAGACAGACAAAATGCATTGTATCTGTAAACATGCATGCAGGTATGTATGTATCTGTATACATGTTTTGTTCACACACACAGGAGATTTAATTAGTTTTGTGGCAAGGCAAGGACTTCAGCACTACAGCAAACAATGTCTTAGTTTCCATCTGCTAAACTTTGGAATCAGATAATAAGCACTTATTTCCGGGTTTGTGGCGGAAAAATCTCTCTCTCTAGTCTTTGAGTAAGAAGCTTTCTGAAAGTGCTATACAGAGCTCATCATATTAAAAAGAGATAAGCCAGATAAAGGCTTCTTACTGTTAGTACACAGCCCTATATATTCTCAGTTTAGGAGAAAAATGTGAACCAAACCAAGTTGTAAGACCCTTTCACAAGCTCTGCAATTGTATTATAAGGAGATGGAAATCAATTACACCAACCTGCTTGATCTTGCATTAAGAGGAAGTAGAAAGCAAATCGCAGAGAGGCAGCATATGCATAAAAAGAGGAGGAAAGAAAATATATTATTCCTTTGATCATTTTGGACAATCATCAGCATCAGAACAAACATTAATTTTATATGCATGTTTCTAGAGTAGAAAACACAGGATAATCATCACTAAAAAACTCCGTTAGAGCAAACATTAATGCATCATGATTTTATGCTAAAGCAGAGAAAGTTTCTGTACTTCAGAGTGCTTTGCATATCCAGGATAATCTTCAGCTCACTCTTGCATTCTTCTGCCCATTCAATGCAATGCAGAATCTAAATGTAACATTATGAGCCTGCCGCAAAGATCATGCCCTAAGAAACAATTAAAGAGGGTAGATTTCTTCAACAAGAGACTTAATACTTCCCCCCCCCAACTCAAGACAGCCAATTCTGTTACATTACCTGTAAAATATTAGCATACAAAAGAGACATTAAGTTTTAACCAAGTTTCCAGGCCAATTCTTTGCAAGATACATGACAGCTGCACATAGGAGTCTCAGCACAAGATTTCTCCATTTAATTACACAAGGTATTAGTAGGTTAATTTGCAGTAACTGATGCTTCCATAGAGGTATATAGCCAGTTTCGGTTATTCAAGCAAGTGCAGCAAAAAAGGCAGGACAGGAAAGGGATAATGAAAGACACCACATGCAAAAGGGTCACGCTTGAGGACAGTTAATATCCCAAACCATATATAGCCACACTTATCCTCATCACCAAAAGCCCAGTGCAACATCCATAACAGGGCTGTCTCCAAACTTGCAGGAGATGGACTCATCCACCCACTGCCACATCAGCAATTTGCTATTAACTGTCCTCATCCAAATAAAATATTCACGTTTCAAGCAAGCTTTGAAAGAGCAAGTTTGAAGCAAGCAGATTTCCAAGCCTACCATCATATGACCCACCAAAGGTCTCCCTTAGGTTGTGACCCTTCTTAACCTGCCACCACACTTTCTCTGAGCTGATGCTTTCCACTAACGTAACTAGTATAAGTGTGACTGAACTATACAGCAATACTTTCCAGACACTCTCCACACAGGGAGGAGAGTAGACTGCATCTATACAGGATAACCACGACAGTGAGTGAAGTCCCTACAAGCCAAGTCCTGAGATGTCATTTATTTCTTCAGTCATCACTGACTGACTGTAGGGTTTTTAAAGGGACAGAGCCCTCTCTGATCAGGAGCAGACCAGACTTTCCTCACTGCTAGACCAAAATCTAGATCCCTTGTTCCTCGGAACTAAGTCCCACAGTGATCAAGAACTCAATGCCATGGGGCAGTTAAACCCCAGCCACCACTGAGGATTCTTTCTTTTGGCAGATACTTAAACAAAAAGCCAATCAACCAAGCGTTACCACATTTTCTTTGCAAGTATAAACCTCGTGTTGTTTGTTGGCTGCTCCATTCATTTTCTCCAAAACTAATTTTGAGAAAGCAGAGTCCAATATAACACAGCACAACCCATTTCACCTGTCTAGTTGTCCTTTTTATGAACTCATTGTAGCAACTCCCATAAAAAAGTTAGCTCAGACTTCTTCCTGATATTTTAGAGGGAGCGTTTAACACAAGTTGCAAACTGTTTGTTTTAACCTATCATTTCTCAATTGTCTTTAAATCTTGCTCAAGCAGCATACTAAATTGCTTCCTATTCTCTCACATATCTGGCTAACAATGCGCACATTGAACAACTGTTTCAAGCATGGAAGCAGCAAAGGAAAGGCATGCTTTAGCAGAGTTAAAAATTCAGGTTTATCTTTCCAACAGACATAGCGGGGAAGAGTGCAGCATTGCAAAATGGAGTGTGCAGATTATGGAAAGGCCAAAGCTTAAAGGACTGAAGAGCTCCCACTCACTAGTGAAGGACTTATCCAGAGGTTTCTCTATGACAGAGCATGTGGAGTCTGAACTACTGCTGCTGCTACTGCCTGGAAAACAGAAATGCGTCCCACAGAAAAACCCAGAGAGGAAGAAACATGCAGATGGGAAGTTAGTTCTTAAGGAAAGAAACCCAGAAGGGCCAGCAACCTAGTTCAAAAAGGCACAAGTTCCCATTAGGAAGCATTTGCTAGGATCCCTCCCAGACTCAGCTTGCAAAGCCAACTATTTCCCAGCACAAAATAGCATGCTCAGAAAGACACTTCAGTTAAAACCCATCTTAACCAGCCTACAGCTTAAAACAACATGCCAAGGCAGCTTCCATTTCAAGCAACAACAGCACAGAAAACCAGATCATAGTGGAGAAGGCTGTGGATATCTGCAGTAGCAGAGGATTCAGTGACCAGGAGTCCTTTCCAGTGTTATGTACATGGCAATGTGCACTCCTCCCTCTAGAAGGCAGAATCAGCTTACACAGGGACAGTTACTGTACATACTCCTGCTGAGCAGCACCCTTACTTAGGGAACTCAGAGTAGCTTGTTTGGAAGTTCAGTAAGTCACAGTTATTTGCTCTCTATTCCTTTCAAGCAGCATTCTGAAGGTGGTCTCCTCCTGGGAGGAGATTTGGGCAGGACTTGGTTCTTGGAGACAGTGGTCAATCTTTTTGCTTCTAGAAATTACCAAAAGGTGAAAAATGAAGTTGTTACAACTACCAAAGGCATGACAAAGGTCATTTACAACTCTACTTGGACAGATACCAAAATGAAGAGAGTGCATCTAAAGCAGGAACGCTTTAACAGGAATTTTTTAAACAGATGTGGGTGCTTCAGGACAGGAAGGCAGTTTGAATGCCAAAATTAGTTTACTAGAGAAGCTGGAAGTTGAGGTGTAGCACTGGGCTTGACTTCTCTGCTCCCCATGAAGAAACATCAGAGAGGTTCTAGGGGCACAGCAAGCTCCCTGGAAGCCACAGCATCCCATGGTACACAATGACCTGCAATTCTAGGTTCAGCAACATCCCTTGGGATTTAGATGTTACGCAGTAGTTTAACACTGGTGTAGAACAAAGCAAACTTCACCATGGGATTTCCAGAGTGCTCCCAAACAAGGGATGTGCAGCTGCCATTCAGCTTTTCAGCTTGCACAAAGACACCCAAAGGTCAAGTTTTTCCTCTATCAACATAAAATAGGACACCAGAAGAGTGAGTTATTGAACACCTATAAGACAGATGAATCCTTTGCCTAAACCACAGCCAAAATTCCCCTCCAACCATTCCCATGGTTATAAAAACCCGCATCTGCCTACCATTGATCTTTGGTGTCTTCTTCCTCCCACCTCTGTGAGCAGGGGAAGTTCCACACCACCAGTCACAAGCCATACACAGCCACCTTGCGGCAACCAGGGAGCCACCACAAAAGGGGATGTTACCACAAGCACAACTACCCAAGTGGAAGCAGATACTACACAGGTTCGGAGCTGTTCATCTACGGAGATGGCACCAAATAGCTTCGTTTCTAGGAGAGGCATGATAATTGCAGCGGCAGTAGGGCAGCTCTACAACTCCACTTTTCCCTGCCTGGCTCTGGCTACAGTTTCTGACACCAGCTCCTGGATAAGAGGAGACTGGTGGCACTGACAGGAATCTCTACTGCCTTACCCCGCCGTTTCTTCCGCTTCTCCCCATCCTCTCCAATCTCCCCATCGTCATCTTCATCCTCCTCTTCAGAATCACTGGTCTCGGAACCAGATATCTCTTCCCCTAGAAGAGAAGAGTGTGCTTTTTGATGCGCTTTCCTTCACCTCATACCAGCTTGTTACTGTGACAGCAGCATTCGTCCAAACCCAGCAGTGTCCGACATCAGCTTATGAGCACCTGCAGAAGTCATTAACTGTTGAGCAGACAGACAGCTTGCTGTGGCTCAGGAAACTTAAGGAAAATCAAGATAAGCAATTTAATGCTGCGAAGTCAGTGTGTGTATATGTTAAAGCTCAAGTGGTGCTTTTCATGGGAAATAAAGCATCTGCTGAAGTGCTAAGCTACTGCTAAAACACTGCTGAAGTGTTAAGCTACAAAGTTTACCTAGCAGGACCTCCCCATACCTTCTCTTCCATCTCAGATAAAAGAGAAAACAGTCAGATGAACAAAGTTCACACAGACTTGCTACTTAATCAGACACCTGTATACATTATGCTAGATGGCTGTTAATTGAGAAAAGTGTCCAGTTTCACAGGTTTTTATCATTGTTGCCATTGCAGACACAACGCTTAGATGTTTCAGGCTGAGTTTGGAAACCAAACTGAAGAGAGTCCAACATTTAACACCCTGGCCTCCCAGTAACGTTAGCAAACATAAGGCTGTTTGTTCTGTAGCTTAGAGTCTAAAATTTAAGAAGCCACCCTCAGCCCACCAGGGATGAAACAGCTACACCCAGCTCCCAAACCTTGAAGAAAGCATTACTGACCATTTCCTGCTTCTCCTGAATGGGAGAGACCCCAAACAGCAAGCCATGTTGGAGTTACTGCTACAGCTGTTCTGTGCTGTGAGCACCTCTCTGGAGAGAGATGTTGTGCCAAGGTCACTGTTTACTAAGCATCCCTCTGGCAGGGTCCTTCGATGCTGATGGACTAACAGCATCACAAGGCCATGAAGTTACAGGGCTTAAAGAAGCTTCTTGTTTCTCTGTGCACTGTTGAAAGTCAGCCCCAGTTCTAGCTCTGCAAATTTGGTTCATTTTCCCCCGCAAAAAACCACATCTCTCCTCCTCAAACAGGGAAAACATTTGACCTTTTGTTACGGTACGTTTTTAATTCCCTACACCGCGTCCTGCCGTGCCCAGAGCCCTCCTGCTCCCCGGGCACACCTCGCTCAGCCCAGAAGCCATCGGTTACCCTAGTGCCAAGTGCCACCTAGCGGGCAAAGGTGGGCCCCGCCGGCCCCGCCACCACCCCACCGCCCTGGGGACACCCCTCCTGGAACCCAGCAGGGCAAACAAAACCAGGACACTGGCCTGCACCAGCTACCGAACTCGTGTGAGACATCTTCAAATAGCAAAGAACGTTCACGCTCAAACAGAACGAGCATTGGTACCGAGAGGAACACTAGGAGGAAGGGGAATCTCACCTTCTTCCAGTTTTTTCTTAAGCTCTTCAATTTCTTTTTGAAACTGGCGGAGCAAAGCATCCTTGGGATCTTCATTAATCCTCGCCTTGTTCTTTATGTTCTTGGCTCGGTTCGCATACCTGAGAGTGCTGATGGTCTCATCGTAGTTGTAGTCTGCCGGTCCAATGTTTGCACACTGTGACACACGGAAGACCGAGTTACTGGAGGACAGAGTGTCAGAGCCCAGAACAAGTAATTTCAGGGACCCATCCCCAGCTCTGCCGATCTCACACTGCTACTCTTTCCCAAGCTTTCCTGCCGCTTCTATGCCAAAGCTGCTTTTGGCTACTCAAGCACAGCTTCTATTTGATTTTACACACACGTGTACATTTGCACTGTGTTTAGAGCCTCATCTGTACAGAGGCAAAGAGAAAAGATAGAAAAAGATGCACACAGAAGGTTCTCTAAGCTGCAAACAGCTCTGAAAGAGGTAAATGCCAGGCTGTTCTCATGGCAAACTCCCTATGCTATCCCTGTAAAAATGCAGCTCGATAGCTGGCACTGGAAAGGGCACCTCAGCTTACCATCATGGTTTTGGAGTTGCCCCCCAGAGAATCCTGAAGGAGCCGTGTAAGTTTGGAGTTTCGGTAGGGCACATGGGTGCTCTTGCCATCCACCAGTGCAGAGATAACATTCCCCAGTGTGGAAAGAGAGAGGTTGATCTTAGTAGCTTCCTTCAGTCGCTGCCCCGTGGCTCCAGTTTTCGCCTGTCTTTCAGAACCCTGGAAGCGGAACAGGAAGCAGCAGCAGGACTTACAACAGATCCTCTAATACATCTCCTCCCTCCAAACAGGATCAACTACACCTGAAGTCTTGCTAGCAGCCATGTCACTAACCACCTCATCCATTATTAGAGAACCTGGCTAAGTACCTCAGACATTGTTAAAGAGACAAGCCAAACAGCTCTTAACTGAAGCTTTCAGTGCTAGCAAATTCTGGATTGATCAAAGTAATGCAGCTGGGAAAACGGAGATTTTGTCCCCATGAACAAAAATGCTATGAGAAGCAAGTCAGCAGTTACGAGGCACCTCAGCTGGAGCTGCTAAGCACCATCTCCAGCCTCTCCTATCAGCAGATCAAGGGAGAAAAGCAACACTGCAATTATTTTAGAGTTTCATAGAGCAACCTAAACATACATCATGTAAATAAAGTTAACATGCAGACATTGAATGCCTTTGGTCTCCCCTTTCCTGGATTTTCTCCAAGGAAAGATACACCAGTGTAAAGTTTGGGATAGAGACACATTTTACCAGCACAATTACATTGGTTAAAAGTGAGTGACAGAGGGAGGGAACCTGCAAGTGATGAACTGCATGGTCACAACCCTCAAAAAACCCCCCAAACCTCTTGCAAAGACCCAGTTCTGCTGTCCAGAGAGCTCTTTCCAATATAGTTTATTCATTTAATGATTAATTTATAGAAGCAAGAGAGCCCTTTTACTGGGACAGGCTCTAGCAACAATAAAGACTCTTCCAGGTACACCTCTAATTTAAGGCCCCGAGTGAATACTTCATAGAAGTCAAATGTTAAACAGAAGTCTGGGCTTTAGCTCTGAAACATGGGACATGCCCTTTACAGTGCCTTCAACATGAGCAGCCATGCCCACCACGCGTTATGGCAGACCCGGCTGGTCTTACTCACAGCAAGATCAACGAGATGCAGTTTGCCCATGCGCACGTGCATGTTTCCATCAACCCCCTTCTCACTGCACTCAATAGTGATAGTGAAGATGGCGTGCGAACGAGAGCTGTGCTCATTCATGTTTGTGGCACCAACAGAACCTTTGAATAGAGAGAAAAAGCAATGATGTCTTCAGAAGGAATCACATGCTCCTGTAACACCCTTCCTGCTCTCAAAGGAGACTTATCCCCACCTCTTTACCCAACCCTTTTTTCAGAAGATTGAAGAGGGATGCTCAGACTTAACAGCAAACTGTATTCTTGGGCACTGAAGTTGCAGCACATCTCCAGTCTGGACTAGCACAAGTGTTACAGCCTGCTGTAGCTCTAAGCCAACCACAGACTCCCATCTCAAGAGCAGCAATAGTTGTCATCTGTTTCTTTAAGGCTACAAACATCAGTAGCCTAAGGCATTCACAGCTGATCCCTGAGAACAGCTGTATTTTGAGAAATAAGAACACAGCAATCCATGCCAAGAGCAACAGTAGTCAGAACTTCAGGTTGTAAAAGGATCTGAGCTTAACTAAGAAGTCTTCCAGAAAACATAAACCACCTCCCACTCACAGCACAGCACAGGTCTAGTTGTTCATCCTGATCAGAACAGAAGAGGGAAAAGGACCAACACACACACTAGTAGTTCTGACAACGCTGACTGCCCTCATTGCATCCTCCCCTTTGCCATTTCCCCCACTTGCACTGGCTGACCTAGGAAGCAGAGCCTTCTTCACCTGCGTCTGCACAAAAGGGGTTTGGGAGGGGATATCCTTTTTCCTCTGCTCAGCTGAACAATCTTTCCAGCATTAGGACTAGGATCTCTTCCTGTGGTCTCATAACCAGACCTGTGTTCTGTCCGAGCTATAAACCTGCCCACAGCAAGACTACGTACGGTTCTTGTGGCCCAGGGTCATGATTCTGTCCATATCATCTGCATTGTTTACAACATAAGCTGAAAGGTCTTTGATATAAACTCCCACATCAGGTCTCTCTTTAACCTAAGAGAGAAACAGTTTAGACTGAGCATCCTTAGGAGAATCCCCAACAGCAATTTTCAGCTGTACTGTAATACTACAGCGATTTACTCCTCCAGGCTCTGGTTTGCGCATAAAACACTCCAACACTCAGAATCACAGCAGCTACGGAATAAAGACTCATGCAGGACAATATTCCACTGGTTTCCCCTGGTGGCAAATAGCGACTTCAAATCTCAGTCTCCAATTCCTAGAAAGACTGCCAAGGGGCCTTTGGGGTAAGGCACAAAACCAATTCAGATGGACCAGCCAGTTTCTCACTACGCAACTGACCAAGTGGAAAAGATCCAGGGAAGTCAGCAGTGATATCCAGCTACTGTATCTTAAAGGAAACAGTACACATGATGAGGAGCCCAACCTCCCACTTCCCTTCAAGTGCTTCTCTGCTCTTTAAAATACAATATTGCTCCCTGATTCAAAACAAACATCACATTCAGAACAGCAGGCTCACCTCTAATCTCTGCGTCTGGTCTTTTCCTAGCAGGTCCCGCACTTCTTCATTGTAAATTTCCAGGTAAGACACACGAACTAAAAACCTGAAGACAAACAGTTGGGTAGCTTTCTTAGCAAGACATTTGTTGAAGTCCAACACACACAACCACAGAGCACAAAGAAAATGCAGTGATATACCAACACAATCCTGCTACCCCATCGAGAACTGCCTAAGGAGGAGTCTTTCAGCTGGGGCCAGAGCTACTGTTTCAGTTGCCATTGTCAAGGCCAGGCTCCTACTACAGACAGACACACAAAACACAGAAGCAGTGAAGAGAAGCTGTTTACCTTGTATCGCCCTCTGCCTTGGCAATGTGACCAAATATATGGGCAAAGGAATTGGGAATGATGCCTCTAAGCTCAGGAACTGCTCGGACCCCTTCCATGGTGAAAGTTTTGCCTGTTCCAGTCTGCCCATATGCAAAAATAGTACCTGAAGGATAAGAAGATATACGAACAGCCTCTAAGAAGATGCTAACCGCAGTTTTACTTCATCCCTTCTTAGCCTGACAGCACTAAACACCTCTATTGTTATGGAGTTGAAATTTTCCACCCATTCCAGTAGATACTGTGCAAGGCTAGGAGCAGTAGAAGTGGTGGACAACCACAGTGAAGAGGGCTGAGCCACTGTTTTATCCAGCCTGCAAGATACCTAAGGAAAAGTCAGCTTGTTTGAACTGTGCAGAGTGATTAAAGTATGGAGTGCTAGTACACTTAGGTCTCACACACAAATAACTAAGGCAAGCCCAATTAATAACACAGTCAATTAGAGGAAGATCATTATATACCAACTGCAAAACCAACTATTGCTAGCGCTCTAAGCCACAGCAGAAACAGTGTGAGGCTTCTACAACACAGGTCACAGCACAAGCCCAGTTCTGAACCTGCAGAAGCAGCTACAATTTGGAGTAGAGAATCAGCCTGCACAGGAAGACATCCAGAAAGTTTACTGAGATCCCAGACTCTGGTACTCCAGAAATATACTGGTTCTTAAGTTTAGCCTAGCACTGCTGAAAACTCAAGTTTTGACTGTCAAGCCACTGACATTACAGTTCAGAAAAGCCAAATTATAGTCAGCTGAAACCTGGGTGTGTTAGCACAATAGCTTATTAGACATTTTACAAACCTTTAAAAACTTTGTAATCTGTTGTTGTTTATAGCATACTGTTATGGAAAGCAGTAATTTGCTTCCTTACTAGCGTCTGCTTTCCTTTACATAATACATTTACATGCATAACAGACACACACACAAACCATGGTCATACTCTTCCCAGCTGTAGGAAGCAACAGATTATCTGTGGAGTAGGGCAAGATGTGTTTAACTAGTCATCTTAGTTTAAAACAGCAAAGTTCAGAGTGGAAAATGCAGTGGTTATATGCACAAGTCTGGTATGCATACCTAGTTACTGCAGGACCGTGGCAGCTGCCTGGTTACTGAAATTCTATAGCGAAGAGTCGCTGAGAATTCTGATAATGAGATAAAGTGCATATCTTTTGCAAACAGAAGATACTGAATAAAAACATACAGCTAACTGACCTCAGCTGAGTCTTGTTCATCACCAATCTCCCACTGTTAATGATCATAGTAGCTACAACCACTGAGTAGTCAGAACAGCAAGTACCTTCAGGCTATTTTAAGTTAAAGGCCACAACAGAAACAATACAGGCCTATAGCCCTCAGAAGGTGAAACTCCCTTAAATAAGATCAGCAGGAACTCTAACAATGCAAAGAATAGGAGATGGGATCCTTGACTTAAAAAGGGACTTACCATTGTATCCTTCTAGAACAGAGTCAATAATAGGTCTTGCAGTTAAATTATAGACATCCAGCTGTTTACTCTCCGGTCCAAACACTGTGTCAAACGTAAATGTCTTGGGAGGCTCATTGGATGAGTCTGTTTTATGAACAGTTATAGTTCCTCTCATTTCATCTACGTTGACTGCCATTTTGTAGCCCGTAGCTTTCTCTCGTTCATTAAGAGGCCGGCATCGAACAACAACCTTGACATTATCACAGCTCTCTGGCTTGTCCAGCTTCTCAGGCTTGTTGATCTATAATTATTAAAAAGGCAAAAAAAAATTACACAGGCTGTAACACTACTGTTAACATACCTGTGTGTTTAAGCACAAACGCTGTTGAATCAACTCAAGTAGATGCATACATCTCCATAGGATCATGGACTTGGGGACTCAAAACCAGAACTGGTTTATAATTAGAGCTGAAAGAATAATGTCCACTTATTCAGTCAATGCAATCTTCTTCTGTTTGCTAACATGGAAACTGATCGAGTAAAACTTGAGAATTTCACATTCAAGATCATCTATGAATTTCTTCAAGAAACAATTTCATGCTCGCAAACAATCTGCAAGCAGTTTGCTGGAAGAGGTGCAGCCATGCCATTCTTTTACATTAACACTGACCACGCTCTCTCACTGGAGCACACCACTCTCAGACCTTACAGATGACATAAGCAGATTCCCCTGAGCACTGGCTGAAGGGAAATCATTTAAGTTACAAGCTTTGGTGTACTTGCTGAATTTTAATCATTTAGAAAATTTAAATGCTGTATTATAAAACTTCACAAACCTTTGCTTTCATGAAGTAGTTACAAATACAAATTTTGAAGCAGCACTGATTAATTTGATGTCACATGCCTCTCCTGATTAAATAAATCTAAAACCCACTTGACCTGGTAACGTCTAAGACACTACCCTTGGTGACAGGTGCTGTAGCTAAGCATTTAACTACTTCTAAAGCAGCTACCTTGGATGTCAACAAGAAACAAACCCTGTTTCCAAGCGCCTCTCCCACCAGCTGCCAGCTGCCTAGATTCCTCTCAGGCCTTAGCAGAGGCCAGAAACAGCTTCTGCTGCTCCGGTGAAAGCAGAGAGCTTATCAGTCTCGTCTTGGTGGAGGAGGGATCCTACAGTCCTATTCTACCGCCATAGGTGCAAGAGTTTGCAAAATCAGCTACAGAATTAGCGAGTCACGGTGAGCCACACACTACCTCTCCATTGCACTGTCATCCACAGCCTGCCAGAGGAAAGCGGGCGGCTGAAACGCTGCCCGAGCCAGACCTCCGCCCTGACCAGACCCCCACGTTCCTCCTACCCGCCACTGCCCCAGTCAGGGCCGCTTGCCTCACCGCGCTTTGCGCTGACAGCAGCGGGCCGTGCCGGCGCGGTAAGCCTGCGCAGCATCACCAGGAGGCTCGGGAGCAGAGGCGAGACCCTCCCGTGAGGCGAGGCCAGCCTTCACCCCTCGCCGCCAAGGAGCCGCCGCCGCCGCCGCCTCTGCCAGGGGACTCGCCCCACCCGCAGCCCCTCACCCCACCGGCCCCGCTCAGCCTGACAGGACGCCACACGCCGCCCGCCATTTCCCATCCCACGGCGCAGGCGGCTCCCACGCCGAGACGGGAGCAGAGGCCGCGGGGCCTGCGACACCCCCACCCCACCCGCCGCGGCGGCTCCTGTCAGCGACAGGCCGAGGAACGCAGGAACCGGACAGCACCAGGGCCGGGCCGCCGCCGCGCCCCCTCGGCCGGCCGCCAGCGCTCACCCACCGCGCAGCCCAAGCGCGGCGGCAGCCGGCATCCCCGCTGCGGGCGCCCGCGGACCCGGCGCGGCGGGGCTCACCGGCATGGCGGCGGCGGCGCGCGGGCAGGGAGCGGCGCCGGGCGCGAGGCACCCGCCGGGCGGCACAACGGAACAATAACAGCACCGCGCCTGCGCCCGCCCCGAGCCGCCCCGGCTCGCAGCCAATCCCCGCGCGCTGCGGAGGCCGCGCACCCAATGGCTGGCGAAGAAAGGAGGGGCCCGGCCTGCCCCTCGCCGCCATAGGTGCCGGGCCCCAGCCAATGACGAGGGTGGAGCGGCGGGGGCGGGCGGGGCGTCGCCATGGGAACGGCGGGGGCGGGCCGCCGCGGGTGTCACTGCGGCTTGATGGCGCCGCCCGGGGCGGGCGGCTTTGCCCGGTGGCCCCGGGTCCCGGGGCTCCGCGACAGGGCTCCGGGGGGCTCCGGTTCTAGGCCTGACGAGGGGCTGACAAGGCTCTAGGGGGCTGACAAGGCTGTGGGGATTCTGACAGGGCTCTGGGCCTGACGAGGCTCTGAGGGGACTGACAGGGCTCCGGTGGCTCTGACAGGGCTCCCGTGGCTCTGACAGGGCTCCAGAGAGTCTGACAGGGCTCTAGAGGGTTTGACAGGGCTCCAATGGCTCTGACAGGGCTCTGGTGGGTCTGACAGGGCTCCGGGGCTCTGACAGGGCTGCAGCCCCAGCCTGTTCTCCACATCAGCAGAAAATCCATCTCCTCCTTTTCCTGATCCCTGATCTGCCTCTCACTCCTCCCCCAGGTATTTCTGCACACCCAAATCCTTCTGTTGGCAGGGCGTTGTTCCAGTCCCACTCCTCCCCGCGCTGCCTTTGCTCTGGACACCGTAGGCCTGGGATCGCAGAGCAAAGCCAGGAATAACCAGCATCAAGCACGGAAACAAACTGAGGGCTGTAAGTCAGTTGCGCTGTGGTTTTGCCAGAGGGCTGCAGGCAGGAGCAGGAATGTGGACAGGATTGATCTGGGACTTCCAGAAGGGTTTCTGATCTCACCCACCAAACTCACTGGTGTATCGCAGGGCCGGGAACACGCCGGTAATGACAGGACGGGGCTGTTCCCTCACCGCCAGCTGAGCGTCACCAGGTGAGTCAGGAAGCTCGAGGACAAGGTGTTCAGCAAACACAGTCACTTTGCTATTTATCCATTGCCACGGTGTTACTCAGAGCTGTGCTGTATGCAAAGATTTGTAGACTAATAGAGTAATTTAGCACCAAAAAAATGTATAACCCAAAGGGCTAGTGAAGAGAATAGGGAGTCGCGTGTGGGCAGACAAAGCTGAGGAACAGGAAAAGGTTTAACATAAAATTTTGGAACCAGCTCCCCACAGAAAATGCCGCGTGACAAAAGCAAAGGGAACCGGGAGCCAAGAAGAAAGCTGAGGAGAGCGGTCGCGAGAGGTGGAGAGACCCTGGTTGGAAGCAAACACGGGGTGAAACACGGCTGCTGGCAGAGCCACCCTGCCCTGAGAGGGGACAGGGGTGCATATGCTCCATGAAACACACAAAAAAAGGATCCTTCCCAGTGTCTGGAAGGAAAACAGCTCCTGGCAGGTGTTGGGGATGGTGTGGATGCAGCAAAAGGGTATTTTGGGCAGGGCCATGCCAAAGAGAAGGGGCAGTGCATTTGTCAAGGCCATAACCAATGCTGGGAAAGGGGGTAGGGGCGGATTTGGGGGCTACGCTGAAGGTTACCATGTTTTTCACCGTGGCAGAACTTCATCCTGATCCCGGGAAGGCGCGGCTTTGCCTGACACAATGATCTCCGTGCAGGTGAGACAACAACGTTCACCTGGGAAGTGCCAAGCGGTTCGGACCGGGAGAGCGGTGATCCGGTGATCCAGCGGAGCCATTCCCCGTCAGATCAAGGTGCCAGCGGGACAAGGCCACGCTTCCCCAGGACTAAGGCCGCTCGCCCCCGAGGAGGCTGGGGTCAGAGACCCACCGAAGGAGCTGTGCCGAAAAGGACGTCCTCACCCACCAGACAGCTGGGGTGTTGTTACCGCGGTGGCTTTATTACCCCAGAAGTTACCGGCTGAGAGGTTCAGCACCGCCTGTGGGCACTCAAGGGCGGCCGAAAACACCTCACGGATCCGCCGTGCGTCCCACCCCGCCTGCCCGTCACCCTCCGCCGGGCGGGCCGGGGCGGGCCCTGCAGCGCAGCCGCGGATGGCAGCGGGCGGTGCGGCCCGGCCCGTCCTGTCCCGCCCGCCCGAGCCCCGCCGCGCTGCTCTCCGGTGGCAGCGGGTCGCACCGAGCGCCCACCCGCCCGCCGCCTCCATGCCCGGCCGGACCCGGACCAGCACCCCCGGCGCGGCCCAGCCCAGCCGGGCGGGTAAGGACGGCGCCGTGGTTCTTCCCGGTGGGGCTCGGGGGGGGGGGGGGGTCTCCTCCCGGGGCCGGGGCTCCCCGCCGCCCCCGGTGGCTGTGCGGGACTGGAAGGGCAGTCCGGGAGCTGGTGGTGCGAGAACTGCTCGGTGTCGTTCTCAGGGACAGTCGCGTTCAAATTAGCCGGAGGGTGAGCTTTTAATTAATTCTTTTTTTTTTTTTTTTCACCTAGCTACAAAAGGATAAACTTTTCTGTGCAAACTTTTCTGTGCATCAGACTGATAAATCTTTTTCCAGCTCTCCCTCTGCTGAAATGGTCCAGGCAGTCAGGTTTAGATGCTCTGACATCCGGTGGCAGCAAAAGCCAACTGCTTTCAGTGAAACACACACCTCACAGAGTTTCAGCTTTAGAAATGTAGAACAGTTGCCAGAGGATTCATGTCACTCTGGGGTTTTTAATGGAGCTGTAGAGATAATGGTGTGAGCTTCCAGAAAACACTGATGAGGAAGCCCACACCCACCACTCTTTACAAAGGAAAGCAGAAATTTTATATCTAGTAACATCTTTTTTCTGCTGTTAAAGAGACACCAAAATGTAAGCACTGAAACACTGTTTCAGGCTGAGATGTTCTCACTGCTTGGTTCTTACGTGATATTATTCAGAGATGTTTATTCCATGTAAATACGTGCTTAGTCTGGAGAGTGGTATTTCCAAAGTGTTGCTGTTGTTGCATGCCTTCAACAGCAACAGAGAAAGATTAGACTGCTTTAAGGAAAACTGTTAACTGAGAATTAATAAACCTCCTAAGAACAGTCATCTTTGAGCTTTTGTACGGAAACAATAGACCTCTATTTGCCAGAAATTTGAAATCAGGTGATAACGGGTTGCAACTTAATAGCTCTGCAAATGGAGAGCTGAATGTGTGAAACGAGGTGAACGGAGTAATACATACTGCTCGACCCAAGGTTACTCAAGCAAAACTTTTCACAGCCCGGGAGGAAAAAAGCTCGGCTGCGCTGTTGTTTAGCCATCTGACATGTTTTCTTTCATCATGAGCTTCCCCTCAGGGAAAATGGATGACAGGATTGCTCCCTCTGCAAACAAACAAGTCATATGGCTGCTCCCGACTTAGTTCTCAGCATTGGAAAGGCATCACAAGAGGAAATCATACTTAGTACGAGGAGCTGGGATGTTGCTTCATAATTCTTTTCTTGGTTTTGACAGCGGCTCCCATCAGGGAAACTGGCTCAAAGAGTTGCCATGAAGTGCCCTGGACCTCCAGAGAGCGCAAGACTTGCCTTCTTCCTGGACAATGCCTTAGCCAGAGAGGCTAGGATTTGGAAAGTGCCAGTTTTCCAGAATCTCACCCTGAAGGTATTCTCCCCTGTCCTCTTCGGAGGTCCCTAAGGGGCTCTGCAGAAATGCAGTGCTGGTCCTGCCATCTAATCCACCTGAATGCAAAAGTCATCCCACATGGACTGAGCTTAAGGACTGGAGGGGGAGGACAGTCTGTATTTGTCCCATCTTACATCTTATTAATGCCCTATGTAAACCAGGTGCTTTGCATTTTGTTTTGACTCAAGCAGTTTTGAGAAATGTGGCGGAGCAGGTAAGAGCAGACAATCGATGGTAAAGCCATAAATATGTCACGTTAGAGTTAATTGTGCTCGACACCATCTTTGAGTCCCATCTATTCAGATGGGAGAAGAGGGAATTCACTGAGGCCTAACAGAAACTCAGCCCCATTCCCAGCTGCTAAAACGAGTCAGTCTGCTGCCTTAGGAAGCTACAACACTTAATGGCCTCTGTGTACAACGGAAACAGGTACGCTCGGCTGCTTCTGTAAAGTACATCAGATCCATGGAAGAATGCACACAAGTGCCCTGCCAGCCTTGTCTCTTTTTTGCAGTAGTGTAGAAATGCTATTTTTTACCAAGTATTTTTACTACCAAATAAAGCAAAATAGTGAAACAGATAATGTGATGAGTAACATTAAATGAATTGGTGGTAAATGTTGCCTGTTCTGTGTAGCTGCTCGGCCCTGTCAGTTCTCCTACAATAATGTTCAAATATGTGCCAAGGGTCATGTGTGGCATTGTAATGGCAGCCAGAGTAAAGTCCTCCTTCTCACCTGAACGCATCTTCAAATAAGATACAAGAAAGAAAAAACTGAGTACGTTTTGCCTTGTGCCTTGGGGGAGTCATAAACCTGGCTCCTATGGTCCCAACAGTAATCAAATTCAAGGGCTGTTAAAAAAAAAAAAAACATGTTGCAGAGTAAATCAAAACCTGCTCCTGACTCCGGTTTCTCTCTCCCTCCCTGTCGAGGCTGTCTGAATGAAACACTTGCTGCATCGGAGGCTTCAGTTTTCTCAGGAGGGGGAAATAATGAGCACACTCAGCACCTTGTTTGTAAGAGCTCAGTTCGGTGGTTTATACGCACTGTGCAAGGGGAGGGCTGGCTGCTTCCCCATTCAGTACTCCAGTACAATCCAGTACCAGGCCCTTGTAAGCACAGCTGGAGCCTGACTGGATGGGCAACACAAATGAGCGCTTTAAACTGCTCCGAAATTGGCCCTTGCCCTCGCTCTGTAGACACAGCCGACAATTTTCTTCATTTCAAGCCTCCAGACGTCTGAAATGTTAATTAGAGCACTTAGAATGATTTGAGTCTTCCTTTGGAGATATGTTAACAAAATCATCAAAGCACTAACTGTATTTTTCTTCTAACTTTTTCTTCCCCTCAGGGCACAGATATCTCTCTGTTGTGTTACAAGAAGGCGGTTCTCTGGATTGCAGAAATAAGCTCTCAGTTCCAGTTTCACCCTGAAACATTTGGCTTAGCTACCAGCATCTTTAACCGGTTATTGGCATCAGTAAAGGTAGAGAATCTCTGTCAGCTTCTTCCTGGCGAGATTACTGATTGGGGCTGTAAGGAGTATGTAATCAGTTTATACAGAAAGCAGGTACTATGTTTGGCAGCAGATTTAGGGAGCAGTCAGGGTCTTTGCTGGGGAAGGCTTTTAAGCATACATATATATGAACTCGAGTGTTTGATGAGGTTCCACTGATTTACAGTCCTCGGTAGAAGTGTTTGTGTGAAGTGTAGTCCAAATGCTGTGATAAGTACAAAGAACTCATTATCATCTGGTTGTCTCTGCTAAACAGAAAACATTTGCATTATCACTTTTAATATTTTAGTTTTGAAACCACTATTTTTAACCAAACCGTGGGGCCAACTTTTTCTGCCATTGAAGCAACAGCAAAGTTATGAGTTGAACTGAGCCTTGCAGCTTTTAATTCTATTTAGATCGATACTGGCATTTGACAAAAGCATATTAATTCATCTCTCAGCTGAGAAGAGGAGTAACATTGCATTGTAAATACAGTGGTATTGCATAGTCTAAAAATTGTGGGATACATGAATAAAAATTGCACCAAGAAGAGGAATTATTTTGTTTCACTTTGGATTTCCTTGCTCTGTTTCCAGTTTCAAATGAATCTTTCTGCAGCTAAACTAATTCAGAAGCAACTGTAACTTAAATGAAAGTTTGAAACTTGTGCATCTGTCATAGAATGACAATTATTTCCCCCAAGACTGTTATCTTCTTTACTCAGTGTTTTCTCCTTCTTCTCCCTTCAGGCCCAGTTAAAGTATCTTCAGTGCATAGCAATTTCCTGCCTTGTCCTTGCAGCAAAAACCAATGAAGAAGATGAGGTCTGTACGTTTAATTTTAAACACACTAAACTCATCTCTTGTGTTCGAGTTGTTCGTGTTTCCAGGTCGTTCAACAACTTGCGCATAATGAGGGAAGTGTTAACATGTTTACCCTAAGTAGTCCTTAAGGGGTGGCAGTAACACATTCAGTCCTGTTTCATCATTGTTTGGAAGAACTGTGACCTTTACGGATGAAGGACTTGTGTTTGCTTATGTAATGGACGTGTTTCCCTCCTCCTGCCCTCAAACCTCTCTCCTCTCTTCAGAATCCACGGCTTGCGGTAAAGCTTAGTCGGGGGGGGGGGGGCAGTCAAGATGCACACGTGCAGCTTTGCGCGCACAGCATCAGAGTGCTGTAATTGTGTTGCGATAGGTCCTGGGAGGGGAAGGTAGGCGAGACAGAGCAGAGGTTCTTCAGAGGAAGCTTAAAATAGATGAGTTTGCGTGGAGTCGAAACTGGTTTCTGAACCTGGTGAGGAAATGACTCAGGTCTGCACCTCAAGGTGAGCATGTAAAATGAGCAACTACCCACGTAAGTGTGAGATTACACAGGATAATCTCTCATGGCAGAAGTGCACTGATGGACTTCTTCAGACGTTTACAGACATGAGCCAAAAGCATTCCACATTGCATTTCTCCTCTTTCCTTCATTCCGTTTTGAAAAAGAACGGGAAACCTAGGAGCTGGAGTCAGACATGCATGTCTCTTCGAACCACCTCTGCTGTAGTGAAGTGCTCTTCACAGCCTTTCTTAGGATGTGTGACACTGAGGTTATTCTTCTTTTCCTCTCAGCTAAAAAGGAGAAGCTGAGTCAATGACCACAGGAAACAAGGCAACCACAGAAGGCCCTGTAAAACAGGCCCACAGGAAGCCTCCTCCTTGTCAGAGGAGCAAAACTAATGAGACTGGTAGCAGGGAACGTGCATCACCGATGCAGCGTTAAGGAGGCTCACAGTGACCCGGGAGGGGAACGGCATCGTTCTTGCCGCGGGCTGGGTTCGTAGCCAGCTGCCCTGGGGCGAGCATGGGCCAGTCTTCATTGAGGATGGGAGTTATCTAGGGAAGTGGTCTCCTGAACAAACATTCTGCTTAGCACTTTGGGATGTGTATAAACTTGTCAGATCCCTTCACAATACAGAGAAACACACACAGTGCTGTGTAGGACGTTGGCTTTATTGTTTTTAATTTTTTTTTTTTTAAATTTTTTTTTTTTTTTTTACAGGTAATACCATCGGTGAAGATGCTCGCAGTGCAGAGTGGTTGTAAACGCTCTCCAGCTGAGATCTTGAGAATGGAAAGAATTATACTAGATAAGCTTCATTGGGATCTTTACACAGCAACACCAATGGATTTCTTAAACATTGTAAGCACTAAGTTTTGCAGATTTTTTTTTTTCCTTAAAGAAACAGCTCTTTATCAAATAAGACTAGAAAACACAGATGCGCACACATACACACACCCACACATCCTTCCCAAGAGGCTTTGCAAACTACCTGTTCTTAGCTATCTGCAAGTCTTTTGAAGAATGTTACAGTGATTTTATTTATTTATTTATTTTTAAAATTTTCTACTATTTAAAACCTTCCATTTTGCTCAAAAAATTTACTCCCATCTTTAAAGGACAATTAAAATGGACGTTAAAAAGATTCTCATAATGCACAGCTATACACCATTTTTATTTTTTTAAATACACACTGCAAAAATATTTCTAACTATTTCCATTCTATTAATACTGTACATAGAAAGCTGTCAGAGTTTTGCTACATTTCACACACAGGTTTTTTTCTTAAACCATTTTCCTTTTCATCCCACTAATTATTCACCCTTGTTTTAGGCAATGAGACTACCCCAATCTGGCACTTAGTTCACACTGCAGTTACTAAACATTTGATAGAAACAATTAAACTTTGTCTTCGAGAAACGATCATGTGCTAGTAAGGCAAAAATCATGTGATACAAACACATCCTGGATCCCTTTTTTAAGGTTATGTGCAAATATTAAGCCATCTTAGGCTGCTGATTGTGAAAACTGCCTTTCTTAGGTGCTTGTTTCCTCAGTAAATTCAGAGTGCAGTCATTATTATTGGTTTTACTCTTATTCATATCTGCTGGCCTGAACTGAATCTCCTGGATAGCAATCTGGATAACGTAGAAACTTCAGAAATTGTTAGGAAACACAGACCTTGTACATTCATTATAAGCTCAAAAAAACAATTCAACGGTTGGCAAGTACAAACACAAAACACAAAAAAAAGGGGGGGGGGGAACCCTTTAGGTTTCCTGATAAGAGATGAAATTAGTCTGTACTTCTGGTTGATAACATAGGAAAACATACAAAGTTCACTGACCTCTGCTTTTTTTTTTTTTTTAATACATATATATACTTTATCTTCTCTCCAGTTCCATGCCATGGTGATGTCCAACTGGCCCCATCTACTACATGGGCTGCCTCAGATGAATCCTTCCCGCCACGTTGCATTCTTGACCAAACAGCTACAGCACTGTATGGCGTGCCACCAACTATTGCAGTTTAAGGGCTCCACATTGGCTTTGGTGATCATCACCTTAGAGCTGGAGAGGCTGACTCCTGACTGGTTTCCTGTTATTACTGATCTGCTAAAAAAAGCACAGGTAGGAATCAAAATGGCCTTTGGTCACGGATCTTGAGGCCAGGACACCGATACATTGCATGTATTTACAACTAACATTGCACTTTAGCAGCCTTCTGAGAAGCGCGTGTCCACGTTCTGCCTTTGCTGCAGACCTTGCTAGTGCCAACAAAAGAGGGAATAAAACTGCAGTTAAGGGCTGGGACTGGGGAGAGCGCCTTCCCTTGAGCAGGGAAGGGAGGTTTCCAAATTGCTTGGCCACAGATAACCCCCTGCCTCCTGAGCAAGGAGATCTTCTCCCACAGTGGGTGTCTGAGAGCACCTAAAAACCTCCCCGCTCTGTCCCCAGCCTCCCAGTGAACGCTGCGAAAAATCTAAGTACAGTTACATTGCTTTTAAAATATAATCAGCTTGGCTTCTAATGAAACACATTAAAGGCAAGATCTATTTTTTTTTTTAAAGCTTTTCTCCAGTTTCATAAAACGCACGACTTCTAAGAGAATATGCCTAGAAGGCTGAAGACCCAGGCTGTCAGCTTACCGTCGACCCATTTTGTGGTCTTGAATTTGTCTGAAATAACCTAGCCTCCTGCTGTCCTGACTGTTGGCGCCTCCTAAAAAGAGAGAGCGCTTGCCCACCTTTTGTGTAGTGGTTCAGGAGCTCCTGGTTAAGTGTTTTGCATCAGGGCCAACATGCATATTGCCGATACGCATCTATTGAGGCATCTAGTACAGCCTGTCCCTGCCCTCCCCCTAATTACAGACTTACAGCAGCAGTGGCCAGAAGAGAGAGTAATCTATCATGAACTTACAAAAAATCTGCATCTTTCCTTACAGGTTAACAGCGCTGAATTCATCCACTGCAAAGAGCTCGTGGATCAAGAGCTAATGCGCTTGCAGCCATCCAACGCTGTTTATATTTTCTATCCCATCAGTCAAGCCATCCAAGGCCATCCCAAGGCCAGGCTACCCTACCACGACCCTTCTGGATTGAAGAATTCCCATCCGGTGAGGTCGAGGGTCGCTGTAAGCCAGCCAGTTTTAGCGCCTTTCACGCCTACTACGGCCCAAATTCCTGATGACACCATGGAGACAGATGAATACTACGATGGATTCAGACACCTGTACAGTGAGGATGGGGGAGCGAGTGGTGGGAGGGTGAACGCGGGTGGCTCGTGCCCTCAGCTGAGGCCTGGAGAAGGCAGCTCCCCGTGTCCTCCCCTACAGCCGCCTGAAAGGGACTAGTGGAGAGTTACTGCCTGGAAGCAGCACCTGCAGAACCAGTAGGTCCCAGTGAACAGAACAGGCGACACAACAGAGCAAAAGTGCTGCTGTGTTTTTCAGAAAGATTTTTGTCATTATCCTCTATTTTTTTTATGTCCTTCCTAAGCGGTGTGTGCTACCCCTCAGTTCTTAACATCACGTAAATACAGAAGGCTGGGGAGAGGAGGGACTTGGTCACAATCCTACAACTCAGGGATCAAGTTGGCAGAAAGCTACAAACTGCACCAGGGAGAAGCAAATGTCTCCGAGTTTGCTTTTAAAATAGCTGTGATGAAGTGTGACAGATTGAGCCTTTCATCCAGCTCACTCCATTGTTCTCTTATTAGAGCTAATCTGACTTGCCCCATGGGAGAGTGAACAGGAGCTGCTTTCAAGGAAGGGGGAGCTCCCACTGCTGGCTCCGTAAGCGTAGTTCTCAGATGGAACCAAGGTTTTGATTTAGTAGTGAGAAGGCTGAGAATCAAACCTCCAGTTTTTCTTAAGGCCTTACCCTGGAATGCAGGGGTCCGAGGTCTGTGCTCCTTCCTGGTTAAGCCATTAAAGACCCAGTCCCAGTTCCTACGAGCTGTGGGAAATCGCTTCTTGTCCACAGTCACCGTTGCCTTGGGCCCTCACCAACCAGCACGTGCCATTCAGGGTTTTTTTAATTTATTCTGTTTTACCAGACTGGACAATACAAAATGCCTTTAATTAATTTCCCCCCATCACCACCACTTTAGTTTTTATTAACTAACTGCTATTCTCCATAGCAAAGCACTTTTACGAACTACAAAGGTCAGTTTAAACCTCTGTTGCACTTTGAAAAAAACAGCCTTACACATTCTTTTAAAATAAGTGTTTTCTTAGGTTTTTTGGTTTTGTTTTAAACAATAGGCCCAGCATTTTCAGGTGATTGTTATCCTAGTTTGAAGGTACAATCCAGACGGTACTGGATGAATAACACCACCACGCCTGCAAGTCCTGTCACAGAACAGGAAAGGGTTTCACAGGGACGGGCCCAGGCTAAATGCTGAGCAAGTGTCTCACGTAACGACACAGGATAAAGAATGATAAAGGTGAGACAGGAGCGAGGAGACCCTCCTGCTGCGTAACAGCAGCACTCATCAGTGCCGGAAGAAAGTTTCTGGCCGCCTTCCCCTTGCTCATCATCTTACCTTGTAATAGAGGAATTCCTGAACGTCGAACTGTGCAGGACTGATGTCCTGAGCAGCTCTGTTAACAGATAACGCTTTCTAAAGCATTCCATTTGCCACAACTGGCACTGAGAACAGAGCGAGCTTTGTACGTGTGCAGGGAGAAAGCCGTGCTTTGCTTTTTAAACCACAAAGAAAGCGGTGCCTAAGTGTTCCAGAAAGAAACATTTAGTGTCAGAGACTTAGTGCAAATGGCACGTGGGAGCAGATGGGACTTGAACCAGCAGTGAAGCCGAAGGAGGTCCCATGAGGCAAGTCAAAGCTACCGCAACTGTGAATGCTGTGCTGCAGCGGGGAGGCTCTGCCTGGCCGGGGGATGCCGCAGGAGCAGGACTCAGCGCCCGGTTTTAGACCGGACGAGGTTTACGAGGTACCCACGCAGCCGGGGGCCAGGCAGCGGCATGCTTCACATACGTTATTTATTCATCCTGCCTACGTACCACAGGGAAGGTTTTAATTTTGTGGTAGGGCTCTTTCCTCCCCCCAGTACAGCACCTTCCTTTTCTATCACAAGCTGTGACTTGACTGCCTGACTTTTTGAAGGAGGCGAGTTGTCTTTTGTAGTTTTCATTAAATAAAATATAAGCTCGGTCTGCGCGTTCTCGGTGTGCTCCTTGAAGAGTCCAGCCAAAAGCTGATGCCCACGCAGGTCCTTGCAGGAAGCTGGGGTGCGTGTCTGGTTCTGCTTTCCTCCCATCCCTTTGCCCTATCTCAAGCATCTTCACCAGCTGCGTTAACCAGTGGAAATGCCAGCAGAAAAATTCTACACGCAGTAATTAACATGCTGTAACTTTATACCACGACAACCATCGCTCGTGTTTTCTCCCCCGGCTTTGAGCCTAGGTACATAGTTTCTTGCCCATAAGCTGGATGACACATTAAAAGCCATGAACGAACCTGCTTTTCAAAACCTCTGCAGATCTATATGATCAACATTCCAAAGCGTACATTAACAAGGAGGTTAATTCTAAAAGGTGAAGTCAGTGCTGCTGAAAGGCCCCTCAAGGTCCCGTGTTCCCAGTCAGGGTACAAGATGCCATACTGGGACGGGAACAGTACATCTGGAGCCTGCCTGCTCTCCCAGGATATGCTGCTGCTGCTGCTCTCTGGCAGCGCAGGCCCTTTCTGCACACCTATTCCAGTGCTGGAGTTACGAGAAAGGAACTAACCTGGCCTCGGCAGGTTAAATGTGCTGCTTACCTGTGCGTTCCCATCATCGCTGAGAACGGAGCTTCCTGCCCAAAAGAACAAGCTGCAAACTACAGAAGCAGCTGCTGTTGCAACGAGACCGTTCTTGTTACGGAAAGAGCATTTTCGCTGCTGAGCACTGCACAAATTCCCTTCTTACTGGCAGAACGGAGTCTGAGGCTGTCAATACCTTTCCCCTCGCTGCCTGGAGAAGCAGTGAGTAACAGGGCGAACACACCACACATCAGGTGACAGCAGCAACGGGAACAAGCATTTTGCCCCGCCGAGGTTCAGAGACGATGACTCTCTCATTTCTCTGCCTGCCTGTTTGGGTTGTGCATAGCATGCACGCTACAGGCACAGGTTTATTCCACCTGCAGCTAAACTCACCGCTGTGGATCCTGTAACCATTTTGCTACACACCAGTTACCAGCGAGAACGGATTCAGCTGGCAGAGCGAGTGCTGGCACAGGTTTGATGCGTTTAGGGCTAGTTTTGTGAGGACTGTTGTTTGGGGAATATTCAGTCCCTGTAAGACTCCAGAGAACACGTACAGAGTATTTTCAGAGAGCTCTTACGGTGCCTCATCTTGACCTGGTAAGGAAGGCTGCTTCCTCCCTCTCTCTGGGCCGGAGCACAGCACAGCTCCCCGTCCCGGGCTCCAGCCCTCGGCAGCACGTGCGGGTGGATTTGTGTCGGCAGTGGCAGGATCCCTTCCCCTGCAGGAGTCTCGGCCCAGGCGAGGCACACCTCTCAAACCCAGACTCCTTTTGCTGTTGGCCTGACTTCAGGCCAGATTTCCAGATGCCTGAAGCTAACCCCACCTTGTAAACAAAGCTGCAATTACATCTGAAATCCCCTACGGTAATTATCCACGGAATTGTTTTGTCCTTCAAGAAGTTTCCTGGCAGACACCGCTGCTGCGCGCGGATGGTCAGAGTCTGAATCGGAACCAAAACATAAACCAAACTAAATCACCTACAGAAACAGCGAAGCGATTCGGAGTCACCCCTGGCCGCCGCCACATCTCCCATTCGTAAACCACCACCAAAAGGAAACGTGTCACAGCTAAAGCAAGTCACCCAGGAACCGCTACATGTGAAGATGAAGCTGCTTTACTGCGGACCAGCATTCACCAGAGCGTTTCCGATAATAAACCTGACTCGGTATCGCTACTGACGGTGGGCAGGCGATGACCTAGAAGAAGAGTTCATTTACACAGTTGCACAAATAAAGAAACTTCTGTGGTCAGAGAATTGATCAAGATACAAGAAAACAGCAGAGGGAAGAGTAGTACAATAGTGGTTTTGCCGTATGACAGGTTTCTGACAAAATTTGCTGGTACGTCAAAGAAACGCCCAGAAGCAATGAACAGCAGCCAGCACCGGGATCACGGAAAGACCTTCCAGAGCACCCAGCAGGCTACCTCGAGACATCACCGAACCAAGTGCCTTCAGCCAGGTATAAAGCCTTTACAGCTCATTTGTGGGGTTCCCTCTATGCAGTTTTGGTTTGGTTTTTTTTCCTAATTGGCTTTAGTGTTTTAAATGCAATTGGAGCAGTACTTACAGTTCAATTCTTTAAGAACGCAGAAAAGTGCACTTGGATCAAGTGATGCATTAACTCCTGGCAGGTCTCAGCAGCTCCCTCTCGTTCTTCCTCAGCAAGGCGTGCAACTTGAATCCCACTGGTGACCAAACTATGGTCATGGCAAACAGAACTTAATCAAATCTTCTGAGCAATTTGTTTTTTAAAAAAAAAAAAAAAAAAAAGCTTTTATTCCCAATTCACCTATCCAGACGGGAATCTAACTTGACAATAGCTCCAAACCGGATTAAAGCTTTGCCAAAGGAATTACATTGGTTTGCCTCAAAAGAGAAGACAGGCAAGTTTAAAACAGTCATCAGAGAAGCGGCAAAGGGTGTTTCACTGCTCAGCTCAGCCTGATGGTCACACACGGCTTCAGCTTTCCTCCTGTTTGGTGCAGGGCACAACAGACGTGAAGACAGACAGAGCCGTCCTAAGTGGACTTCCAGCTCTGAATCCCCGGCCGCTGAGAGACAGCCTGGTCAGACCCCGGCTGCTTCTCACCCCGTCCCACTGCCACTCAAGCACGTGGCGCCTCGCCCCTGCCCGCTGCGGCAGCGGGCGCAGGCAGGGATGAGCACCGTGGGATGAACACGCTTGTCACGGGGCTTAGTCCCTGCTGCCTGCAAGTGGCAGGAGTCTCCAGAACCTCCCCGTGTGCCCAGTGTGGTTATTTTCAGGCCACGTACCTGTTACACGCTGAGATTTATTTCCGAGTTCTAACTTACGCCAAGGGCATCCAGAGGCTTCCGTGACTGTCACGTACAACGCAGCCTGGGGACAGGAGCTCAGGGCCTGCGGCAGTCAGCGCCTCTACACCATCCTCTCCGTCTCAACAAACTCTTGGGTGGTGATGGAGACCCAACCAGCTCAGCGGGAGCCTCCTCCGGCTCCTCTCACACACCCTGCTCTGCGCAGCCACAGCGGGTCCCGCTCCGGTCACACCGCCCAGCAACGAGGCAGGGGTACGGGGTGCGAGCTGCCTTCAAACCTCCTACCAAGGACTGGTTTTCTGCCGGTCCTACAGCCCCAGCCCCACAGCACTGGGGCAAGCAGCAGCTTGGAGAAGGGGAGGGAGGCTGCTGGCAGCAGCCGCCCCAGACGTACGGGGCTGCGCAGGGGACAGCACACTTTGAACACAGATATACGGGGTCACGGGGTTAACAGAGGGAAACTGGAATAACAGTGAGGGTTGTGAATTTGGACCCAGCACTTTGTTGTTCCAGTGACTATAACTAGGGTACAAAACATGTTTTTAACAGATGTTTGTTAAACAAGTCAGTTTTGTTTTTATTAAACCCAACTTTGGTACAAGCAGGTCATTCCTGAGATTCATTTACAAGGTTGTTTTAAAACGAAGATAAACTGGGGCCTCTCCCTGTTCCTGTGTGAAGTTAGACCGGGGCACAGACATCACACTTTTCTTTTTTTCCCTTTTTTTTTTTTTTTTTTTTTTTAAAACAACTATTTGTGTAAGGGGAAGTCAGTCTGTTACAAACACAGAACTCACAACCAGGAACGCAGAGTCTCCAGCTTCTAAACTGTTTCCCTTCCGTTAACATACAACATTTAGTTGCCCTTTAAAATGGTTCCCTTCTCACCCACCACGTCCTACTAGGATGTGCCGGAGTCCGGACTGGCCAGGCAGGGTTACCTGTCCCCGAAGCAGCGAGCAGGGAGGTGGGCAGGGAGCTCTGGGGAAGGGGTTAAGTTGTGAGGCACGTGTGTGCAGCCCTAGGAAAACTAAACGAATGAAGTTTGGTTATAAAACCTGCAAGTCTACAGAAAAAAAGCTCCACGGAAGAGTTATTGCTAAGAAACGTGAGAATCCAGCTGAAAGGTTAGGGACATTAGGAGGTTCTCCAGTTACAGCCCAAAACCAGACAGAGGAGAGGACGCGCGGAAACCCCATCACAGCGGCAGCTCAAGCAGCAAGCTGGAAGCTCCTCTCGCGCTAACCCAGCTTTGCCCCTCGTCTCTCTGGGAGTTCGGTCAGTGTTAGCTGCTTTGTGCGGGCTCTCGCCCAGAGATTAGCGTTTTGGTTTTAGTGCAAGCCATGCAGCAGCCTTAATTAGCAGTTTATCTTTTGGCAAGTATCTTAGATTTCCAACTTTATCAAGAAACCTGATCAAGCAAACTTTTCCCAATCAAAAGATACGGTGCATCTTAGTCCTTGCTATATAATCTCTTCTGTGCAATATATTGCAAGCTTAAAGGTGAAAGCACCAATTAATTTCTTCTGCATGAGATGTTTTGGCCTTAATAAATCTTCTAATTAACATGTCTTCCTGATGTTATGGAGCACGCACTGGGAAGACTAAAAAAGCTACAGAAAGAACAAAAGAGAATCAGTATTTAAGTTTCAGTTATTTACATTAAGTAAAGACAGCACGAAAGGTCAAAATACAAATCTAACGTAGGCCGCCTGGTAGCGTGTGGGGCTGGGTACAGACATTTGAATTTAAACCATCGCAACTTGGAGAAGCTCTCACGGCTGCCGAGATCTTGTTTGGCACTGGTAATCAGAGGACTGATTATAAATTTTAATGAGGAAAGACTGCTGACAGGGAACATGTGAGAAGTCACGTGCTACGGAGACGCGGGATGGGGAGAGGTGCGGAGCCGACTCCAGCCCGGCCAGGACCGCGGGCGCCACCGACCAGCGCACACAGCCCGAGCCGGCTCTCCCAGCCGGCAGAGCCGGTGGCTTCGCCCTCTCCTTGCCTGGCAGGTCACCTCCCTCGCAGCTGCGCAGCTCTCCCTGCCGAGCAGCCCAGGACGAGGAGACAAGGTCGGGTTTGGGTTGGCTGCTGAACGGAAAGCATCAACGTGTCCTAGGGCCTCGGTCAGCGGGCTTCAGCTCTGGAACTGCAACCCACGGACAGTACCTACCTCACTGCTGAACCGCTTTTGTAACACCGCTTTGCACTTCTCATTCTCTTGGCAAGCATCTCCAGGAGCTTTGCACAAATACTAGGGAATGATCTTAACATTGCTCCTGTGGAAAAATACATGCCAATGCACGTCATCCTGAATCATCAGGTGGCCCATCTTTAAAATGGCCAGCTACTCTACCACCTTAGTTTCCCAAGTAATTCTTATGTACCTGAATGCACTTTCTCTTCTCTGGCCTCCTAGAAGATTTGGCTTTAAAAAGTATTGGGATGGAAAAGGTTGTAAAATGTTTCATACAAATGACGTGGTATCAACTGCTAAGTCCCCGCTAAGGCTTATCCTTCAAAAATTTAACAGGCTCAAGCGACAACTCTAACCCAGGGCAGGCTCAGACTTCCCCCTGCACTTTGTCGGTGATCGCTACAGGCAACATCACACCAGCTCCAACCACCGCTTCTGGTCAGCTCTCTGCGGGTGGATGTACGGTCTCCATACAGCACGGTACCGCAGCGGGGGTAACCATCCCGGCCTTGTAAGAAGGTGGGATGCAAACAGGCAGCACGTAAGGTGACCAGAACTGCCCTCTGCCTTTTAAGCAAGCTGCGTATTAAATGCAAAAAGCAGAGGTCTCGCACGCAAGCCAACTCCTGCAGCAATAGCACAGTCCATCTGCGCATTTCTAAAAAGATTTCAGAAGCAGCCAGGATCACCGACTTGGTTTTGTTCTTGAAACCGGGGCTGCAGAGAAGGCTCCCATCAGAAGCACCGCTTCAGCAAACGCTGTGCGCCAGCCAAACTCCACTTGTTGGTTTTGTCTTAAGTGCAGCATTGACCTCGGTCCAATACCAAATAAAATGCAGAGAGAACCCTAACGTAACTGAATGTAACTTCATACGTAGCAACGGCCCACGGAACAGACACCGAGAGCAGGCCTTCAGGCAAAGCTTCAGCAGCAGGTCTCTCTGAAAAAAGAACCCCAAACTAACGCTGTGCTCTTTTTTTTGGCCTTGATCTAAGTGTATGATGTGCTTCTCCAGACAAAGCATACAGCTTTGGAAGTACCATCAGGAAACCCTCCATCTCTGCTCCCTTTTCATCCTTAACCCTTAAATCACCTCTTTGGGCATCATTACAACAGCAAAACTGCTGGTAAATCTACCTGCTCAGTCACCAGATCCCATGAAGGAGAAGTGCCAACAAGCTTAAAGGCAACTTTTACCCAAATAGGGATGGCATTTGAATTAATATCTTAGAATTTCTCCCCAGATTACAGATGAGGTGCTTTCCGGCATACCGTATGACGTAGAAATTAGCTAATTTTATTTTTGAATGTTCCCAGTAGTCATAAGACATCCTGCGACTGGTAAGCTTTCAATCATTACCCGTTATTATTTCAACAGAGATCCACTAGACAACACAGGAAATCCACCGCTAAATAAACGACACCACAAAAACTGAAAATACATGTGAGATTTAATAAAAGAAAAAAAAGTACAAAGTGAGTGGAAAGAAATGAAAGTCCAAAAAAAAGAAAACACCAAACCAAAAAAACCCCAACCAAACCAACACAAAGCACACCCCAGCACATCGGGAATGACAAAGGGAAGGGATGCAGCCCGTCCGAGAGGCTGCTCCCGCCCCGGGCAGGTCCCCAAGGCACCTCCACGTGCTCCGAGCCAACCGCCCCATCTCCACCCCTGGGGCACCCACCACAGCCAGACGGGAAGCCTACAGAGCTTAGAGCCCCGCAAAATACATTTTAAATTAGAAAGCAGACAACGTACATGATGGTAAATGTTTAAATGATAAAAAGAAAATGGATAGCTTTTCCCATTAATACCAACCTTTTACAGATAAATGTATAAAACAGGTGAAAGATGTGTAACTGAATAGTTTCAGTCATTTCTGAAGGGTTTTTCTTTCTCTTCTTCTAGCCTACAAGATGTAAATCTTCGGACTGGAGTGAGATTAGCATCACCACGTATTTGTAACTTGTTAAATAAAAATAAGATACAGAACTACCCTATATACCACATACTTAAATCTTGTCTCAGCCAAAAGGAAAAATCAAGTACTGGAGGAAAAAAAAAGACTGAGTCCCACTGGGGAGATTATGATGTTGACTGCTCTAAAGAACAAGTAACTACAAGGAAAAGGTATGTCTGTCACAACATAAAGTCAATGTAATATAATAATCATCATCATTAAAATATTGTTACATACATTCTGAACGTCTTCATCAGAAAAAGCTGGAAATTTCTCCACAATGCCCATGGATTTGAAGGTTTTTACTCTTTCATTGTTATCATCATTATTCTTAACTACCTGTTATTCTAGGAGAAAAAGAATTGATCTCTGATGAGCCAGGGCAGGTAGAAATCACTTGCATAGATCTTGCTGGCTGCAGCATGAGATCGGGAGAAAACTATCGACTGGAAAAGCGATGGCGAGGCAGCAGTTTGCATACCCACTATCATCAGTTCCTGTTTTATCCCAGCCTTCGTAGCATTGGCCTCGAGAAGCAAAACAATGAACCAAATCGGGCTGCTGACTCATGCAATTAGCGCACCAGAGTTTCTCTCATTAGCAAAAATCAAAATCCTGCCCCTTATTTGTTACACGATTGGACTGTAGGTGGTGGTGAGCTGGAATTGTCATCTTGCATGTAACAATAGGTTGGGTTTCTTGTACGTTTCTCTGAGAAACACACGTTAACCCTCCTAACATTTGACAGTTACTCTTTAAAATACATCTAACCTGGAGGCACAGCCTTAGAAATTAAACGTTCAGCTTTCAGCAGACTCCTAACAAGCGCGCGTAATTTTTACTCTTTGAAAAATGGCCTGTTCTAAAAGGTACCTGTGAGATCTTCGTGAGGTTCTTTCTTACACGGATCAAGTAACACTGACATGATTTTCAGTATATCCATATAAAAGGCCAATGTCCATATGAAAACAGTTTAACACCTGAGCACGTATTTAGAAAGAGAAGGGGAAAAAAACCCCAAAAGCTGCTTTAATGGGATATGCAAGTTGAAGAACCTCATCTGACAATCCAGCAGAATGTTACCCTCAAACAGACCTGTAACGGCACAGATGCAAGGCCGTGCATCTCCATCTGCAAGTCAAATAAGGAATTTGCTGACAGCTTAAAGACAAGTCTTTAAGAAAAAAAAAAATATCAGAAAAATCCTGTAACATTAATAACTAAATAACAATGCACACACTCACAACTAACACTTAGCCAGCCAGTGTTTTTATAAACTCTAAAGATACTACGTGGGGGTCAATATAAAATATTTGCTTTCTTTTATCCTGTTATCTGATGGATAGACGGAATTGCGTCCAACTATTTTTCCATGACAACATAGCTAGTAAGTCTCTAGTCAGTTATCGTCCTGCCTTATCACAAAATGGTTTGAGTGGAAAAAAATAATATTGATCCTAATTATTCCTCTAAGCTCAGTTGCCCAGGAAGACAAGGCTGTGGTTTCTAGGCATGAGGAGTGTTAAAGGAAGCACCTTCTAAGAGGAATAGAGCCTAGCAGCACAAATATGGTACACAGCTCAAGATCAGGGGATTCTCCTTATTAGGCACATAATAAGTTTAAGGTTAAAGAGTAAAAGTAAAGATGACCACTTAAATAGTTTTTCCACAACAGTAAAACACACTGGTAAATGACAACTGAGAAGTTACACAAATCCTGTAGTTCCACATTATACAACAGACTCTTATGAAAAAATCTTTCTATATAAATGTTCTACTTTAGCAGTAAAGAAAATTCAAAACATTGTCCCATGAATTTCATTAAGCACTCTCTCTCTCTTTTTATATATATATATTAGAAATGATGTAGAAAGTGTTTAGAGTAATTCAGGATTAAAATATATAATTACTGGAATGAGGGTTACTCTGACTAAGATTCCCAGGGCAGAAAGCCTAAGCATTGTGTTCTTCTACCCATGCTAAAAACTTATTCAAATCGAGAATTTTGTTAGAAAAATAAACCTTTCAGCATTCTTCATACCACTCCTCACATTTGTGCATGTACAGGGGAAGGCAGATGAGCCTCAAGCAGTCACCTCAGCCAATTAAAAAAAAAAATAAATCTAGAAAGCAATTATTTAGCTGGTGGGTAAGATGAGTTCAGACAAACAGTTATGGTCACTTTATACACGGCTGCTCAATCACTGGGTTTAGAACAAAAACATCTTACTTCAGGGATTAGTTGACTTTGTTTAACAAAATGTACATGGTAAGGTTACTTCCTTAAAACCTCCTGATAAATTCTGTACAGATAACAGCGAGTCGTTACACTGCAACCACCGAAGATGCTCATTTTCTCTTTCACTTTGGTCCACTCACACAATGTTATGAGAAGGGTCACAGGGTGGGAAACTCAAGCAACTTAACACATGAAAGCACCAAGTCCACTCTTGGCCTGAAAGTCTGTGTGTGATTAACTGAAAGAAACAAAACATAAAAAAAAGCATGAATTAAAGTTATGAAAATTAAACAAAAGCAAAAATGTAGCGAAATATGTTAAAAACAAAAAAGGAAGAGAAGGGCAAACACCGCTCGGGCATCTGAAGACTCGCAGACGAGAGCAACCCCCCGGCACGCTGAGCCCCACGCCAGAGCACAACCTGCTTGGCAGCTGCAAGCGCAAAAGCGAACCTCGGCATAAACACTTTTATTTCCCCTCGACACCTGCAATATTTCCATCTCCATTTTTCACTCATTAAAGCTACTAAAACCACTGTGTTGAAACAGGAGACAATAAAAGGTTCAACTAGCTCTCCTAAAAACTGAAACAAGAAAAAACACCCCCTCCCCAAGCTCACGCTATATTCCCGGTTCCTGCAAGGTCCCAACATCTTGCTCGTAAATCCAGGATACTCCTCCACTCGCATCCCCATCCCCTGGGGCTCTCCCAGCAGCGATGCTCCCCTGGCATCCTCTGGGTCCCGGTTCCTTCGTGCCGCCCCAGGTAAGCACTCGCCCCCGCGCAAGCGGAGCGCAAACCCCCAGCGAATATCACAGGCAGCTCTGTACAGCGCCAGCTCCTCGCTGACCAAAGCCCCGGGCACAGCCTGAACCGTGCACTCTGCCGGAGGGAAAGCTTTGCCGCCGGTCCCCGGGGAAGGACGCTGCCCACCACCAGCTCCCCAAATCCCAGCTGCTTTCCAGTCCGGTTCGGTTGAAAGATCTCGGTAAGAAAGCTGGCAAAGACATTCCTGCTGCTCGCCAGGGAATACACAGATCCTCTTAATGCCCGTGCGGTCTGTGGGGTCAGCATCAAACCGACCGCCCGGGATGCGGCAGTGGGATGGGTTAGGGCTGTGCTCTCTGACACACAGGGTTCACAAGCCCCTCGTCTCCTTTTGATGCCTCCCAGATGAAGAGGGGGTCTGGGAAGACAGGTCACTGGCAAGGCCAAGGGGAGGCACCTTCCTTGGAAATGTTTATTACAAATTTCGTTATCCTGCTTGAGTAGAAGCCCCCAAATACCACATTTTGAACTAGCTCACAGGTTTTGGGGGGGGGGCAGAAATCCCAAACCCCAAAACCCAATCCAAAACCACTTCCTCTCCCTAATTTATTAATTTTATTCCTGGTGAAAGAAAATAAAAATAAAATAAGTCTAGCCGTGCTCCAGAGCTGAAGAGAGCCCCCCTGCCCCAGCACCACGCAGGGATCCCCACCGCACAGAGCACACGCTGTGGGTGCCCCTTAGTCCTTCGTACGCCTCCCGAGCTGCCTTCTCCTGGCCCCGCTTCTGACCGCGGCCGGTTTCTAATCGCCACCCAGAAGAGGAATGGCATCCGGACTCACGTCTGCAGGTGGGCTAAAACCAGTAAAACGCAGGAAACCAGTTTCTATCGCAGACAGACGGAGCAGAGGGGAAGCTGCAGCATTTCCACCTGGCCAGCGCACACAGCACATCACCGCCGGAGCATCCCAGCGACCGGCATCGCTCACACAAGTTAACAGCGTGCGGCTCGGCATGCTCACCTTCTTCAAAGCAGACCTGGGCCTCAGGCTGCCCCGGTATTCAGCCCCTAATTCATGTGTGAGTTTAGCTGGGTTAAACCCTATTTTCAGCAAAATATTTTACAAAGTGTTTTGGACTCTGTGTGTGAGGTGGGACATGCCCAGAGCATGCTGAGAGGTCTGCACAAGAGAGTGCTTTGGTTTTGTTTTAACACCAACACATTTACATTCCAAGGAAATACGTTAAATAATATGCACTGTTATCTTCCATAGGAAGAAACAAATTGCTAGCATGTCAGTACGCAGAATGAGCTTCTCTAGTCCTGCAGTTCACAGCAGAGAAATGACAGAGCACAAGATCTCATCAGCAACATGAAGCCGAACATTGTGCTGTCAAGAACAAACTCGGTTGTTGCTACGCTTGATGGTCTTTTTTTTCTTTTCATCATTAAAAGGCTGAGAAAGCATTGCCACCAGCCTGTTCTGGATCTGACAGAATGCAGTTCAGACTCTTAAGCTCCTTCACACAAGGGGAAGTAACAAAAAACGCTGGAATAACAGAATTACCGGCTTGCATGATGACGCTTCTCATTTTGCTCCCTAGCCAGTATTCCTTGAAGACTAGCTTAAATGGAAGCAGGATTCCACCCCCACCCCCTTTTCTTTTTAAACCTGTTTGCCCCATTCCTGCTCTATCGTTACACAAACAGGCAGCTGAAAGAGCATTATTTACATGCCCTCGCTCCACACTCTTGCTGGCTTCAGCAATGTCAATTAACTTGCAGCAAGCTAAGAATTCTGCCTTTAGGGGAAAAAAGCTTTCTCGTAAGCAGAACTGTGTCTTGGAGCCCTATTTCACATGGAGCCCTAATGAATTTCCAATGCATCTTCACTCTAAGCTGCTGTTTCCTTCTTTACAGCTCTGCCTCTAAAAATAAAGAGCACTCTGCAAAGAGGGCCCCAAGCCTACAGATCAGAGTGAGGTAGCGCATGAGGGGGGACCTCATCTGTAAGACATTACAACTGTGTCAAGCTTGTCCCCACTCCCCTCTGCTGGGGCGAAGATGCAGTTTATTTCTAGTCACCTTCCTGGCTGTCTCCAGGAGCAGACGGCTGGCAGGATCGCTGGAGCTGGCTGCCACAGAGGCCAGGGCAAATCCCGCGGGACACTCAGCCTTTAGAGAATGGCCCCAAATTGCAAATCCCTCCCACCTGCAGTCACCAGGGCTTCCCCAGGGCAGTGCCCGGGCACAGCAGGACCCCGTCTCTCCTCCACTTTAAGCAAAGAGTCAGAAGGGTAGGAATTAGGATTCCAAAATCCCCTTTTCCATTTGCTGTCTAAGCAATTGACCAAACATTAAAGCATCTGAGCAGACACCCAGCTTCCCAGCGGCAGGGGAGAAAGACTCAAGTTCAGTCACTTACTTTTTCTTGTCTTTGTCCTTCTTCAGCGGCTGCTGTGAGGTAGCCTGCAAGGATTGGGACTGCAAGGTTTCCACCGCTACTTTCCGCCTGTTGAAGGCATTCATCTCGTCCTCCAGCTCCCTCCTCTTCTCCTCCACCTTCCTTTTCTCTTCCTGGTGTATCCTTTTTAAGTGCTCAAATTTCTCGTGCAGCTGGTAGGAGACAGACCCTCTGAGCATCGCAGCCAGCACGACCGTCAGGCTGCGCTCCCCCTGCCCCGCTCCCCTGGGAGCCGCAGTCACACCTCCCCGCACGAATCCCCACCACCCGCTGCCCCTGCACCGTGCGAGCCCCTCGGCAGAGCTGACCTCGGGGCAATCACAGCCTCTTCACCAAAAGCAGTGAGGACACAATAAATTCAGCTCTGCCTGACACCACGTATCAAACCAGGAGAAAGCGCGAGCCCTGGGTAAGCGCACCGAGGACCTCAGCTCAGCCTGCAGCCCTCCGAGGGGGCTGCGGACATTGTGAGCTCTTCTGTTCCTCACGAGTTTCGCAGATGGTCCGTCTGTTTCCTCCCCAGTCACGGCAGCTGCCCGTAGCCTCACACCACTGACCCAGGGGACTCCAGCCCAGCTGCCCCCTTTACTCTGCTGTCCAGGGGTGAAGTCTACCTGACGCAGATGCTCACCAAAACGTCCTGCGTTGCCCTTCACTCACCAAGCAGCAGCCAAGTCTCCTACACACTGCACAGGACGGGGAAGACTGTTGTTTCTGAGGCACCTAAACCAGTGATGCTGTTTTGAAATCATTACCCCTTTGAGTGGGGGAAGCGGTGTGTGTGTCTGTTTGTGCTTTGCCTGGTGAGGTCTGCTCAAGAGCTGCATGTGCTTTCCAGGATTCATATGTTGCCCAGACCCAGATCCTATGCTGGCTGTATTTTGGGCTCCTCTCACAGGTTTTTTGGCACACTCACCTCTCTCTCCTTCTCTTTCAGCTCTGCCTCCGTCTCCTTGACTTTGTTAACAAACATTTGTCTCATTTCTTCCTCTTTCTTCTGGAGCTCGCCCAAGAACTCTTTCCTTTTGGTCTCATATGTTTCTTGGAGGCTGGGGAAGAAAGCAAACGAAATCCAGACTCTTTGGACACCAATGAGTTAGGGATGGGGAAATACACGCCTGTCTGCGTTGCTTAAAGACAGACAGGCAGGGAAGGGAATGCCACCAAAGTCAGCTGCAAAGTTCAAACCCAGTGCTACTATTTTCCAGCCCAGCATTGTGGATACCACCTACAAACCTCCCATTTTTTTGGAGTGTCAGTACCAAACTATTGCTCTAAATTGATGCTAGACCTGAAGGCCGCTCACCTGAAGGGCTGGCTGTCTGGATCCGTGTCCTTGAAGCCCATCTCTTCCAGTTTGCACCTCCGGTACAGCTCATAGTGGCGGGTGTGAGTCTGCTCCCGAAGATCCTCCATGTTGACTCGAATCAGCATTTCCCGCAGTTTCACAAAGTCACAGTGACTTTCATTCTCCACTGATGGAAGCAAAGTCAGCAAACCGCACACATGGTGAGGGGAGCACAAATGCACATACAGATTAACTCCAGAGACTCCCCTCCCAAGGACCTCTACCTGTTGTCCCCCACAGGGCACAACACAGCCCCTTCGATGCAGGGATTCCCGTTGACCATTACCACCTGCTGGTAGGAATGGGAATTCAAAGGAAAGACTGGCCAACCCACAACAGGCTGCGCAGGACATTTCTGCACCGTTTAGCACAGGGCACCTTCACGCACACATGCTGGCGGGAGGGCAGAGCTGGAGAGGGTGCCAGCACGTGCACGGGCAAGGGAGGTTTGCAGCGGGTGCCCGGCTCGCAGCACCTTACCTTGCACCACTCCCCACGGGTACTGCCGAGCTCTCACCAGCTTGTTCCCAACCTTCACCTCCTCCGTGCTGCCGACCACAGCGAAGGGCAGATGAGCCTGAAACAGAGGCAAGGTCAGGGACTCAGCGCGTGGGCTAACCCCTCAGAGATCCGCCTGACCATTAGATCCCCCTCACCCAGGCACAGGGTTTACTTCAAAAAGTCCTTCCTCTGAAGCTATCAATCTCCAATACTCAGAGCAGTCTCTACGAGGAACTGGGATATTACGACAAGAGAGCAGCGTAGGGCTATAGCACAGCTTACTAGCAATGCTGGCTGGACTGAGCGAGATGGGGAAATATTGTAGGAACGCCATGATGATTACTGGTCTCCCTCTATCCATTTGTCAGGTTGTTCTCTGTAGTCTTTCCACACGCCAAGAGCGGGGCGCTCCCTGCCTTGCAGAAAGCACAAGCAAAGACATCCGTAAACAGGCCTTGGCACAGCAGTTTGTGTGTGGGCACTGGAAGGGACATGTGCAGGATACAACATGTGCTCATTGCTCTCCAAGCCTGCAAAGCATCAAGCGCAGTAAGGAAACAGGGCACCGTCCTCAAGCATTGCAGGAAAGGAGCCACGGAGCGGGCGCTTCACTAGGATGAGGTTGGCAAAAATCCTTCACATTTAAGGAGAAATGGATCCAGAAGTGTGGAGCTGGTAGAGAGTGGCCAAAAGTATTTGTGGGGTGGGGGGGGAAACAACCAAGCAAGCATGACTCCCGGTTTTCTCCCCAATGCACACAGCTTGCAATTACTTTAAAAATCCTCCAAATTTTTCATGAATTCAGAAAAAAAGAACTATTATAGTGAAAACACATATCTAGTTGACCCAGAAATCAATTGGCTATTAAAATAAAAAAGATTTAAAAAAAAAAGGAGGGGGGTGAAAAAAGACAAAGCATTTAATCCAAAACAACTACACAGGGAAATGTTCGTTTTGATGAAAAAGCTACTTTTTATTTAAAAAATTAACATGGAAACATTTTAGCTGTTTCTACTGCAATAGCTACACTCTGATTTGGGAGACAGGAAATTTGAAGGTGTTTTGCACATGCTTCAGCCAGGTCTGAATTTGATCTTTGAACTTCAAAAAAAGACAAAATAGAGTCTAAGAAGTTTTCTTCTTTATTTTAAATTGGGTTTTCTCTGCTTAGCCTCCTTAAGTCAGAAGGCTAATGTAAATCTTAACTGTAAAATTTTTATTCAAAGTTTCTCCCTCCTCAAATGAAAAGCAGCCTAAAAGCAGACAGAATGAATTTTGAAGAAAGTATTTTTAAAAAACTCAATAAAACAGATTTTAGAGCTGAGCTGAGTTTCTCCAGAGAGCCCACAGATTAAATAAGAGCCACATTTTAATTAAATCTGTATGCAACAGCCTTAGGCGACTGTCAGATCCACAGGTCAACTTTCAAACAGATTTAGTGTCTAGACAATCCCAACGAAACTTGCCCTTCAAATGCATTTCTGTGCAGCAGTTGAATTTGTCACAACTTGTGGTGTCAACGCGACTGGCAGCGTTACTCACGTTCATCACAGAGTTGATCTCAGCGACTGCTTCGTCGTCTGTGGGGAACTGATAGATCTGCACACCATTGCTGACCAGCTCGCTCATTATCTTTATCTTGAACTTGTGCAACTCGCTTTTGGAGATGGTGTCTGCTTTGGCAATAATCGGGATGATGTTCACCTACAGCAGAAGGAAAGAAGGAGAAATAACCAGGTGAGCAGCAGTCGGGCAAGCAGCTCTGTCGGGAGCGTGGGTGCCCGCGGGGTGACCCGGGTCCTACCCCGGGGGCTGCTTTACATTTCATAAAACCACAAAGGTGCTATGTTTTGCATGCGAGCTGCAGCACAAGCCCAGCTGAACACTAGAGGGAAGAGTTTTCCAGGACTAATTTGGCTACAAGACTTCCAGATAAACCAGAGACAAACACCCTGCAATAAATACACAAGCAGATCAAAGCCTCTGCTCTTGCCTATGTATTTTGTTACACACTTAGAGGGAGGCAGAGACAGCGTAACTGTCACATCTCGAGCTATCATCTATCCACTTCTGGCTGTGCTGACAAGCCGTTTTAGAAGACAAGCACAACGATGAAACGCTGCAACAAGCTGATGTGAAGCCTTCCCATGCTTAAGCAGAAAGAGCAGGGACTCCTCAGACGCTTTCACAGTGGCTGCGGATCCTTTCCGAGGATTCCCTGAGCCTCTCCGTGAGGATCACAACTCAGGCATGCTGTGCGGATTACACAGACCACCTGGGAAAGGTGCAGGGTGCCACACAGCAGACAGGAGATCTGTATTCATGCTGTTGTCGCTCAGTTTTGGTTTCGCATCAGCAGTCACCAAGCACAATACCTCGCGCAGCTTCATCAACCCAGGTTTCAAAGCCACTCACAAGCTGCAGGGTGGGGAGGTCCCCCCGTGCCCAGAACCGACCAAGACCGAGAGCAAACGACAGCCACATCCCACATCCTTCAGGAGGGATGTGGCTCGCTACGGCCTCGTGCTTGGGAGAGCTACAGCGGGGCAGGATCTGCCACAGGAACCTCTATTAGATAATGCTGCTATGCCCAGAAAAGCCAAGTGCGATACTGCAAACCGCTGCTTAAACAAAACAACAACAAAACTCGTCTGTCTGAACAGCAGCCAAATTCACAGCAGTAAAACACAAGAATTCAGACAAATGAGGGGAAAGTCTGATTTGCCATCTAACATTTCCCAACAGCCAACGCTTTTTGTCCTACAGAGCAGAAATTCGTAACAGCCATTTGGTCTCCAATGGGTGCTCATTAAAATAAATGACCTTGCTTTCCCAGCTCAAGTTCTCTTTGTAGCTCAGTGTTTTTTCCATACTTCTTGTTTTTTCTCCCCCCTCAGGTTTAGCACTCACTAAATACAAGAGCATTTACTCACTCCAAAAGAAAATCGTCTTAATTTGCTCATTGCAAATGTATCTGAGAGGATAAATCCCTTATTTTTCTCAGCCACTGATCTGGCCTCCTTTACCAAGGACCACAAACCCACACAGAACAAGGTCTGCTGCTCACTCCGCTCCTCAGCGGGTCGATGTCCTCATTACAAAGGTAAAAAGGGCCACGACCGCAGCTGGGTGCCTCGCTGACCTGCTAAGAGCCAAGGAGGCTTGGATCCACCATCTCGCACAGAAGAAAGGTCAGCTCAGGGCTCACGTGCCACCCGCTGAAGAGCAGTATCTGCAAGGGGAAAGGCACTGCCAGGGAGCTGCTGTGTGCAGGGCTTCATGCCCTCCAGCCAGCCAGGCACACGGACAGACCAGCACAAGAGGTGATTTTAGTCCATTTTCAGTTGGCCTAAGCAACTCCCTCCTCTTCTTCCAAACGGTACCAGCTCAGCCCTGCTTACAGCGAGGCAGGAGCGGCCGAGCCTGGAGCTTGGCATGGCTTTCCCTGCAGCAGGAGAAGGCAGGCTCTGTGGTCAGAGCTGCTGCCCCAGCAGTGCTCAAACAAGGTGGAAGCCGAGGTTGGTTCAAGTCCCCTCCAGCCAGGTTCCTTGTGCTTTGAAAAGGCAACTCAGGCAGCACCTGCTGGCACAGAGTTCAAAACCCAAAAGAGTTTTACAAGTCGTCCTATTTCCAGTAATCAATAGCCAACACCAATACTGTGGAGTCCTGGAAATGGCGTTCGGGTGTATCTCCCTCCTTCTCTCTTCTTCCCTTGTGAGTTCCTTAATCTTTTAAATTATTACTGTTTTTATTTTGATTTCATGCATGCCTTGGAAGCCCACAAACTGGAATCCCACCATTAACGAGTGATACCCAGGGCACCATACAATTATCTTGCTGGTTTCCTTTCTCTGATTTTGAGCATTGGCACCCAAAAGCTATCTAAGTCTAGAATGAGCTCTTCCCTTTACAATACAGAGAAAGGACGGAAAAGTTCGGAAAAAAGAAACAAACAAAATATGAAATGCTACTGAACTGTATGTCTAATCCTGCCCTCCTACAGCACCTTCCACACATCCACTTCTATGCAAAGGCCACAGCCTGTGGCACACCGCATTAGTGCCAAATAAAATGATGTACAACTAGCTAGAGAATAAAAGTCACCTCTCCTCTCCTCTACTCACCCAGTAAAAGGGAGTAATCATAGAATAGTTTGGATTGGGAGGGACCTTTAAAGGTCATCTAGTCCAACCCCCCCTGCAATGAGCAGGGACATCTTCAACTAGATCAGAACTGTGCAAGACTTTTACACAAATAATGTTTATGATGGGTTGCAGGCAAAATCCCAGAGCAACATTCTTATATCTCACGGTGGAAGAGCATTATCCTCCATTTAAAGAGGTTAACTACTGGAGTGTCATCCCGCTGAATGTGACAGGCGTGCAGCGTCCCCTTGACTGCCAGTCCACATGCTGGAAGTCTTTGCTGGAGCTGGAATTACAGCCAGAGGAATTCTGTCCTTCAGACAAGACAGTGAACTCACACAGACACATAAAACGCACCTCCTTCTCAAGTCATCCTGACCACAGAGTTATTTCTCATCTCCAAAAATAAAACTTAACAAGAATGTGCTGAAATAAGTCAGTTGGTAGAAAATAATTTTTCTAACATAAGGCGGCTACGTGCATTTTCACCCTGTGAAATACAGCTGGACTCTTCCCCATCTCCAAAATGTTCCTGAATGCAAGTCCCAGTGAAGCCAACAGGCAAACCCTACCTTGGAAACCAAGCAGCGGAGGCACAAACCAGCCTGCAGCATCCCCACCGGCCAGTGACCCGCCTAGGATGTGTCTGCTCACGAAGGGCAAGCAATTAGCCACAGCTCGTAAACAGCACACGCTGGCTGGAAGCCATCCAGGGACAGCAACCAGGGAGCCCCAGGATGCCCATGGCAGCACACAGCTGTGCCGTCACTTTCCAGGGTAGGGCTGTATTTTAAATCAATAAGTCACCTTCTCATCTGATACAGATGCAATTTTATTTATCTTAGTTATGTTATTGACTTATCTCCTCCTTCTCCCAGGTTAAACCCAACGGAAAGTCAACCCCTGCCAGGTCATACGCGCTTCCCACCTACCAACCAGGCAGCCACATTTCATCTAGAATCTAGAACCGGTTCTGAAGATGCTTCTAGCTCTCTGGCTGTAATTAAATACCCCGGACAACAGCTGGCCATGAGCTCAGCCAAACAAATACTGTACTACAGTACAATGGAAGATTTTGTTTCCAAAACAGCTTTACCCAGAAGGGATTTTGTAAATTTTACACTAAAAGCAAGATTCATTATTGAAATCGTCACACAGATTCAAAAGCCTGTGCAACACCTGACGCCATGCCACTGGTGTGCTAAAGCAAAGGCGTAACTGGGCCAGGTTCTTACAAAACCCTCGTTAAACTAGTCTCAGAGGCTGAGCCAGCAGAGCACGCAGCAAAGCATTGCCTCTGATACACCTTTTGCCTCCACGGGCTCCACTCTTCAACCGTAAAACAGTGGCCACCAGCCACGTAAAGCTTCCCAAGAGGAAAGCCAGGTTCAGGTGTGCTCACACGGCTGCAGACGTGAGTCAGTGCACGTCACCTCTCTGCTCAGCCACGGTAACCACTCGCTGTCGCCAGTCTGGAGCAGCTAGAAAGCTGCAGGGGTTTGCCGACACCCCACTTCACTCTGCACACACGCTGGCCCCCAGGCACAAATGGTTCACGTGGACTGGGAAAGGGACACAGCACTGTAACGCACAAATATTTAAGGAGTGCCTGGAAAGCACCTTGAAGTCCTGGGATGACAACGATGCAGAAATGCAACATAAACCCCCAAGACCCAGAAAAGATCAACGGTCTCTACTTGCTTATTCATTTCCATGTGCGTACTTGTGCGAGGCCACCACACCATGAAATCCAAGATGTTCTCACACTGTGGTAAGAAAGGAGATGAGAGCAAAGGGATAAAATGACTTCAGAGAGGACTATTTAAGTGGAAGTTTAGAAACATAAAAAGCTTGCGTGCACACAAAGTTCCCGTCTCTGCACAAGTACAAAGGATTTATTTTGGTACTACCTAAGGACCACATTAAAGGCAGCCACGGGGAGATGTGAAAAGTAGGGAATGCAGAAGGAAAGGAAGAGAAAAGCTTTGTGGGACCACCAGCACCAAGGCGAATCGTGCAAAAGCTTCCCTCCAAACATATTTCTGGGAACATGTAATGCTGGCACTGCGCCAAGAGACAAGAGTTTATTAAGGGAAAGTTTTCAGATTCCTGATGAAGTCAGTGTAACAGCCACCACGGTTACAAACAGCCCACTGCAATGGGAAGCCAGCGCCTGCTCTGGAGTGGGGCCAAGGAAAAGCAGGCCAACAGCCCCGGGTGGCGAGGGCAAACAGCAGGGACTCCACGAGGGGGAACTCTACCCGCCAGGAAAGTCCAATAGAGCTGCACGTGGACAACAGCCAGAGAAGAGAGCGTTCACTAAATGCAATCCAGGGGATCCCCAGTTACTGCAGGGTCCCAGCTGCCTTGCCTGCCCTCTCTGGGGACTGATCAGCATCTGCCATCTGAAAGGAACCACCTTGCTGCTAAAATACTGCTCTGAAAGACAGGAAATTCTTGCAAAGAAAAGAAGAGATGCTCCTGCCACTAGTGACCTTTGAAGCCTCCTGCAGCTCCCTTGTAGCCAGCTGGAACAACCAAAAGTGTGTCAGAAACCTCTGAGCTGCAGGAATATCAGCGGTAGCCAGTTAAGTAACCCACTGCCCCCTAAGGCAGAATAGCTTATGCACAAAGAAACAACCCCCAGCTAGACCCTCTCACGACCCACTTTTAGGATTCCTATGACCTTGAGAACTTCTCACCATATTTACATTTTCAGAAGATATTGTGATCTCCTATCCAGCTCATCTGGCACTACCAGCAGTGACAGTTCACACACTCCCTGTGCGCCAGCATGCACAGCCAACGCTTCTCTTCAGCCCTTGTCTCCTCTGTACTGACCACCACCTTAGGACGTCTACAGTTTTGGTTGCTCTCAGCTTCTCTGTCCCTGCTGACATGTCAGGACATCAGAGATGGCTCTGCACTTTCCACAGTTCAGCTGCAGGACCTGGAACACATCCTTACCTGCAGGCCTCCAAAGAAGAGCTAATAAAGATGCAGCTGATGGCTTTGATAAGCATGAACTAATCTGGGTAAGATTCTTACAGTGATGGACACTCTAGACTTCACACAGCTAGCTGGAAAAAAGGTTTTTCACCTGACAGTTTTCAGGAAAGCCAGTGAGAAAAAAAGCACAGGACTTCAGCAACCCACCAGGGCAGAAGAAATTTTACTAGAGTCCTAAAAACAGCTCAGCTAACATGCAGGAAGGAGTCCAGCACTTACATGGAAGGAACAGAGCCTTCCACATGACAATCAATATTAACAGAAGCATCACCACTTCCAGAACAAGGGACCATGGTCTCCAACCCCTTACCTTGCTATCCAGCTTCTTCATTGTCACCAGGTCCAAGGACTTGAGCGAGTGCCCGGTTGGGGTGATGAAGTACAGGCAGACGTGAATCCTCGTGTCATGATAGTTGAAGAGAGATCGGCGGATTTTCAGCTCTTCTTGCAAATAGTTTTCAAACTGCGTATCAATGTACTCAACTATCGGCCTGTAACTAAAACCATACCATTAGCAACCCAGATACTGGAGATCAAAATTAAACAGTCTGAAGGCTTAAGGAGTTCTCCTAGACATACCATGGTATCATTTAAAAAATAGTTATAAGACTCAAACAATTTAGCCTTTCAACAGGAAAAGCGTGGCATTTACACACAGACCTTAGAATCCAAAGGTTGCTGGAGTCTCCTGAGGCTGCACTGCAAAGTCTAAGGACAGTGGAGCATGGAAAGACGACTACTTCCACAGATCAAACTTTGCCCAGATCTCAGGGCTGAGCCATCTGGCTGTAGCAATGCAACATGACCAAGGAGAGACCTTGGAGTCCCAGAAAGCCTTTACCTGAGGCTTAAGCAAGATGTCTGTGTAATTAAATGAGACAGGTCCAGAGACACCGATCACTGCCAGAACAGATAATTCCCAACCCTGCACTGAGGACAGCTTGTTAACTGCTCACGCTCGTGGAGGACACCATTCTCTGCTGGAAAGACCTCCTACGACCTCTCTTTTTGGCTCCTCGCCCAACTCCCTCTACACTCAGTCCCCAGAACCAGAGCCACTGCAGGGAGCTACTCCGTTAACAGAAACACGGACACCTCCTCTGCAACACTGCAAGCAGGACTGCAGGCAGTTCACGTCTAAGCATCAGAGGCAAGCCCAGAAATACCAAGCAGATGGCACGAGACCTGCCTTTCATCTTTATTTATCTGATCCCCAAATCCAACCGCATCCACAATCGTTAGCTTCAGGTGGACGTTGCTCTCCTGCAGGTCGTAGGTCCGTGGCCGCAAGCGAACTGCGCTCTCATAGTGACTGGCTTCCTCCGTCTCAAATGTGGTATTGAAGAGGGTATTCATTAGTGTGGATTTCCCAATGCCGGTCTCACCTAGGAAGGAGAAATCATCAGCTCACTGCAGCATGCATTTGTCACAGGTACTTCAAAGAACAGTAATTACAGAGCAGAACTAAATTACACTGCAAAAGGTTACTACAAATCGCTTGTGGACAGACATATAATTGTCACAAAGATAACTGCATTCTTGAAGGCTACCCACGCTTAATGCAAAGCTAACACAGAGCACTTTGGTCTCATCTCCCCAGTGAGAATCATACAGCACAGCAAAACACACTATCTTGCCCTCCATGTACCCTGACTTTGCTTGGGATCCTGCACCAGAGAAGCTGGGGAGAGTAAAGTTTTAGTAGAGTCTTTTAAGTCTTCAGATGAGAAGGAATAAACCTCAGCTGCTCCTACTGACAAGGACTATCTGGGTCAGTTGTTGGCTGTCCCAAACACAGCGATAGCTGCAGGTAACACTGCAGGTCAGCACAAAGCGATGGGTGTTTGGTGTGCTGTGGAGGGGACGGGGAAGTCTGACAATGAGGTTTCCTCTCACTCCTTTCTGTGCGATTCCCGACTTTAACAGGCTTCTTTACCACTTTCTCTCTTTGCTTTATCTTGCCGCTAAAGTCTCTGGGGACCTGCCTTTTTTGAGAGTGGAGACCCCTGTGAGGAGGGAATCTGGGGGCCTATTTCAGCGCAGAGAAACAGGCAGACAGCTCTGGACGTGCTAGGACAACTTGCCATCAGACTGAAAACCTCGTTTCACAGCAGAAAAGATGCTGGATGAAGGTTTCATGATTTCACTGTGAAGCTGAACTTTGGTCTGCCTGGAAGCCTTAAAGCAGCTTGTCCATCTTCCACAGCCTCAACCTTGTAGTCCCACATGTCCCATTAATCACTGCCAAAGGACTAAAGCCCATTCTGCTGTAACCCTTTCCCCCCTCCGTCCACACAGCAGCTACACCAGAGTTGGCTCTGTGGCTCATTTGCTCTCCTGTCTGAAAAGCACAGCAAGCTCCGTGCAAGGCACTCAATGAGCTGCTGAGATCTGGCTCGGTATACGCAAACTGTCCAAGATGGTCCCATTCTGCACAGACACGTCACAGACAGCACATCTATGCTGGGAGATGATAGGGCCACTTGCGCAGCAAACAGAATTGGCCAAACTGGAGGAAATAAGCAACAAAGTCTTCCGTCACATCAGGCATGAGCTTCCACAGCATCCAAACCACCTCAGCAAGACAGCAGCTGTCTGACAGAGAGCAAGAGGTGCTGCTCTGCCCTGAAGAGCTCCAGCTGCACAGGGAGATCTTGCAACCCAGCCCAGATGATGGTGTTCGCAACGCAGCCAGTTTAATCTCATATTGCTCTTGATTTCTGGAGTCTCCCTTTAGTATTTCTGCTTCCTTCACGGCTGCCCTGTTCCCCCATGATTCTTCATGCCAGATCAGCCAAGGGGAGACAAGAATGCTGTTTAGGGGAAACCAAAGTGAAACCAATACCAAAATGCCATGTGACACAGAGGGCAAAGCATGACAATGTTTTCAGAGGCCACGTTCCACGGTGCATTTTTATTACAGACCTCAGCAAAGCCCTGTGCTGGAGCACTGAAGCACGGCCTTCCTGAGCCATTTTCATCTTTCCAGTAGTAGAAAAAATTATGCCAACTTGAACCTCTGAGATGTCCAGAGGGAAAGAACATGGAGTCAAGAGGGGATGGCAGAGAAATTTGGTAGGGAGAGAACAGTTCTTGGAGAACTAGTAGGGGCAAGATTAGGAGAAGTTTCCCATCTGTAGCCCCCCTGTTCCAACAGCCATTGAAGGACACCTGGGATGCATCACAAACCAAGCTCCATCCCAGAATATTTGGCTCACAGGCTGCCCGTGAGCCAGAAAGGCTTTGAACTGCTGCTCCCGGTAACTAAACGAGACTCTGATATTTTCCAGATTGGCCTACAAGGGGCCCCATTTAAACCCCTCATTCACTACACACAGCCGCATTGGCCAAGGGAGTGAAGAGAGGCAAAATCCAAGGCAAGAGCCTTCTACTCTACTTCTACTACAAGAGCCTTGTTTCCCAGGCAGTCCATCGTCCTACGCCTTCGGCATAGACAGCCACTGCTTCTACTGAGTGCAGCCCCTCTTGCTGAACGCAGCCACCTCCGAGGAGCACTGCAGCGGAGGCACCGATGGGAGAGCAGGAGAGTGAGCAAGTTTCTGTTTGAGGGAGATGTCATGCCTGCTGCCAAGGAGTCTGGGCTTTTTCCTTCTTGAAGCACAACCATAAATACCACATGGTACTCAGAACAGGGCAGGGGTACATACTGCTTTCTACCAGCTGTGGTTAAGAGTTGTGCAAGGAAAGAAAACCAGCCTGGTGCTCTAGATTAATCTGAAAGGAAAGTCATATGGAGAACTCACTACTGATGTAAGTCACATTCTGTTCAGTTTTGGGCACAGTTGAGAGCAGGAACTGGCAAACAGGGTACAGGGTTTTTTTTTTTTTCCTCTTGTCCAAAAAAAAAAAAAAAAAAAAAAAAGGCAGTTATTTTTTCCACTGTGTCACAAATGGTACGGCCAGATGAGAATGCAGGGGTATCCATTCTGGTGTCCCCAAGAACAACACTAATTAAAACCATATTGCCCTCTGCTGCAATTACCCTTCTGCTAAGGGACAAGCCTATGAAGTTCAACTGTGATTTCAGCTATGCTTTTGACTTGGGGTTTGGATATGCAAAAGTGGCTCAGGTATGGCACAAGCACCTTGTGAAAGCTGTCAGGATTTCACTGCACAGTCTATACAAAGCCATATTCTCTTTGGGCAGATTGAGGGCCGGGCAGGGAGCTGCTGTCTCTGGATGTATTTCTGCTGGTCTAGCAGGTTATAATACTTCAGATCTCATACACAATACAAGAACCAGCCAAAGTGAAAATAATGCTCATCTCATCACTGGAAGGAATTCATTTCTAGTACTCTAGCCAGCATCGCCTGCTAGATCACGTCAATACCAAAATTAAAAAACAAGAATATAATGAGGTTATTTTAAAGACAGCCTCTCGCACCTGCTCACAATCTTCAAGATAAATACTTTACAACCAGTAAAAACAGGAACACTCCCTCTCCTTTTCCTAGCACAGAGATGGTCATGCTTCAAGCCCTTTGACTCACCCTGGGAAAGCATCAACCAGGCACAGCACAGATACAAACCTCTTAGCCCTAGCTTTGAGGTGCAGGCTTACACTCAGAAACGACTGAGTTATCACCAGCAGCTCTCAGCTAACACATGGTGCATCTGACTGCACCTACCTGGACACCGTATTCACTGAGAAGCTGCTCATGCCAGCCACCCCATTTGTAAATGGAAATATTTAACTTGCCACATACAGTCTTCCCTTAATCCTTCCTATTGCAAAGCTATTGCAGCGGAGGAGATGAGCAACACCTCACTGATTACGGAAATTCTTCTGGTTTGACCCACAAGGCTCAGCCACTTGGACCTCCCTGCTGCTCTCTGCAGCTTCTGCACCTGCACTGGTAGCTCAGCTCAATGCAGAGCTGGACAGTCCCACACTCGTTTCCTCCCCACCCCATCCTCACCAAAGGCAGAAAGTTGACATATTAAAGCTTTTCCCAAAACTCTAATTTTAGGCAATGAGTCTCCAACAGTCACTTGTGAAAGTCACAGCTCAGAAGCATCAAGCTCCAGAGAGCTCAAGTTCACTGAAATTAAAACGTATTTTTTTAAAAGAGTTAGGCATTGCTGACTTGCTTAAAGTCACTGCCAAGGCCCGTGGTGCAGCAGGACACACAAGAAATCCCGGTCCCAACCTCACCGCGCCGCCAGCTCAGCCCACGTCTGTTTGCAGAGGACCGTGCTCACCCACACAGAGGATGTTGAAGCTGAAGCCTTGTGTGACAGACTTGCTGACCAGCTGATCAGGGAGACTGTCGAAGCCGACATGGCCCCCCAGGGAAAGGTTCCTCTTCTCTTCATTCTGGTAGGGAGAAGAAGCCAGATTAGCAGAACTGCACTGAGATGGCAAGTCAGAGACAGGAGAGGAACCACCAAGCCCAAGAAATAACCCCCCTCCCGGGCACTGCAGAGCCACCGACACAAACCCTAATGCTGCCCACAAGAGCTTGTGTTTTGGCACACCACAGCGCAAACCCTCCGACAGCCACCAACAACAGAAAAGAGAGGGAAAAATACTGATCTTAATGGGGAATTGGGAAAACTAAGCTCCCAGGCTACAAAGAAAAGAAAACACTAGCATGAGCTCCAACTATATGCAGCTGGGAGAGATTAGCAAAGGAGAATCCACCACTGTGTGTTTTAACACTCATTTCTCCTCGTCCTTTTTTATTTCATTTTCTTAAACCCTCCAGCACTGAATCCAGCTCGACAGACTCTGCATTTTCCCCTGAGTACTTGATCTTTTTTCCTTTGCTATTGCCATAAACAGCGTGGTTTTGTTCGCTCAGGCATTCAGGGGTGCTGGTCGCACAGGCAGGGCGAGGAACCCTCTTGCTTTACCATCTGTGACCACACAGTTTTCCACCGTTTCTCTGCTGTTCCTGTTCCTGTTCCTGCCTCCCCCGTATGCACTTTGTTCTTCCTTCTGCCTCCTCCCTCCCCCAGAGGAACACTATGCTGATCACCTGTAGGAAGCTTTGCTTAGAAACTAAGACAATAAATATCCGAGGAGACAACAGGTCTATGCCCTGTGTTATACAGAAAGGCAGCCCAGATCTGCCATAATTCCAGAAGAGAGGATTCGACAGAGGGGTCATTTCTGTTTCTAGTGGTTAAGAACAGTAGAGTTTGGATTTGCACAAATATTTCAGCAGATGTTGCCACCTCTCTACAGAACCAAGCAACGCTGCCTGAACCCAGGGACCAGACCACTGCCCCTACAGCCTCTCAAGCAGTCTCATCCTTCCATGGAGAAGCAAAGATACATGATTTCAGAGCATGATTCATTCACCCTCACAGTTTCTTCAGTAAATGAGTCTGTTTTTCTTAATCACCAGCACACAGTGGAAGATGGGGATGGAAAAAGTGTCTGCCCTTTGCCTGGCTCTGGTTCTTCTGTCTGTCCCTGACAATTCGGACTTACTAAGACTGCGAGACAAAAGCATACCCTGAGAAGAGCTTAAGCTGGCTGTCAAACTTTAAATTAACTCAAGAGGAAAATAAAAGAAATGACGTGATAAGCCTTGCGTATTGCTCTATGCCTGCAATAAGATTGCTAAACAAAACACGAACCTTTGTTCGCATCTCGAGTCAAAGCCCCCTTTAGTTCTGCCTTTGGTAGAACAAATGTTCTCAGCTTTGTAAAATAAACGATTTAAATCACAAGAACAACTTGTGAACAGCTGAAGCAGCTCCTATGTCTCACGTACAAACCTTCTGGCTGTCCTGGTTAGCATTTGTTACCAACTTTCAGGGTATTTTAGCCCAGCGCTCTCCAAAGGACTACCTGGACAGAAACACAACTGAATCGTAGCTGGGCTCCTGCGATCAATTCTGGTTTATCCCATTAGGATCGATCGCGCTCACTAACTAAGCAGAAATGGCAATCATTTAAAGTTTTCCTGTGGGAGAGACGGCATCAATTAAGGTTTTAAGGTGGCCAAGAGTTTAGGTGAATTTTTTAATTCACCCTAAGACACGGAAACCTCCAAGTTATACTTTCTTCTGTTCATCTGTCACCACACGGAGATGCTAAAGCTCAGACTAACACCTCTGCAGGGACAGACCCCAACTGCAGGACGAGTCCCCAGCACACAGGGAGAAAAGCGAGACCGTGCTGATCCAGGCAGCCCGACACTGAACCGCAGATCCGGCATGGGATGGTGCAACCGCACTGGGAAGGGGAACTTGGATGCGTGTGTGCTGGGAAAGGGCTCAGAGTTGTTTAGGTTTGTTTTTCCTCTTAAGGAGGAGACTGTCGCAAGGCACAGGAACCCACTGCATGCACCAGCAGAGCTCAAGGGCCTTCCTTGGGCTCTCAGCCCCATCCCCTCAGCCCCCACTTCTCCGCTCCCCCCGTGCCCCTCCGAGCCACCACCTTACAGAGTTGAAAATGCCCGTTCCCACCACCGCAATGCAGTGACAGCCAAGCAAGCCGTTCCCACAGAAAGTCACCGAGTCTGATGGTTACGCTTTGTGTCTTTTCACTTTAAATAACAAACACAAACAAGCAAACAAAAACACAAACCAGAAGTCTGGGATGACATTTTGGAAGGGAAATAAATAAAGGCTGCCGATGGCTATGATTAGGCTAAGAGTGCCCGAGGCTGGAAGGAGGTTTCCAGGCAACAGGCAGCACCACTGCTCGGGATTTTAAAATAGGCTCCAGCTAGGCAAGGCTGCATTGAGAACTCAGTCATGCTTCAGCCGGAGGAAACCCAAATGCGTTCGCACAGGGCTTTCTTTTTCTCTTCTTTTTTTGGCGTTTGGTTGCTGTTCGTTACGGGACAAGAATACACTTACTCAAAACTCCTCACCGTCTCTTAAAGCTGCTAAACCAACAAGCCAAACTTCAGTGAAATATTTTTGTTAGTGACCTTGAAATGCACAGTTTCTTTTTATTTCTGTAAGCAGTGATAATAATCTGGTTCAAGTCCAAGACGCTGCTGATACCAAAGCAGAAAACCATTTGCTGTGCTTGCAGTGCGTTCAGCTGTCATTCAGCCTCCAAAGGGATTTTGCTGTTGTTGCTGTGCTAGGACAAACAACGGCAACAACTGCTGGAAAGTAGTAAGACTAAGAAAAGAAAGAAAGAAAGAAAAAAAAAGAAAAAAGTTTTCTCTTTTTTATTCTTTCCCTCCAATCCATCAAGCTTACAAAACTTGACAGCCTTGCAAATACAACCAATTTTTCTGCTCACTTGTGTTGTTTGGTGCATTGACCTGCCCTGGAGAGGAACCTACCCACCACCCTGATGAGCAACCACCGGCACTTCTTCCTGCATCTACCTGCAACTGATTTGCGAGTCTCACCCCAAATGACTAACCCTTTTGGCCAGCTCCCGCTCGCCCTGGCTAGCTCAAGGACAGCTTGACACGGTTCACCTGCTAGTAAAGACAACAAGGTCACGCTCAAAATTGAATTCTTTCCAGCAGAAGCAGCCAGCCTGCCAGGCTGCAACGCTCATCATAAATAATCAATCCAGAATACAAATGCTGCAATAAACAAGGGCAGCAGTAATGCAGCAATGTGGGGGTTTTTTTTGTTGTTTTCGTTTTAAACAAAAGCTAAGAATTTCAGCAGGACTTTTTCCACGTTTGGTGCCAGCGATGCGACTGCCCTGCAGGACAGGAGGAGGCAGGTTACGTGGCAGAGCTGGATGGGATCAGCCACGGCGAGAGCCAGGCAGAAACACAGCCCTGCCCTTTCCAGTTGCACTGGTCTCTGCAACGCTCCCGCCCTCCACAACACCCGGTGAGAATCAGGTCCCTCAGCTCACAGCCCAGAGAGATGACTCTCCTGCTTCTTACCAGGCAAGACCCCATCCTGCAGCTGCAAATAACCATGAGGCAGCCAACCTGTCCCGAAGCCCATTTGATCATTTCGCAACATGATAATTAAGAGTTTGTAATGGCTCCGAGTACAAACTCCCACCATAAACAGCCACTGCACCCCTGAACATCACTTCTTGGGACGCTAATGGCATCCTATGACGGGCAGCTACCAGGGATTTACTTAGAGCCTTTGAACATGCTCTTTGAAGATCTTCCGTGCCTCGAGCTGATCTTCAGGGCTTGAAGCAGAGAGACAAGGGCATAATTTGTATTTTAAATCTGGAATTTCATTGGAAACAAAAGATTCATCAGAAGGTCAGAGCAGAATTTATTAATTTTCAAATCCAAAGTCCTTTAAACGTTTTCACAGATGCTCTGGCCAGGCCAAGAAGCAGAGTCCGTCAAGGCAACCGGCGCACAAATGGCATCTGGGGGCACGGCCACGGGAACAACAGCCATCCCGGAGGGAAATCGATCTTTGGCTCTAGTTTGACAGCTACGTCACAGGACCCTTCTCCTGGCATGCAGCGGAAAGCACATGGCAGGCCACGCGCCACAAGAACCGAAAAGAAACCTCCAAACATAGCGCTGCAAACCTGCTGTAAGGCACCAGCCACCCCAGCTCCCAGACATGCTCTGCTGGCGGCTGGGGATGCACTTGGGATGCACGACAGCACGGAGGCCCATTCCTGCGGCCACACCAGCACGAAGCTGCCCGGGGAACCGAAAACAGCCTTTCAAACCCACATCAGCTTCCTAAGCCCATCCACAGTGGGGTCCCACAAACCGTGCCGTGCAGTGGGACCACGGCGCTGGGAGGAAGCAGGGGGCAGCATCGCTGTGGGCAGCTGGCCACAAACCACATCCATAGAGGATGATATGTTATTTGGCTCTTTATTGCAAGCGAGACAAGAAAAGGCAGAGGAAACACAATCAGAGAGACCAGATCCAGATCCCTGTAAGAGGGTCAGCACAGTATTCACATATTAATTAGGCTCTTCCTAGTAGACAGAGGGATTAAAGAAAGCTGTGACGAGAAGTGGCACAGGCTACAGCATCAACCAGTGTGCCTACGATCCTTTAAAAAATAAAAATCTGATCACAGTTTCCCTTCTTCCAGTCTCTTCATGCCTCACCTCCAAATTAGCATCAGTTTCACTTTGCGTCATTACATTTTTCAGCAACATCTCGCAGGAAAAGTGGCTTTATCACTGCCTGCGCAACCCATGGGGGATGTCAGCAGCGAGAAGATCAGCTCCACATTCAGCTGCCCCTCAACTGCACAGTTTTCCTAGCTGGGGCTCCTGGTGCAGAGCAGAGCAGCTCACTCTGGTTTTAGATGTGCTGCCCCTGTTCTCCTTGCTTTCACACCAGGAGCAGTACGAACAGACTGCAACTTGGATATAAGAGACCATTCTGACATCAGTTGGTTGAAAAAGAAAAAAAGAAAAAAGATATTGAGCAGTATCACCTTTCAATTAATCCCAACAAGAAATGCTCTTCGGTGACATATGCTTGTGTTTTCTGCTTGAGACAACGCTCAGTTTTGTTTTCCTGAAGGAAGCAGGTGAAAGCATATGGGTAAACAAAAGCGTAATTGAATGTCACAATCATAAATGGTGATTTTTTTTTTTTTTTTTTTCTTTTTAAGGAACTTGGCAGGATGGGAGTTGTAATGTAAATCTTGGGCTCTGCTACAGCAGACTCATCAGCGTACAAGCAACTTGTGAATATGCCCTGTAAAACCAAGAGTGAAAACCAGAAATCACGTGGTTTAGCTCTTTATCAGCTAAACCATGACTTGAGTGAAGACTCCTGGTTTTATACCCTAAGGGACAGCACAGCACTTTTCTGTATCTAAGGTGCCTTTTCCCATTTCTATGGCCCAACAAAACACAAACGAGAAAGATGAACAGCTGACATTTTCCAAGGCAAAAGAGCAATGGCCTATAGGGTAAAAAGGAGGGGAAACTCAGTCCTTTCTTCTTTCTGCTAAATGAAAAGGGCTTACACTTGAGCAAAGAGCTTCAACCCAAAGGTACCTGCTGCTCCCAAATGCTCCCTCTGGTACCTCTGCAGGCTTCACACCGCTGACCCGGGGTCTCCCCGAGCTGTGGCAAGGCTGCAGCTCCCCAAATGCCAACCCCACACGCAGAGGAGAGGCACGGCTGTTCAGATGAGAGCTTTCTTGTTCCAAGAGCTCACAGGCAGCGGTATTTCAGGTCCCTCTCTTCCCTGGCTTTTTCCATTTATGTTTTCCACATGCACTTATAAAACAGCAAGAGGCAACAACACAACATCTGCACAGCGCTCTTCCATAGTGCTTCAATTCCCACTACCGAGGCACACTTTTGTTTATAAATTCCTCAATCCTGGATGACATCTTGACCTTAAATAACACCAAATCCTCCAGGACTTTGCAGCATGGGTCCCCCTCCAACCTGGGCACAGTCCGTTACCTTCACCCCAACGCCCGTCAGCAGCTCTATAGCACTGGACATACCCACGGGCGCATCGTTTCGCACTGCAGTAGCACACGCAGGCGTGGAAGTCACGGATCAGCGTGCCAGGCACCCTGCAAAGTGCAGAGCACAGACAGATCCTCTCCCTTCCAAATTACAATCAAATCAAAACAGAAAGATAAAACAGCACTAGCAGACAGATTGCAGCTCCCCTATCAGTGTGACTCGGAGACCAGCAAAAGGAAGAGCAGGGAAAGCTCCCGTGGGCCCCACTCCGCACGGCTGCGGCGCCTTTGGCAGTGCTCCCATGGTGGGATGGAGCGGTCATCGCTCTGCAGGGACCGGCTCGGCACCCAGCACAGCTGGGGACTGCTGTTAGTCACAAAGCAATGACTTCAACTTCTTTATCCCCCGTCCACAATCCACAACAATGCGTGCAACACAGAGATTAATACATATACCAGTGGGGTTGGTAGGATGCTATTCCCATGGCTCCTGAATGGAAATGCACAGAATCAGGAAATTATTTGGTCCTGATGCAGGGAGTCTCATTTGCAACTGATCAGAGAAAGGACTGAATGAGATCCGGCTGTTTATTAAATCCAAGTGGAGCAAGCTGGTCCCACGTACAGGCTCGTACAGGCTTATGCGTGCTGGCACCCCGAGCAGCCACACTGCCAGCCGCAGGCATTGCCTGGCCCCGCTCAGACCGGGCAGGGCAAGTCAAACTGCCCACAAACCCACGGAACAGAGAGCTCTGCTTCAGGGCCCAGCACACGCAGGGTCCCTACCCCAGCCCTGCAACTGTGTGGTGCTGAGCGGACCTCCTCCAAACACCCGTCCCTGCAAGATTCCTTACAGAGGCGCTGGTAGTTTTATCATCGTTTCACAAGTAAACTGAGTCATGGAGCAGCTGAGTACTCGCCTAGAGACCTTTGGGCAAACAGTGTCAGAAGCCAAATTCAGCTTCTTTGTCCAAGCAGGCACTCCCTGGGGCTTGGCCCAGTTTCTGGATCAATGTAGAAAAATCCGGCAAATCACCTCTCTCAGGAGATCCTACCCCATCTCTGAACACTGGCTCAAATGCCACCTGACATCTGCAAAGAAGCAGCAGCAAGTACAGACTGAAGTTTCCATGAAGAAAATGTTTCTTTTGCCAAGCTCAGCAGCTGAGGGGTAGTAACAGCAACACCACACCTGACGTTTGAAAAGCACCTCTATGGTGCTAGCAACATTCAAAACAGACACTATCACACATCAAAATACTATCTTTCTTGTACTCGCAGGCTAAGGACTATTAGATGTATTACAGCATCAGTGAATGAGCTTGCACTTTGCAGTCTACCAAGCAGAAAGAGATGGCCCAAGAGAGGTAATGAGACCAGATTTGAGGTTTTCTAACAACAGTCAGAGGACGCTGAGCATAGCAAGCCTTGACAGAGGGCTTAGGCGCAGTAAGCGTGACCTCACGGGTGCCTTTGGCACTGGAGATGAAAGGAAGCACGCTTTCAGCTGGGGCTGGCCAGTGGAGATCTCAGCACCTCTTAGGCTAAAATTGTTGCACCTAAATGCCACCTGATCACAAGCAGATTTGCAAAGCGCAAGCACATACGCAACTCTGAGGGTTTTCAGTTAATCTTAAGCATGTGCTCAAAATTCCAGATCCCCATTGTGGAGCACTTAATAACAGGCTGGGGGAAGAAGGAAGGAAGAAAAAAACCCAAACCCTACAGAGATAATTTTAGATGTGGGGTTTATGCTGATTTACCACTTGTCTTACAATAGCAACCTGCTGCGCTTCAGCTTCTCTGCTACCTCTCACTCCGGTCCACTCTGGTGCTGGTACGTGGCCAGCCAAACAGGACACATCTCAGATGGCGCAAGCAACTCTGCCTTCACTATGCCTGTGCAGGGAGGGCAGGAGTGTTTTCCCTGCTGTGGCAGCCCTAAAGAACTGTAAATGGTAACACTGCGATGCCTAACACTGCTCTTCCTTCTAGCAATGGCAGGGAAAAGCCCCAGTGGCCTTCACCTCCTTCTCCTTTCCAGCACACCGGAGCACAGCCACATCTGAACCATCTCTCCATCTCCACCACACCATTTCAGCCAGTCATCTCCAGTTGCTGCATGCTCACAACAACAAGCTCCCAGCCCACACTGCAGTCTCCCCCAATAAAAACCTCATGCTAAAAAAGCCACCCAAACAATTCCCAGCCCCCCTTTAAACCGCTCTCCTAAGAATGCCAAGAATTTTCCCAGACACTCGAGCCTTTATTCATATCCCTCCCGGCTCCCAGCTGCACTCCAGGCAGGCAAAAACATCACTGAAGAAACCAGATATGGAGTCACCACCAAGACCCGCCAAATAAAAATGAAAGCCACTTTACATTACAAAGGCAAGAAGACTCAAAAGCTGAGGTTCTCTCCTTTAGGGCTAACTAAAGGTTATGTTGCCTGAAGCGACGCCTTTCTTGAAAGCTTTTGGACTCATTTTTAAGAGCTATTCATAAACCCGGAGACCAGTGAGTGCATTGCAAAGAGCAATGCTCAACATCTTGGGAAAACAAAAATTTTAAAAAAATCACTGGTCCCGTATCAATGTTTCACAGTGTCCCACATACCCCAGGCTAGTCGCAGGGAAGAAAACGCTCTGCTGCACACCTGTAAAAATGTAAAAATCCAGCATGCTGGACACGCACTGTAGTCACCTATCCGTAAGAAGGTGGACACGGATTCAAGTGCGAAAGCAAGACTCCTTTTAAGGGAGGAACTCCTTAGGCAAACTCCTTAACTGCTTTCCTATATCCAAGCTACTGGTGCCAAAGCGGTGTTTTGATTCCTGCAGCACACCTTGTGCTGATATCCCAGCAATATGCCGGATGCTGAGCACTCCCAGCAGCAAGCCAGGAGCAGGGATCTGCACACTCGACATATTCCCCTTCTGCATCAGCCTGCTCACTTCAACATTTGTGAGCAAACAGCTGAACTGCAGGCACTGCCTTCAGCTTTGCTTCAGTCTCAGCTGCCTTTCCTCCTTTAAAAAAAAACCAAAAAACCCCCCCAAACCAACAACAAACCACAAAACATAAAATAAAAATCCTACACACATCTACAGAATCAAATGAATTGGCACAGGCTTGCTTAAAACATCAGTTTTTGCTGACTTTCAGAGCTAAGTTTGAAGGGAGAGTATAGCTTCTCATCTTTTCTTATACAACATACATCCAAGATGATACATTCACAACCTGTGAATGCAACATCAGTTTTAATTTTCTGCAAACAAACTGACTGTTTCTGGCTTAAATTCCTCTCTGACTTTTTACACTAAAAGCAAAATTCCCACATGCTCCCTTTTCTTAAGCAGTTATTTTGCAATCTTCCTATAACATTTATGAGGCCTAATTAATTAATTGTGAGGTCTTTGTTAATTAAGAAAGGATTAAACATGCATTTTGTCCCTATCACAAGCCCTGGATGAGAGTTTACAAAGGAGCAAAACAGGATTTGCCGGGCATTATGCACACAATGTTTTGCAAACATGAATGTTGCCTTTGAGAATAAGGAAAGTTGGTTAAAGCAAAGAAAACTATGGAACCAAAAATGAGAGACATTTCCTCCAAAATGACCTTAAAGGATGAGAAAGTTCAGCTTTTCGTCAGCCTGAGAATTCCATCCCCCATGAGCTATTCAAAACCAAGAAAGAAAAGTCCAAAACACAAACAGAACTTTTCCTTCAGTCTGTTTAAAAAGAACCCAAAATACAGACAAACAAGAACACGCCAGACTACCCCAGTTTGTTTCTTTTCAAAATTATTTATTCAGAAGGTGCTGAGGCTTTTAATTTAATGGAACTTCACAATTAACCCTGACAAGAGACTAATCTTATCACCTTATCTAGTAAGAGACTTTCCCAAGTTCACCCAAGGCAGCAGATGCATTCCCAGTTTGCACTCAACTGATCTGGCCAGCAGGATCTCTTCCCTTCCCCACCACCCTACCACGAGGAAGAGGAGGAGGCACTTGGCAAATACAAATGGCTGTGGGACAAAGCCAAGAGAGAAATTGAGTGCCTGCCCCTAAGGAGTGGCATGGAAAAGGTTTGGGGCAGTTTAAAAGAAATGTTGAAGAGGGAAAAAGGATCTGGATCCGCATCATGCCGAACAAGCCATGCTGGATATCAGCCACCAAGATTATTTGTTTTAGTTACCACTTAAAATAAACATAGCTAATTCCCACATACGTTTCCAGAATTTATTGCCTGATTACAACAAATACTATTATTCAGTATATTTTTAGGCAAGGGAACAAAGATATAATGGGAACCCAAGAGTTTTGGTCACCACCATATGCTTTTTCCCAGTTTGCCTTATGCAACTATCTCACAGCATCTCCACAAACAGCACTTCCAGCTCCTGGACAAGTCTCCTTGTGATACTGCCCGGAAGACACCAGAAAGAGAAGTTTTACATACCACGGCCACTCAGCTCGAAGACCTAAACGAGAGTCATCATGCTAATAAGCTGACTGCTATATATCCTATTAACACATGCCTCCAGAAAGCCTCAAAGTGTATTAGCACAGAATACGCTTAATCTGAAGACTCAAAGCAACAGAAAAAAAGAAAAGAAAACCTCTATCTGAAAAACACATATAGCAAAAAGATAAGCTGAAAGGACTATTCATTCCGTATGAAAATACAGAATAAATCTATATTCACGAATATGAGCTGGAAACACCTTTGCTGCAGAAGACAGGGGAAGGAGAGCATTCCTGGGAGGCCTGCTCTGGCAGCCCTTCCTCAGGCAGCCCTTTTACTGTGGCAGAGCAGAAAGCCAGGATCAACTTGGATTAGGATCCAAGGCCTGGAGCAGCCTGCTGTAAGCAGGGTCTGGACCAGAGACCCAGCGATGCCCCTCTGACCCGAGCTGCCCCGTGATCGCAGGGCTGTCCCGCACACACCGGGCACCTGCAGGAATATATACGCTATTTAACACAGCACGGTCGGTCTCCTCTCCCAGCAACCGACCTGAGCAACCCTGGCTGCTGCCGCGGGAAGGTTTGATTTTCCAGCGTGAACACCACGAGCTCTGGGAACATGCTTCACACCAGCCCAGAGTTGAAGGCATGCCTGTACAGTCCTTTGCAGGCAGACATGAACTCAGCCAAGCAGAAGCTGAGGGATGTGTCCTGCCTCTGTGTTGCAGCAAGAACCAGCCGAAACGCTCGTTGCCTGTGGAGGACTCTGGATGCATTCCCCGCATGTTTCCTTGCACACGTAATGCAGCGGTGGCACAGACTCATCACAGCACCTCATGCAGTGGCGAGGAGAGGACGCGAGCAGCCCCAAGTCCCTCGATGGAAATCCAGCCCAGGCTCGCTCGCTCCGCAGCTCCCTGCGACAATCTGGTTTTGAGGCTGTACGAGCCAGAGAGGGCAAGAACCCTGAGGCAGGGTGCTCCATGGGAACCTCTCTCTAGCTGTCTGACATCTCTGGAATTTCATGTGTGTGGGAGACAGACACTTTTTGGCTTCACAAAGGAATCCGAACATCTAAACAAAGTGGTGCCTCCACAACCCTGACCCCACAGGCCCTGCTCAGCCCGCAAGCCAAGAGCAGCAACTAGGGATGTATCCGAGAAGCCTGCGGTTATCACTGACACCATTCTCTCCCCAGCCCTCTGAAAATCTCCACCGTCACCCCATTTGGGAGGGTGCCGAATCCCTGTCTGGCTCCACCTTTTGCATCCAAATGTCACAAGTCGGAGGCAAGCACGGCCACTCACGCCAGAGAAGAGGCTCTGGAAGGAGAGCACATGGCTGGGACTGAGGAGAAGCAGCACCTTCAGGATTTTTTTTCCTCACTTGAGCTGCTCTGGGAGCAGAGATGGGCTCTCTTACCCATCTGACGCTTTTACGATACATGAATACAAATGCAAAGGTTCAGGTATAAACCCAGAGCTAGCTGCAGCTACACAGATGTGGGGAAGGGGAGAAACAAGCAGGCTGTGCATGAATGCACAGGCCCCACCTCATCAAAACACAAATACAGGACAGGACAAGATTATTTCTAAGGGTTGCAGCTAATCTGAAACAAGCAGGGCAGCTTCTCCCATCCACAGCCTGAAAGGTGCTCAGGACACGTTCTGAATAATCAAAGTTAATCACGTAAATGTGCCCCTACCCCACACAGGCAGGGTGGAAACAGCATGCCCACGCCCTGCACGTCTCCCTCAGTCCCATGGCCTCCCAAATGCCTCCTCTTAATTGCACAACCCAGGAAAAGCCAATTCAGCATCATGCCATTTCTTCCCCTCCCAACCTCCGAGCCAAAGGAGCATGAGAAGGAAAGGAGACGAGCATGACCATCGCTCCTGCAGACAGAAAAACAGCCCAGTCCCCAGAGCACTTCGTTTGCACGGTGGTGCCTTGAGATGACCGGACTGGGGGCACTCGGAGACAGGGCTGTGTCTCTCCCCACAGCTGGTGACAGCACTGGTATTCTGTTACAGAAGATAATATTTAGGGAGCTTTTGGCCTTCCAGCAACGCTGGAGACTGGCTGACAGCTGCCACCACAGCACTGACGATGAGCCCTGACACCATGCCGGCCTCCTGAAAGAGAGTTATTCTTCAGGCTTTCATTTGTTTTGCCGATGCAGAGGGCACACACGGCTTCAGCATTCGCCAGCTCACGTCCTTCCACCCACTGCCTCGGCACTCGCTGCGATTACGAGCAGTTAAGAGCAGCTCTGGAGCTCCCACGCAGAACAACATGTTGCATCTCTGCTGCAAGAGGAAGAGATGCTCCAGATTCAGCAACAGCACCACAGCGGGAAAGGAAAAAAAAAAAAAAAAAAAAAAATCTTTTTCTGGGCAACATTTGTTCCCAGCACATACATTCAAAATAAGTGTTTAACTGCAATGGACTGTGGTTGAGCTAATTGGTCCTGTGGTTGAAACAGTCAGAGCTGGCTTCCTGTATGAGCACAGGCGAGCCTCCCAGGGAGGGACTGCGGGGCTCGGAGAGGCAACCACCAATTTGTCTCCTCCAGTGGAAGACCATTTTCTCCATCCCTCCCTCCCAAAAAAGCATACGCTACAGGCAGAAGAGCTGGCCAGGGCAGGGAGGGAAAGAACTGCTCCCACTGGGCTCGCTTCCTGGTGCGTGTTACCAGCTTGGAGAAAAATCTGTCACTTCTGTTCCACACTGCATGGGGGATCACTTGAGTTTTTCCAGGCTAAAGGTAAAATAATTGAACGACAAAAACAGACGAGGAAATTTAACCCTGGAACTTCCAAATGGTGCCGCTGGCTGGGCAAAAACAGGGCAGGGGGAATAGCTGAATCCAAACCAACCCCAGTTTCCACTGGAACTGAGCCATGGAAACGTCTTCCTTCGGAGTTTGATTAAAAGAAAATGTAAGCTTATGCTTAAGACCTGCAGTGATAAGTCTTCTGGCAACTGCTCTGCCCTAGCCACGGTACACAGAGCTGTTCTCATCCCACTCCTCATGCCCAGCTTTCACAGACTAAGGTATAACACTGGCCCCTTCACACAGAGGAGCAGGTTTAGGCTGTGCAGTCAGTAAGAGACAACACGAGCTTACAGAAAACAGCAGCAGCAGAAATGCATGAAGTTTATCACAACCCAGGCAGTTATGGCGGGAACAGGCACTGTTCAAAGGTCCCTCTCCTCCCACAGAGCTGGGAGCAGGTCACAAGAAGGCAATGGTGTGTAAACAGGTAACGCTCACACAAAGCTGCCAAACTGGCCAGACCCCCCCGCCAGCTCAGCAGCTCGCTGCGACAAAAAAAAAATCCCATTATCTATCTCCAGTGAGGAAGATGTTGTTCAGCTTTCCTCTGTACAAAGCGGTGTTTTTTCTGGCAAGATCTTCTAAGGGGCATTAATTTATAGTAAAGCTACCAGTAAAAGCCTAGCTATCAATCACTAACATGAAGGGACATCTCAGGACCGCATGTAGACAGCCGCCCTGCAACTACCGCTCGCACGCAGCTGCGTGCATGCATCCAGTGCTCTCTTCACTGGGCGTCGATGGTCACTAATCCCTTGTCCGTGCACGCAGTCACAGGATGCACACAAAGCCATCAGCCATGACATTTCAAAACTTAGGGCATAACGTTAAATTCTTATCTCAGCCCAACCTTAAGGCTGAGGACACCTGCTCCTCCTCACATGCATGCATCTGAGAGCATGCAGCTGCTTAGTTTAGAGCCCAAGCAACTGCCTTTGCACCTCCAAGTCAGACAATGGGTTAATGCAGATCGTTAAGCGACAGCATTTCGGCCAATAGGTTTTATTTTAAAAGAGAGAAAGCAACAGATTTGGGGGTTTGAAAAAGCTTCTCAAAAGCAAAATGGTCTTACAGTCTCAGTCTCACATCTCATCCCATTTATTCTCCTACGCATCTCCAGTCGCTTCTCCATCACTTCTTCTCCTTCCAGCTTTTCTGGCTTCCTCCAGAGCTTCTGCATTTCCCTGCTGCATTTCACGCACTTTCTGGCTTCCGCTTGCACGTGGTGGCTGGGCTGTTTCCCGCTCGACATACCAACATCCTTGCTAATACTGCCAGTGTCTGCCCCAGCACACAGTCATCACGTGTGCTAGCTCAGCACTGGCCAGAACAGGCAATGGAGAAGCTCTGAGCTTTGACGACTAATTAAAGTATTTCATAATTGAACCAAACTTTATCAGCTTTCTTTCCACTCTGGTGGTAACTGTAATGAAGACAACTGGCCTCGGGTATCTAGAAGCGTTGCCAGCAGACCAAGCCCTGAACACGGCAGTGGTGAGCCACATTCTCAGGGCAGATCAGCAGAAAACTTCAGTCTCCAGGGGCTGAAGCCAAACTCTCTCACAAGCACTACATTCACAAAAACAAAGGCGGTCTTGAGCACCGCTGGTGTGATTCTGCTGCCTTAGAGGCAGCTTTCTATGGGCGAGCTTCCTTTCATTTGCTTTTGTTGGTCATTTCCAACAGCAGCACTTCAAGGGAACTTTATTGTGCTGGAGACAGAGGCATTCTGGAGGACTGTACAAGGGAAGCATGCATCTGGGGAGTTTTGAAAACACATTATCCAAAACTAAGGGTCACTACATTCCAGGATGTCAGTGTCAGCTGGACTCTTATAAATAGCTTCACCAATCTGAATAGCATGACCTATTGTATATCAAAAACCTCCTTCAGAGGCTTTTTCAACATTACTTCCCACTGCAGATACAAACAGCTGGTAAAAATAAATGAATTTATCATCACCTCTTCTTGGCAGTACCGAGCTATTCCCACCCAGGCTTCATGCTCAGGAAACTGAGGCACAGTGATGCAAAGTGGCACCAAGAAAGCTGTAAACCCTGCAGAAAGAACAACTCGGAACACCTTAATCATGAGGTTTCCATGACACTGCTGGAGGAACAGCATCAGAGCTGAGACATGCGCTGAGGATAAAGGAAAGAGCAGCTGGGATAGTCCTCTGCCCTACATCAAATGGAAACTCTCCCACCCGCTTCTGCCAGATCCGTGGTTCCAGGCGAAAGGTAAACTAGTCCAAAGGCAAAGATCAGCAGATCACCAGATCTGCTGGGCCTGATCTGCAGATCCCTACAAACTCACCCTAGCTCCCTGCACAAAGTAAGCAGATTTTCTCCTAATGGAGTTGGGCACTAAAGTCATGTTGGAGCCCAGCCATTTCACTTTGGTGCCCAAATGAGAGCCAAGCACCTTCGGGAACTTTTTTTTCCCCCCTCTTTCTTTTTTTAAATAAAAGTGACAGAGTATTGACGCAAGTACACCAAGCATTCAAGTACCCACACCAAAGAATACAAGATTAATTTTCTCCCGGGCTAGGCAATATTTTAGGTTCCCGTAACACCTATGAAAACCTGCACAGGCACCAGCAGGCACACCAAATTAACATTAGAAGTATTTACATATGATACAAATGCAGAAAGAATTGCAGTGAGACAGTTACAGTGTTTCCATTCCCTGCCACTGAGGCTTTACCTTAATCCCCTCTCCCCAGGGTCTAAAAGCATTTGCTTTCTTAAATAAGAGCCCACAATCAATTTTCCTTTATGCAAGTTTTCAGTAAGTTACAGTCTTGCAAATTCATTCTTGAGCTGGAAACTTTTGGGCCAGGATTCAAAGAAATGAAGCAGAGTTTGAGATTCTTGGCAAAAAGTAGTTTACAGAGAAAACAGTAGCAGGGACTTGTTTGTGCTCAAACGGCATGCCTATAATTCAGACAACCACCACTGCTGTTCCCATTTATTTAGCAATATCACACTAGACATTTTTGACTTTTGAGAGCTATGCTATTTAACGTGGTAAAAACGTTTTTAGCTCTGAAAGGCTGCAAGACGCATCACCGAGCTATTTAATCAGAGCAGCCTTCCAACAACAACAAAAAATTGAAGCCCTAGACAAAGAATAGTTTTAAGCCGACACAGATTTTAGCCAGATTGACTTCCGATAGCAGTTATACAACATGTGAGCTGCAGAGAGGCGGCGGTGCACAGGTCACGCTCCATATTTGCTGTACAGCATTCTTCATACATTGGCTCAGAGACCAGTTAGCCTCAAGGGTTTGCTTTACCCGTGTTTGAATCGGTGTGTCTCTCACAGTATTATATACACACCGTTAAGTTACTCACTGTTTCAGAGTGTTTGGATACCAGTGGTATGTAAACAATTCTTATTTAGGAAGGTCTGACCCCATTTCTTTCCGCCCCTCTTTGCGGGGTACTTTATGCCTGCGGACACACGCATAGCGGACACTCTTTGTGAGCATCTCGGACATCCAAGGAGGGGGTCACGAAAGGCTTTCGTTACCGGTTTCAGCATCAGACCAAGCACCGAGGCCTCGGAGCCTTCCAGCCCGCCGTACCCTCCAGCCCACGGCTCAGGGCAGGACCTTCCCGCAAGGACTCTCCCCGCACCCTGCCGACGCCGAGGACACCGGCTTCGCCCCCTCTCCAGAGACCCCCTCGCAGCCGAACCCCCCCCCCCCACACACACACACCCCCCCGCAGCCGCCGGCCTCCTCCCGGCTCTGCCGCCGCCGGGCACCCCACTCGCCGCGGACACGCAGGGGGCTGGCGGGGCAGCGGCCGCGCACACGGGGCCGGCGCCCGGCGCATCCCCCCCGGCTGCCCTGGCCCCACCATCGGCTGGATTTTTTTTTTAATCCCCCCCCACCACTCCCCCAAAGGAGAAAAAAAACCAAGTTATTTGCCCGAGGAGACGCGCGTACGGGAGCGGGGAGGGGGAGCGGGGCCGGGCCCCCCCCCCGCTGCTCACCGAGAAGCGCTCCAGGTCGGTGGCGGCCATGGCCGGGGCTGGCGCGGCTCCGGCGGCGGGAGCGCGGCTCTCCCCGCCGCGGGTGGATGCGGCTGAATGGATCCAATATGGCCACTTCCTGGAAACTCCCCTCCGCCCGCCACAGGCACCGCCCGCCCGACCGACCGGGGGGACCGGGGGGACGGGCACCGGCACCGGCCGGGGGCGGGAAGGGGCGGGAGCGGCCCCGCGGCAGCCCGACCCCCTCCCACGGCGGGGAAGGCAGGAGGGCCGGGCCGGGAGCGGGCTGGCTTCGGCCCGGCCCTCCCGTCTCCTGCCCGGCCCCCCGCCTCGCCGCGCAAGGGGAGGGGAGGCGGGGGAGAGGGGCTGGCGGACTGGCCGGGGCGCTGGGGAAGGCCCCGGTGGTCCCCGCACCTCCCTTGGGGGGGGGGGGGGGGGGTCAGCTGCAGGTAGGGGGTACGAGCGCGGCTGGGGGTTTGGGGGTGAGCACATCACACTGGTGGCGTTCCGCAGATGAAGAGGGCTGTGAGATAGCCATACAGCATCACCCTCAACGCAGAAACCCTTCATGTTTGAGTGTGACTGCAGAAGTGCCAGGAGCATCCTCCGCACGATTCAGAGGATGCGCACAGGTATATAGGGACCCGTTTCCCCGTCTCAAGAAGCTCTGAGGCGTTCAGCGTTCTGGAAGGCCATCAGATAGCAGAGGGCGGCAGTGCCTCTGCACTGAAGTGCCCCTGTCACACACGGGAGTTACACCAAAGTTGCAGCCACAGTGTGGGTTTCAGGCGGGATGCCGGCAGCTCGTGGCCATTACGCTGCCTGTGTTCACGGTAAGTTAAAGTACGCAACAGAGGACTGTCGAGTCTGTCTTCATCATTCCTTCCCACATAAAGCACAAAGCCAACCCCATCACCAGCACCCTCAGTCTTTGTAACCCACAAAGACATTAGTATTTTACAAGCTGTTAGCGCAGAGCAAAGTTTCTCTTGCTTTCTGGTGCCCTCTGCTGCAGTGCATCTATCAAGGAACAGCTTACCAGAGCCGCATGTTCTCTCGGTCACGCAGCTGGGTCAACTAGACCAGACCTACACCCCTAATCTGTCTGCTGCCCTGGTTTTGTCTGAGGCTTTCCCCAGTCTTTCTATCAGCCACTGTGTCATCGTCTTTTCTCCTCATCCTCTGTCTTGGAGCAATGCATACTTCCAGTTAGAGAGCTGAGTTTGGGCGAAGAGATCAAATACTTCTCCCTACAACACTGACTCTATGTGGGGAAAGGACTGCTGAGGATCATCCTGAACCCCCCCAAGAAGGGCAAGCCCTCTTGCAACTCACTACACGAGAGCCAGAGAAAAGCCACTGTCTGCGCAAAAGGGCAGCAGTTACGATGCAATTCCTGAGGGCGCAGCAGAAATCCCCCCAGCAGCTTTAGACACACACACTCAGCCCTCCATCTCTCATTGCTGTTGGACACACATCTGCTCAGCTGAGCTGCTCCTCAGATACCCTCCTCAGGGCTGCTTCTCCACTCAGTGCACGCACCAGCTATAGGGAGTGGTAAGGAATCAAGATAACTTTGAGTATGGCCTGAGGCTTGATGCTCTGCTCCCCTCCCCAGGCAGGGCCAGAACGTGCTGTCCCATCTTTGTTGTTGCTGGTGAGGATTGTCCTTCAAGAACCAGTTCGCGGCCTGAACTTCCCTAAATTATGCTCAATATGGAATGCTAATCTCGCTGTACAATATAACCACCTCCCAGGGAATGGACAAGGAAGAGTTTACCTGGAGTGGCTGTGTCCAGCAGACTCTTCCTTGTCTACGCAGGTCCTCCAAGATCACCCGCAGCATAGGCTCCAGCATCCTGCACAAAAGAGGGCCACAAATACAGTCATTACCTAACTATGATACAGCTAAAGCTCCAAGCCCCACCCCAACTACTAGGAAACAGTGAGCAACTGTGCTTAGGCCCTGTTTCCAGTTATTTTTCAAAAGGTTTTCGAGATTTCAACTTTTTGGCAAGATAAGGAAAAGGAAAGATACCCAATATCCCAGTTCCTTTCATTCATCGCCCACAAAAGCACAGTCCCTGGAGTGCCCTAAAGCAGGACAGAAGTATTCAAAGACAACCAAACCTCAGCAACCAAATTAAACCAGAAGTTATGTTTCATTACAATACTCGATGAGCTGCACTCCATATTAACTTCTATCTTCTCCCTTACCCGCTATTTGTGATCTTAACCAAGGTCTCTTGCTCCCACGGCAACATAAATAAATGAGACCACGCTGTGCTGGTGGGCAGCGAGTTGCTGTGTTAGAGCGGGTGTGCAAGATCACGGTACATCTCCACGTCTTTGCTTCTTCCCAAGACTCCTTGGGATCCACCTGCATCGCGCTGCAGGAGCTCTGGGAAGCACTATTCATCCCAGAAGGGGACTGTGCTTCCGTTGGAGAAATAAAACAGGGTATGAAAATTAGATGTAGATAATTGAAGGGAGGGGGCAAGGGTTATCAAACGCAAGTGCTTAGAGGGATCGGAGATTAGGAAGAAGGTTGTATTCTCCCTTTAAGCAATTTCAAGGCATTTTCTGAGAAGGTGTTACCCAAGTGATCTGCTTTTTGAAATGTGATAAATCTAGTGCAGGTCAGAAGAGCTGTTTTTCTGTCCTTCCTGAGTGGACTGCCTGCGACCAACTTAATTCTGCTAATCCATATATTAGTTCTGGCTAAAGATAGGTTGCAAAAATGTTGTATTTCTCTAAAAAGGCCATTGCTGAACACCATCTGTTAATTTATTTTCTTTGGTCACCAAAAATGACAAAAAAAACCCCAACCTTTTTCTTGTCACAGCTACAGCTCTTTGTTAATGCTGCCTTGTGCTAGGGCTGCCAGGGGTACCAAAGCTGGCCTGCTGGTCTTTGGCACGTACAGCCGAGTCTCTCTCCACCCGCAGCGGTGGTATAAGCTTGCTGAACCTTTTATTCATTTATCCCTTGCGAGTGAGATGTTCGTGCAGACCAGACGCTCACTTTGCCAACTTGTTTCTTTGGCCGATTCCCAGAGGTTCTCAATTTCCTCCTGGGTCCTTCAGCAAAAACAGGGAAGCTAAAATCTGGTATTTCTGGTATACAGATGCAAGTAGAATAGTTTATATAGAAGCAGAGTTAACTTTCCAGGCCTTCTTTATATATCACAAAGAAGCAAAAAAAACCAGATAAAAAAGTTACTTTTTTTTTTATTATTATTTTACAGGCAAGCTTGGGAGTCCTGATTTAAGACAATGTAAAACTCTTGCTTAACACTCGCTTAAATGCCATTATGCCAGGTACTTTTGGAGAAGTGATTGACTTAGATTCATTCAGAGCTCTTTTCCCTGCCAATAAAGTGCAGAATGTAAGAACACAAGGCTCGCAAAAGCTGATTCTCAGACAGCTACTGGTTTCTGTAATCTGCAGGTCAGACGCAAAGATTCATGGCATAAAGGAAATTCTGCAACAGATCAAGGGACAACGCTGCTGTCGCCTGGCACTCTGATTGAGCTGTGCTGCTGAGACCTCCTGCAGCTCGAGTCCTCTCTCCCGTTGTCCCTCAGCACTGCCACCAGCATGGGGCAGATCTCTGTGACAGGAGAGCACTGTGTAAAAGCTCGCAGTTATTTTTAAACACCTTGTTATTTCAAAAAGCACACTATTTCTAATGCCAATTCAAGAGAAACCCTGCTAATTTCAAAAGCTTCAGATGCATAAAAACTGCTTCAAGGGAAGAAAATTGGTTTTGGTGGCTCCTTTAGCTGCTAAGGTATCAGTTGTTATGCAAATTATTCCTAATGGCTCAGGAATTAAACTTATATTACAGTGCTGGATGCTCCCGCAAGGATTTTAAACTCTGTGGAATATTCGTACCTGCTAAATGCACAGTAAATTTAGGATGAGCTGTGAATTTTGTACAGGTAAAGAGCTGGGGCAGAGAATACAAAGGACTGGAGAGGCACAAATGTGTCCCTGGAACCTCTTTGTCCTGGGGAGAGGAAGGAAAATGCCCCTCGCTGCATGGATGGTGGCATTGCAGTAGCACAGTTCTGATGGCGGGGAGATCAGCAGGAGCTGCTTTACTTTTTCAGGTTGTGACCCTAGGTACAGGCAGTGAAAGTGGAGAGAAATAAATGCGATCACAGCCCCTTTTACTTCAGACGCAGCCACAGTGAGCAAGTGATCATCCTACCTGCCACGTGAATACAGCAGCAAGACCAAGGCCTTTTGAAGATGGCTCCGTCTTTCAGGGCTGGGTAGAATTCTTGATCTTCAAATCCAGGCGGTGCAGACAAACAGAACTCCTTCACATTTTTCAACACAGGCCAGAGGAAGCAGCTTATCGGAAACTATTCATTTCTCGCAGTGTGTCCTCCTGGGGATTATTAGAAATCAAATGGTTTCATAGCTACTTTTTTAGCAGCACTACCACCAAGCACCTTATTAAACTTTCATTGGTTGTACTGACAATATAAGGGACTTATCAGGCGTTTCTACAGAAGTGCTATCCTTCTAAGCTGAAAGTCAATAGGAGCTGTAGGTCCATTTCCCCTATGCACACTGAGTGGTCCCAGTGAATGTAAGTGGGATGGGCTGGAAACAGACCCCAATTTCCCTGCCTCCTAATGTTAAAGGGCAGTATTACCACACTGTACCTCATGCCAGGTTTGCATTATCCTGTTAGAATCCCATCAAGTTCACGGGCACCATCTGAAAACCAGAGGATGTTTGGGATGGGTCCTTGCATCATCTGTGTGGAACAAGCAGTATTTAATAAATACAGACTCTGAGATACATGGAAAACTGCATTTGAATGGTCGCTGTTGAGAAACATCATCCAAACCGATTACTGAGGCCCTTGAGTTACAGCTGAACCTTGCTCATTTACGAGAAAATGCCTTTTATCTGCAAATAATCTTCCCCCCCTCTCCCTGCCCCTTCACAGACTTTTGCTCAATTGTTTATCTATGGAAGGTTACTGCATTTCTCCATGGAACAAAGGAAGAGCTATTTTCCTTCACAATGCGTGCTCTTTGTTTCACATGAAAATATCAACAAGGAAAGTGGAAAATCATGGGCTTTGTCATCCTATTTATTCTGGGAACCCTGATTTCATTTCAGAGGAAAATAAGTTTTGCTTGAGGTACAAATCCCATCCGTAGTCAATAGCACCTAAGCTTCACCTTTCTGCAAAGCAGCAGCATCCTGTCTGACTGAGACTATCCCCCACGTTGCTTTTTTCTTCCTCCGTTGCTTCCAACCTGGCACCTCACCTTCCCTGTGGCTCTGAGAATATTGTGCGGGAAGGAGCAGGACCTGGGATACCATCTCCTTCAGTTTTGAAGTGTCAGTAGAAACTTCTTTGCTCTGACTAGACGCTGTGCTTGATCTGCCACTTTATTTCCTGGTTTGTGTGGTGTGAGTAATTACAGTCATATAACCTTTACCTTCCTCCCCTGAGGGGGTGGGAAAAGGCCCCAGGCTCTCTATGCAGGTTACTACACTGTAATATTCATAGTTTGAAAGTTTGTGAAACTTCTTCATGGGAAAAGTAACTCTCCTCAGTCACACAGTTATAAATAGAGGCCAGCTCTCTACAGCTGATGACGTAGAACTAGCAAACGGCAATATTTGTGTTTAAAAAAGTAGTAGTAAAATAATTTAATCATGGGTTTCTGTACATTGTTTTTGTCCCAGCCAGTAAATTAAAAATATCAAGACAGTTGGCTTGAAATCTCCTACGAAGCAGCCCACAGTATTCTGTAAATAGCCCCACAAAAAATACTTGCTTTATAGGTTTTTGGTGACACAGAAAAAGAGGCAAAACTTCTCATGCTTTTTAAGGCTGGAAATTTCACATGACTGATGAGCATAACACCCATAATGCTCCAGGCTTTTATGATCTATATTAATAAAATTCATTCGGACAGCTTAATTTGTGCTGCACAATCTGATCAGAATATGACCAGCGCTCAGTAAACTAAGAGGAGCTCACTGGAATCGGGCCCCTTGGTACTTGGCACTCAGCCTGAAAGGTGGGCAACCGAAAGGCATCAACAGATAAAGGGAAAGGTTGGCAAGCAGGATGCGGTCCTGGAAATGGTCTGGATGCTGTGGTCTGGAAATGGTACAGAGCATTAGCCAGAAGTGTTGTTTCCTTCTTAATTACAGAAAGTATAGGACTAACCTAACACTCCTTGACAGAGAGTGAAAAGGAGCACAACCACACGGCACGGGTTGCCCACAAAGGATGAAGCAAGCACACGTGGGACAGGCGGTTGGATGCATCACTGGAAAATTACCTGGGGAAAGAGCTCCTTGCGTCAGGGCAGTTAAACGAGAGCAACCAGTTCACACTTGGCATGGCACGAGGCGTGCTTGTAGACATCCTCTCTCCTCTTCTATGACCTCCTGGGGATGTGTCCTTCTGCTCTGCGGCCATGAGGAATGCCAGGACCTGCAGTGGGGAACAGTCTCAGTAACACCCCTCCTTCGGGACCTCGACCCAACGCAAGCCCCCGGAGAAGTGATGGGACCTCGGCGACCCAGGGGTTGCCCCTTGGGTGCTGAGCAGGGAGGTTTTCTGGGGGCCTGGTGCATGGAGACCCCTCTGCAGGAGAGGTGCCGGGCTGGAGACAAAACGGGTGGGATCTGGCGGCACCCTCGTGGGTCTCAAAGGATACACGGGTGCAGGGGGCTGATGCCTGTGCAGGCAGGGACGGAGCGCAGCGCCTCTCTGCGAGCACCCACAGAAACACCCTCAGCGTAGCAGTGAGCCCAAGGACACACCCTGCCGTGTGTGAACCAATTCAAGCGGTAGGAACAACTTC